>NC_133354.1:20684320-21017653 GCF_030506205.2 Paramisgurnus dabryanus
CCGGGTGCTTGGGTTTCCTCCCACAGGCCAAAAACTTGTAAGTTAGGTAAATTTGGAGATGCCAAATTGTCCCTCCCCCAACATTGATTATGGATTAACTTTATAATTTAGGGAAGCATAACGATTAATCGCGATTAATCTATAGCAGAATAAAAGTTTTTGTTTACATCATATATGTGTGTGAACTGTGTATAATAATTAAGTATATATAAATATGCACACATGCATGTATAATTTTAAGAATTATTTTTATATATATTAAGTATTTATAAATGTATATAATATAAATTATACATAAATATACAAATGTATATACACATGTAAACATTTCTTAAATGTATACATGTGTGTGCATTTATCTGTACATAGTTATTATACACAGTTCACACACACATATATGTATGATGTAAACAAAAACGTTTATTCTGCTATACATTAATCGCGATTAATCTTTATGCATACCTTGTTTATATGTATGTGTGTGTGAATTAACTAGGTCTTGGTTACTAATAATTTTTTTCACGCTGAATTTTTTTTTCCGGAACGTTCTCAGTGGTCTTAAAGGCAAGAAGATCTTTCTGGTAGCTGCAACTCTGAGACCCGAAACCATGTTCGGTCAGACGAACTGCTGGGTCCGTCCGGATATGAAGTACATCGTGTTTGAGACGGCCAGCGGTGAGCTGTTCATCTGTACCCATCGTTCGGCCAGGAACATGTCCTATCAGGGCTTCACCAAAGACAACGGCCAAATTCCTGTAATCATGCAGATTATGGGCCAGGTTTGTTTCCCACACACATCACCTTTACTTTGAAACCAAAGACTGTTGTTTACATTAATCTGTACACTTAATTGTAATGAAAATGTAAAATAGGCAGAATAATATACTGATCATATACTGATATATATATATATATCAGTGGCTGTGGGCGGGGATTTGTTTGTGTGATGTCACATTACACAAATAATACGTGTATAAATATCTATCTGTAGCAAATAAGTGTATAAATATCTATCATCTAAGCACCCTCATTGTTGTCCTCACATACGCTCACATTACTTTCCTAGGACATCCTGGGTTGTGCACTGAGCGCCCCTCTTACTTCCTACAAGACCATCTATGCCCTGCCGATGCTCACTATCAAAGAAGACAAAGGTATCTGACTCCACCCCATAATATCACCTCATCATATTACATTACCCCTCGCTGACAAGAAGATGCATCCGTAACGGCATTTACGTTATGTTTTGAAAGGCAAAAATGAAAGTGGTATAGAAATGGAATATGGAAATGGCTCTTAATGGATGAAGCCTTCAGGCGGTGATGGCCACATTACTCCAAACACAGGCTGCTCTATGCCTGAGAATTATTTAGTTTTTTTTTGCCTTGGGCTCTCGTTGTTACCCTGAAAAAGGCCTTCTTTGAAATTGAAATGTCAAATGTTAATATAGATTGTTGTTGTTTGCCTGTGATTCTCAGACACGTGGGCTGAAAAGTTTTTTTTTTGTGTGTAAGTGTGACATCAATAGTTTGAAGTGCATTCATTCATTATGAAAGATGCTGAAATCTTATTTGTCAACGCAGGTACTGGAGTTGTCACCAGTGTGCCATCAGATGCGCCGGATGATATCGCCGCTCTGAGAGACATCAAAAAGAAACAGGTGTTGTGTTTGGTTTAGACCATTTCATTTTTTTTTTCACATTTTACCTTTTTATTTGGTTGGTTTTCAAGTTAAGTTCCCAGAGATATGACCGATGTTTCCTCTAAGTTACGCTCTGCATGCTCTTGCACAGATGGGAAAAGATGTGCTAAAGCTAGGGATTTCTTAAATTTGAGTATAACTGGGTATAAATATTTATTGATGTTGTATTTTTTCATTAGATTACATGAGAAGTTCATACTGTAGCTCTGCATGTATGCATTATTATTTTTGTTTTTAAGTTAATATTAAAATGTATGTTTTTTATGAGAAAACATAGTGTTTCTATACTATATTCAGATTTTTATATTTAATTCACTGGTCAATTATGATTATCATAATTTAAGATGAACTGTATATCAGAAACTGTATATTATATAAAGGATAATGTATAGGCAGCAGAAATGAGACCTGATCAGGTCGAGACACAAAGCAGGGGTCTTGTATCACACAGAAGGGGCTTATTCAGCAAAAATAACAGACTGCTTCCTGCTTATTACACCGATGTTTAACCTAATAAGTAAGATAAGGAACATTTAAATATTAATTTGAAATATTTTATTTGCTCATATTTAACAAATGCAGGCTTTTCGTGAGGAAAAACCTGTTTACTTTCGGTTTTAAGATAAGACAAGACGTTCAAATGTCACAAACACACTATTTGATTGAATCATTTGTAAATGTAATGTCATAAATGTTATAGAAAGACATATTTATATTTAATTTTTGTGCAAAGTTAAACTGTACCTGTAAAAATTATTTGCAGCATCTGGGATACCGTTATTAATTTTAAGCGGTTGTTATATGGGATAAACAAACCTGCAAATGTCGTGACTGTTCAAACAGAATCAAGCATTCCATAGAGTGTAATAAATAAAGATAAATTAAAAAACATAAAAATCTTATATATAAACCTATATACTGTGTAAAAGTCACCACCAGACTTTTATTGTCCATCTATATTTATTTTTCAATCTATTTTATTAAGATACAAACAGAAAATACAGGAAATATGTACAAAAAAAAAAAATTTCCGGACTAAATGTCTTCTTAAGGCATTGTCAGTGTTTAGTGTGACCTCTCTTGGCATGAAACACATCTTGACCTTTTTTGCAGAATGAAGTAAAAAGATTAATTTCTTTAAAATTAGAAGTTAAGATTTAATTTTATTTAGGTTTAAGAGATCCTGCAGTTTCTTGCTAGTGCTCAAGTGAAAGGGGAGTTTACCCTAAAATATAATTTATATTAATAATAATATAAATCTAAATATAAAGTAATAATTTATACAGTTTTTAATACTACATACACATTTCCTGTATTTTTCGGATGTATTCTATTAAAGAGACAAGGAGAAAAAATGATACATGATCACTATATCATTGCAAAAACACCAAATCTAATTCTGGCATGATGGCACAGTACTGTATATCATTACAAAAATGTCTGATTCTTGTGTAACATCTTGTTTTTTAGGCTTTAAGAGAGAAGTATGGCATTCAGGATTATATGGTTCTACCCTTTGACCCGGTAAGAATACTAAATACTCCTCACAATCCCCATGAAATCAAATAGAATTTTGTCTATTTTGTCAGTTTTAAAACTCTATATGCTAATAGTCTTCATAAAATAAACTTTTTAGCAGATACTCATCTTGTACCTCTCAAATGTTTGTCCAATAAAGTCTTCTCTAGAAGAACAGTGTGCCCTCCCCTTAAATTATAAAATACCACCTGCCTTCGACTAGCAATATGGGTAGCAAATCATGTTTTTTTTGTTTCTGGTTGTTTTTCTTTTCTCTTCTGGCTACAATGCAAACTAAAAGGCCTGCCACTACTACCTGTCTCCACAGGAAATGCATTTTCATGAGGTCTTTGGGTAATTTATAATGATCTGTGTTTCCATCAGGTTCCCATCATTGAGATTCCTGGATACGGAAACCTGTCGGCTCCTCTGGTTTGTGATGAGCTAAAGATTCAAAGCCAAAATGACAGAGAAAAGCTTGCCGAAGCCAAAGAGAAAGTCTACCTAAAGGGCTTTTACGAGGGGGTGAGGTCATCTGTACACCAACATCCCTCAAATACATTTTTTATTATGGAATATTAACTCACTTAATTTTTGATGTTCAAGGGTGGGTATTAATGCACTGGGTTGCTAATCAAAAGGATGCTGGTTCAAGTCCACCTTTGTAAAGGATGGCCGCTTATTAGATCTAATGGCTCTTACCGAATTTTGTTTTGCCAGATCATGTTAGTTGAGGGTTTCAAAGGGCAGAAGGTCCAGGATGTGAAGAAACCCATTCAGAAGATGATGGTGGAAAAAGTTGGTTGGATTTTTTTGTCACCATTAGTCCTATATTTAGCATTATTATGAGTATGTCCCATCACATGTTACTGTGTTGTCAGGGTGAAGCTTTGATCTACATGGAGCCAGAGAAGCAGGTGTTGTCTCGCTCTGCAGATGAATGCGTGGTGGCGCTATGCGATCAATGGTTAGTGGTTAGCTCCTATAGTACATGTTTATTACGTTACATCCTCTCATAGTTATCCTTTGAGGTTTTAGCCTGGCTGTTATCATAGCGACTTGACATCAGGGATACCTCGACTGAATTGGTTTCTCAGACAGTGACTGGTGACTTTATCTCTCAGGTATCTGGATTACGGCAATGCGGAATGGAAAAAGCAAGCCACGGACCATTTGGCATCTCTGGAGACGTGAGTTTGTCTTACACACACTGATGTCTGTGTTATAGATACTCGGAGGTTGTTGTTGTGAATGTGGAAATATCAAATGTTTCGCTCTTCAGGTTCTGTGATGAAACTAGGAAGAACTTTGAAGCAACTTTGGATTGGCTTCAGGACCACGCCTGCTCCAGAACATATGGATTAGGTAAAGATCTGCTTATCTGTTTCGTTATCAAGCAAGTTCTTCTAATGTTTGATGTATTCAGACATCAATAGCTATTATCAGATGGACACCTTTGTATGCAGCCTATATTAATCAAAGTCTTTTCACAAGGACAAGGCCCATCCGTAGTTCTTTTTTAATGCGCTCATTTCTTTGCTCTCGTGCCCCCAAACCACTCAGCGATAGCATCAGCAATTTTCTTGCTGCTCCTCAGAGAGAGCTCTCTTGATTTTTGAGATTTTTTTATGGGTTTGGTTCCCATAGGAACCCGGTTGCCATGGGATGAACAATGGCTCATCGAGTCCCTGTCGGACTCCACCATCTACATGGCCTTCTACACTGTGGCACATCTTCTCCAGGGAGGGGTCCTCAACGGACAAGGACCCTCACCGCTGGGAATAAGGTATTATTGGCTTCGGATCCACTTAAGGAGGAAGGCAAAAAAGTTTATTGCTATATTTTTACAAAAAAAACTTTACACTACAGATTTTGTAAATCTAAACTTAGAAGTGATCTTCAAAATAGTTAATAATTCAGTTCAGTTCAAATTTGTTCATGCTTTTGACATTGTTGCCAAGCAGCATTACATACAAAAATAGAATACAGGAACAGGAAAATTGAGATGTGTTGAAAGCAGTTGAGTACAATACATGGTAATAATCTCATAAAATGTATAGACTCTTTTACTGTTTGTACACAATGATGACGTGGCAGCGTATGCGCACGCATTTAGGCAATGGAAGTATGGTAAGAAATTGAAGCAACACAAACAAAGTTATTTTAAAAAGTTGACTTTATCAACATTTTCAACATCGCTACCAGATCCGTGTACTATAGTGAAGTGGATAAAAGACGTTAGCAGATGGCCAAATATAAAGTTGCCAGATACATATATACGTTTATTAGTATATTATATATTAGTGGAACCAAACGCAACAACCAGACATGTTGACGCTGGGAAACCGTTTTATTAAACTTTCTGAGTTGCTAACACATTAGAACCAATGGGGAATAACACCACTTCCGTTGCCCAAATGCGCGCGCAGGCTATTTGAACACATGAGCTGTAAAAGGGTCTATGCATTTACTAATGTTAAGAAATACAACCATATTTTAAAAATTATACAATGTGATAATCTTTTACTTCATGGCAAATAAATTTGTTTTTTAGTGAT
Source organism: Paramisgurnus dabryanus (assembly GCF_030506205.2). NCBI lineage: Eukaryota > Metazoa > Chordata > Actinopteri > Cypriniformes > Cobitidae > Paramisgurnus > Paramisgurnus dabryanus. The sequence continues at coordinate 20,690,099 of NC_133354.1, forward strand.
ACAATTTTTATATAATTTTATCTAGATTCAACTATTTTAGGTTTATCTTTGTATGCATAAAGTTGTCTGTGAAGTTTGTTTGTATATTTGGTTTAAAAGTAAAATGAACAAACCAGCAAATTAATACACTTAAAAAAGCAAATTTAGCTTGATAAAAAAAAATACTGTGTTAGATGATGATTCAAATATAAGGAAACATATAAAAGACCTTGTTGTGGTTTCTGACCACCAGGATTGTTTGATATATTGTACAGCATAATAATAGTAATTTACAAAATGCTAGAGAAAAACATTGTTTCTCCCCATAGACCCGAGCAGATGACGAGGGAAGTGTGGGATTACATCTTCTTCAAAACCGCACCCTTTCCAAAGACAGACATCCCGAAAGATCGCCTACAGAAGCTCAGGAGAGAGTTTGAATACTGGTATCCTGTAGATGTGAGGGTGTCAGGAAAAGACCTGGTGCCCAATCACCTCTCCTATTACCTGTACAACCATGTAGCCATGTGGCCAAATGACAGGTACACAACTCTTATTGCAGTATTCAGATTGTGTGTGAAGTAAACACAGATTGCAAATTTGATTATTTGTATAGATTCACATACAGTATATGTAAGGGTGGTAAAGCATATGTTAAATTCATTGTAATTTTCTTTTAATAAAACATTTGCTAAATGCTTCAACACAATGAGGGGCACTTTGTATTTATATATTTATTGTTAATGTTTTTTGGCACCTATAGTGGAAAATGGCCAAAAGCGGTACGAGCCAACGGTCATCTTTTGCTAAACTCTGAAAAGGTGAGTTAAAGTTTCTGTATTTTCTTTTCTGCCCTTCCTATGTTCTTCACTTTGTTTGTCTCACAAAATTTCTGTCATGTAATAAAGTTTTGTGTTTGTTTTTTGGTTATACATTTGTGATAATGGCATCACAAATATTGACAATCCTTCTTAATCTGCTTTGTAAGGACTTTTGTTAATAGCATAATGAAAGTTCATAAGAAAGGTTTTTTGCAAAAGTAGGTGTGTGTTTGTGTGTGATTGTTTGTGTGTGCGTGCGTGCGTGCGTGCGTGCGTGCGTGCGTGCGTGTGTGTGTGTGTGTGTGAGAGAGGCGGAGAGGGAAGGAGAGAGAGCGGCCATGATTATCCATCTTATAAGGTGTTTTTTTATCCACCAGATGTCCAAATCCACTGGCAACTTCCTCACTTTGAGTCAAGCTATTGCTAAGTTTTCTGCAGATGGTAAGCGCTCCATGTATATTCATTTCATGGCCCTGGAAAGAAGTTATTGGCTCCTGGAACTTTTTATTGGAATTTTTCATACTTATTTAGTTTTCTACTAACAGTGTCAGACATATGCATGTCCATTACAGATTAATTCTGTCATATCTTTCTGATATATCATGAACATTAACACCGCAAAGTTTTGTTTGGTATCATTTTGATGGTAAATAATGGTGGTGGAAAAGATGGTATACCCTATTGCCAAAGCTTATTTTTTTATGTCTGTTATTTTTTCTTTCGTGCACGAAATCACAACTCTGGTCTGGTGCAACCAAAATAAGGCCCAGTTACACCAGGTTGGCACAAGTGCCACCCCTCTCAATTTTAGTCTAGAGTTCTGCTTGCAACAACCAGATATATCATTGATTCCGACATGCATTATGGTTGCTTTAAATATTATTGTACAACATAGGATTGTGCAATACTGTAATTTTCAGTCTATCATCCACCTGAAAAGATCACACTTTGATCTATTGGTCATCTGTTGGTCACACGCCTTCATATACGAATTCGTATGAGCTTGTGTTTCTAATCGAATGTATTTGCATGTGTATGAAAAGTGCAGTGTGATTACACCCTTACTCAAATGAACTGCACTGGCTGACCAATTGCATTAAAGTTCATTTTATTCAAACCAAATCTGCCAGAGAAAGGACACTAAACTGTACTCAACTTTATTTTGTTGGCATAAAAGTTTGACTTTTGGCATACAAGTTTCACTAACATATCTGTCTATCTCAGGCATGCGTCTGGCTCTGGCTGATGCAGGCGACACGGTTGAGGATGCAAACTTTGTCGAGGCCATGGCAGATGCTGGAATCCTGCGACTCTATGCATGGGTGGATTGGGTAAAAGAGATGATCGCCAACCAAAATAATCTGAGGACCGGACCAGCAGACACCTTTAATGACAGAGTATTCGTTAGGTAACAATGGGGCTAGGGCTAGATTGTATGAAGATGTATTCCATTACCGTGAAATAAAAAGTCAGGCGTAACACGTTTTTCTATTCCGTGCATCTTTTGAAATGTAAATAAGTGGGCGTGGTTAACTCTGCACTCCCACGTGTTAGACTGAGTGTGAAGGAGAAACTTGTAAAATAATCCACTCATAACAAATGAATGAGTAATTTCATAATAAGCGCTCTCTCTGTCTCTCGCTAGCTCTCTCTGTGCGCATGCAGCAGTGGTCTCTCGAGGCGCCCACAAGGATCTGCATTGCCAAATAAAGATAGCTCTTCTAGCACATAATGCTAATAGTTGTAAAGTTTTCTGAACTTGAAGCAAGCGAAGACAAAACTCGCATTTATATAAGTGACGCATGCGCTGCTGGAGCAATGTAGTTTGACGTGCCATTTGCACATAGTACAAACATCTTTAATCAGAAAGACGAGAAAGAGATGCAACGTTAATGTCTAATAGAAAGTAAAGAGCGTCAAGACCTTAAAACAGACTCCATGGTCATTGCCCCATAGCACCTGTCATATTAATATTATCTATATCTAGAGATCCATCTCTCATATACAGGTATATAACGTAACGTAACCATCATAACCAAGACTGTTAATCTAGTCTTAATTTGATACATGTACTGGATGTACATTGCTCCTCCTCTCTCTCCATTTAGGGGTCCTTGACCTTAAAAAAGGTTGAAGACCTGTGGTTTATAGTCCTGTCACTGCAAATATTTATTGCAAACATTTACTCTTTGTGAATATGTCTTTTATAACTTTTTGAAATCCTGACTTCTTTTATGTGCAGTGAAATGTACTCCAGCATTGTTAAAACAGAGCAGCATTACGAGAGGATGATGTATAAAGAGGCATTGAAGAGCGGCTTCTTTGAGTTCCAGGTAACACATGGACTGTCAAATCCACAGCATTTCTGTCTAAATCAGTATCTGTTAGGTTAAGCATAGAGATATAAACCAAGTGAAGTTATTTTGGAGAGACTAGTAGCATTCATTGATGTTTTTTAAGTTACAGTCAGTAGTGTGTATATATAGAGCCTGTCTGTTCTTAAAACGCAAGTTTGTGTTTTTTTTTTTAAGGCTGCGAAGGATAAGTACCGTGAGTTAGCCATCGAGGGCATGCACCGAGATCTTGTGTTCCGCTTTATTGAGTACCAGACACTCCTGCTGGCTCCCATCTGCCCCCACCTGTGTGAACACACCTGGACCCTGCTGGGGAAGGTGAGACCCCCTTAATGCTGTTTTCACAAAGAAATTACACATTTACCACAACATTTTACAGTGAGCGGTCCTGTTTAGGTATTGCAGTGAATATCACTTCCTCTGGGCTCATGTTGGTCAATTATGACCATAGACTTTAAAAAAGTTGGACGTAGTGTCCGTGACATCACCCATAAGTTTCTGAAGATTGTTTTTGAAGATTAAAGTAGGCGGTGCCTGCCGTTGCTATTTTATATGATTAATAGCAACTAATAGTTTGCAGAATAAACGATTTTGTTTACATATATGTGTGTGTGTACAGTGTAAAATAATCATGTGTATATATATGACTACATAAACATTCACATATAATTAAAAAATATATATAAATATACAAAATTATATTTTAATTTATATTTTAATATATAAAATTATATTTTAATATTACATAAAATTCTATTCACACATGTAAATATTTCTTGCATATGTATATATATATGATGTGAACAAAATTTTTTATTCTGCAAATGATAAGTCACGATTAATCGATAACCTGTTACTAAAATATCTACAGGACATCTAAAGACAAAGAGGATTCTGCAGCTCACACAGTTAACCTCTTCAGGATTGACCATCCTTTTGAACCCCCCCAAAAATGTCATGCTGTGTGTTTTCTCTTTATATAGAGAACTTCTGTAATGAAGGCTAGCTGGCCCACTGCTGGTCCGGTGGACGAGATATTGATCCGATCCTCACAGTATCTGATGGACACAGCCCACGACCTCCGCCTGCGTCTGAAGGCTTACATGCAGCCAGCCAAAAGCAAGGTATAGATTATTTACACACATTACATCATGCTAAAATACCTGTTTTATCATTTTTTGGGGGGTTACACTGTGCGTTGAATAGTGTATCCCACAAAGCAGTGTGGTTTTTGGGACCTTCCCCCTTTCCATTACCAAAAGAGCACACACAATTTATTTCTGAATGTTACATAATGTTTGTGTAAAGCCCAGCAATGTGTATTAGGCAACACAATTATGTAAAAAATACAAGTTTCACCTCAACGTTCAGTTGTTATTAAAGTGATACCTGCACTCTCAGACCCCAAAGGTCCGGCATGCAAAGCCAATCCCACCAAAAGAGAACTCACATGAGGGTTGAACCAAGTCTACAGCTGTCATGTTGAATGATTTCAGCTCTGTCACCTGACATGAGAGCAGTGCATTATCCCTAACTGACTGCAGGCTTTTCTCGGTTATGTTTCTGTGGCCGTGTGATAATGGACGTCACTTTGAATAAAGAGTTATCCAAAGGAGTTGTGCTAAAGGGGTTTAGGCCCTGAAGGAAAAATATCCTGCCAGTGGCTTGAAACAAAAACAGATTTGAAGATAAACATTGACGAGGCTTTAGTTATATTAGTTACATTTTAAAGTTCTCCAAAATATAGATGATAAAATCACAGAAATTGTTACTACAGTGTTAGCAACCCTTTTCAGAGTGACACAAGATCGTGTTCACAACTATATTACATATATTGAATACATATTTTTACATTGCGAAAAATTGGTCTTTATATGACAGTTGTTCTGAGGTTTATGCTGTGTACCCACCAGAAGCAAATGTTATTATTTGTGTGAGTAGATTACATACAAGGTCAATGCAAAGACGCAAACAGACTAGTGTTAATATTGTGAACTATTTTTAATTTAGTCTTAGTTTTGTGCCAAATGTCCTTGTTAGTTTAGTCATATTCAGTCATTCACATATCTTCTTTTCTTAGTCAAGTTTTAGTCGACTAAAAGTCTCAATGTTTTAGTCAAAAGACATACAGTATAGTCTGTTTTTTTACATGTACGCTGACATACGCACACGTTTGAAGGCACAGCATTGCAAAGCATAGTTTGTTTGACTGATATATGTACGCAGACATTCGACACATGCACATTGCGACAAAATGCAATGCGTCTCCTGGGCTACATACTAAATTCTCCTTTACACGCATGATGCACTTAAAAAAAAATTGGCAGTAGGCATACAGTACGCACGCACTCTTCTGATGGGGAAAATTGCATAAAGTGCACTGTGCGCACTCTCTATTGTAAAAAATTAACCATACTTTGGCCTTTGATTCACTTCAGTGTTTTGTATAGTGGATGCAGTTATCTTTTCAGTTTTCTTGTATTTTGTTAACTGTTTTTCTCTTTGACAACTACAGAAAGGGGACAATAAACCTCCAGCCAAACCCACCCACTGTAGCATCTACGTAGCAAAGACCTACCCGCCCTGGCAGCACAGCGCCCTCTCTCTGCTGGGCAAACATTACAAGGTACTCTTTATTAACTTTTAAATATACTACAAAGCATCTCATTCCGAAGGCTGCGTCCTTCAGAGCTCGCATTTTTCTAAAATAATACACTATTAATGATGTATGCAACCTCCAAAGGAAACAGCCTTTGAAGTGAGATGTAGCTTGTATTATCTTAAAGAGTGTCTCTACATATTTAAAATACACATTTGTTAAAGTATCATTCCCATTTTTCCAAGATGTAATCTAAATATATTTTGCATTGTATTGGCATTTTTTATATCGTGCCTGATGAAGACCTGAAGGTCGATACGTTGCACTATTAAATTATATATGAAACATTTAAATCAGTCTTTAGGCTTCTTTATTGTTGTTTTTTTATGTGTGGCATAAAGATAGAAATGGAACATTTATGTTTCTGTAATGCAGAAAAATGATATTTGAAATCTGTATTATAATACTCTGTTGCTATTTCATTAGTGAATGCGGAGGGTTTAATAAAAAAATCCGAAAAAATCTATTTTCAAACTTCTGCTGTCATTTGCAGAGCAACAATGGAGCTCTGCCTGACAATAAAGTCATTGCCATGGAGCTGGGAGCCATGCCAGAGCTGAAGAAATACATGAAGAGAGTGATGCCATTTGTAGCTATGATAAAGGTATTTTAAAGTGTTTGGTACTTTAAGAGAACAGTTTGGACTTGCAAAGCAAACAACAATACTATTTATGGAGTATAACTGTATATGGAGCGCATTATGCAAGTTTTCTGTATGTGTGAATTTTTTGTATGGTCTTATATTTTATAAATATGCCCAATCAGGCATTATGGTTTGTAGAATAATTTATCCCACAATGCAATGTGTTTGTTTAGACTATCCATTTATCCTCCTCCTAACATCTCTTTCTTGAACAATTTTTTGAACACAAATATTAAAAGAAATGTTACTTTGTTTACACATTAATATTATTTTTTAACATCTAGCCATTAAAGGTCCACTGTGTAAATTTTTAGCAGCCTCTAGCGGTAAGATTTTAAGCCGTAAATTGTAACAACTCAGTCCACCGCTCACCCTTCCCTTTCGAAACGCATAGTGAAACGACTCATTTTAAGGTAATAAAACAATAAAGTTTATTTTGTAAGGTCTTTATACACCTCAGATAATGTAGTTATGTAGATTAGATTGCATTTCTGTCAAGAGATCCTCCTAAAAGTTACACAATGCACCTTTAATGCTATAACCATATAAATATAAATTGGATTGTCAATGTGGCCGTAATACACAGCCATGCTTACAACTTACTATATTTTTTTTCTTTTAATGTACACACTTCAGTATCATTCAAATTTATTTCTGTAGCACTATTTAATTATATTTAACAAAATTGACGGTCTTTTACTGCAAAACCCTCTAAGTGCATGCAAAAATCTCCACTTCTAAAATGTCTTCACTGTCCTTTCTGATTAAAGTTAAAAGGCTCAAAAATTCAGTCAATATCCTAATATCTTCAGTAAACCACCTTTAACTCTTGCACAGTGATGATGTACATGCTTTGTTCATCCAATTCTTCTTTAGTGCGCTTAGAGGTCTTTGGTGAAAAATTGTTGTGAGGTTTAGAAGATGTACCAGCATATTATTTCTGAATGGCCTGAGCCCGATATAAAGCAGTTTTGAAGCTAAAGTATTTGATGAACTTTTAATATGTGCCGATAGCATTCGGGTAAAATATTTTTTTTAATTATCAAGGTTTTAATAGAGGTGGCATTTAGCAGCTTTTGCATGTCATACGGTAATTTTTTACAGTTAATATTGCTGATAGACATTTTATGTAAGATTGTTAGATGGGTTATAAAATACAGTCCTGGTGTGTTTTCAGGACAGCCTTGAGAAGAAAGGACCCCGGGTTCTTGATCTAGAACTGGAGTTCGATGAGCGTGCTGTACTGCTGGACAACATTGTTTATCTGACCAATTCACTTGAGGTAGCAGCAATACAACTGAAAGACTGAAACAAGTCGCAAGTGATGCTCTAACCCTGTGATTTTGACTGATTGTGTGTCTCTATCTCCCTACTCAATAGTTGGATCAGATAGAGGTGGTGTTCGCCTCTGAAGCCGATGACAAAGTAAAGGAGGACTGTTGCCCTGGGAAACCATTCTGTGTCTTTAGATCTGAGGTGATGATGATGGCCTATTGTCATAGCCTCCACACTCTCTATTGTTTCTCAGTTTATTTTAACGGTTGATCTGCCCTGCACCACTGTACATGTGGAGAGAGGGTGGCTATTTTTAGAAGCGCTTTGTGCATGTCATGCTCCTTTGGTGCATCTCATATTACCACAGTGTAGGCGTACAGCATTCATTCAGACATAAAACCTCTTTTTTTTTATTGTTGCCTTGCTTTTGGTTGCTTGTAAATTCATTTTAGTAAATAATTGCTTAAAGCACTACCAAAAAAACAGGAAGCTCCTGTTTATTTACCCATGCGTGTGTTTCAGATAGATGGAATGCACAGACTACTCTTCTGCATATAATGACATTTTTTTAAGCTCAGAAATGAGATTTATAAGTGGTCCCCCAGTCATAATTGGTCATGTGACCAGGGTTGGGTGCAGGTCCTGAGTACTCAAATGTGACATCCATGATCGATTACAAAAATTATGTTAATGTTTTTTTGTGTTGGGTTTCATGTGGTATGTATATAAGATTTTAATTTTGGAGTTTGACGGACGTAAGTTGCAATAGCCAACAATACATTGAATGGGTCAAAATTATCGATTTTTCTTTTATGCCAAAAAGCATTTGGATATTATGTAAAGATTATGTTACATGAAGATATTTTGTACATTTCCTATCGTAAATAAATCAAAAATTTAGTTTCGTGAGTGGATGCAGCAAAATCGCAACAACAAAAATTGGGGGGGATTTCCAGTTTGGTTTTTATGTAAAGCCCATTTAGTCAACAAGTTAATTACAGTGGTAAGCCATTACAGATCGCTATAACAAACCTTTTTCTTAAACTTTGAATTCTAGAGACTTCTTTTGGACTTTAAATGCGATTTTTTTCTCAGCCTTTTTGATTTTTTCACCATCAGATTCAACATTTTCAAATCGTTGTATCTCAACCAAATAATGTCTTATCCTAACAAACTATATAATGAAAAGTATATTTTTTTTAGCTTTTGGATGTTGTATAAATCACAATTTTAAGAGATTGACCATTATGACTCGTTTTGTGGTCCAGGGTCACATATATTCCACTAAAGAGTTTCAATGGGGCTTTTAAACTGTCACATTTTAGATGCAACATCCATAAATCCATCATCATTGGCTGTAACCTCTCTCTCCCTCCATTAGCCTGGAGTATCGGTGTCAATGGTGAACCCACAGCCGGCCAATGGTCTCTTCTCTACTAAGATTGAAATTCGACAGGGAGACAGCAAAGACTCCATCATCCGCAGACTATCCCGAGTTAACCGAGGGATCAAGGGTGAGATTAAAATCTTTATAAGATTCCTCTTTTTAAGAAATACTGTAATTATAATGTTGAAATATATTTATTTGTTTGGGAAAATATCAAACCAAGTGGCTTTATTAAAGAAAGATAGCCCCCAATTACACACTTATTAAACAAAATGTTTTCAAAAAAGAAAGTTTGGTAAGCTTTTAAAGGTCATTGCATAAATATCTCAGAAAAGTTAATTGGTTTATTTTTTTATATCTATGTGTAACGTTTAAACATAAGGCACGGCTCGAGTCTCAAAATAGTTTTGAGGCCAATTCTTGTTATTTCATTTTTGTGATTTATGACTAATGCTTTTATAAAACTTTCAGATATATCCAAAGTGAAGCTGATGCGTTTCGAGGACCCTCTGCTTGGTCCCCGAAGAATCCCTGTTCTGGGAAAAGAAGAAGAGGGCAAACTCGCGGTCTCAAAAAGTTCAATCTTTAACGTCAGCCTGGAAGAAAACAAAGTTCACATGACTGATAATGGCCTGAAAATAGACATTGGAGACACTTTAGTCTATCTGGTCCAGTAAGATGTGAGACTCAAACTGTTATTTTATTTACTTTGTCTAAAAAAAGACTAAAGTTGCATCGAGGCTAAACATCAGCAAATGATTCACAGTCTCCGTATTTAAATCAGTACAGCACATTCATATTACATTTTGTGGATTATATCATTCAGCTTGTTCGGAGTAATACTTCTACAACGAAATCAAAACTATAGTTTTATGATCACTACTATTTTTAGAAGCTCCTAACGTGAGAAAAGAGGATGTGTAAGCCCCTATGGATGCTTCAAAGATATTTCTGTGAGTTCTTACTGTTTATACATGTATGAATTTCCAACTTGTTACTCTGTCCAGTATTTTACAGCCAGACCTGTACTTACAAACTATAGGTTTGTGTCAAGGATTTTTCTGTGTTGTCTGATATTTTGTTGGTCCTAAATTTGTCAAATTTCAGTGAACATTTAATAAATAATTGTTAATAAAATCTACATCCATCTCTTTAAATTTCTCTGACTATGACACCACCTTAGGTCAAACTGCAGATGTTATCTGCACATTATTGGGTAATGATGTCATTTTCGTTTGAACTGCTGTAATTAATTGAACATTTTTTTTTTTCGATCTTTATGTATTGTAATATCAGGAAATTTTTAATTCACAATTCGTCACTTTTCACATTAAATAAGGAATAATTGGCAACTGGCCATTGAATTAGCCTACTTGAAAATAAAGCACACCTGAGGTTGTGGATTAATGTACACACCGTGGGTGTGGATTATTTCCAAATAATACAACGGACCGTAGTCAATTATTTTGCTTATACCACATGTATCACACCATAAGACATAGTTCAGGTGTTTTATTTTAAGACTGACAGGTTATTTTTTCCTTAAAATGCTATTGTGAATAGGACTAAGTTTTTGCTTATGTCACCTAAAGCCTCCGTTTCTAATTCCAAAACATCATTTTACAGCGAGAGAGAGAGAGAGAGAGATGCACTTGTAGTCACAATAATGAGAATAATGTGAACAAATTGACCTTTAATATTGACCTTTATTATACCGCTAGTTTTAATGCTTGATTCTGATTGGCCAGTCATTTGATTTGCAGGTTTGTTATTCTTTGATAACAGCCGCTCAAAACTAATAACACACGGTAACCTGGATGCTGCAAATCATTTTGACTGGTACAGTTTATTATCACACAAAATTTAAAAATAAATGCCTTTTAATAACATATATGATATCATATTTACAAATGATTAAACCAAATAGCATGTTTGTGACATTTGAACGTCTTATCTTAAAGGGACACTCCATTTTTCTTGAAAGTAGACTCATTTTCCAGCTTCCTTAGAGTTAAACATTTGATTTTTACCGTTTTAGAATCCATTCAGCTGATCTCCGGGTATGGCGCTATCAGCATAGCTTAGCACAATCCATTGAATCGAATTAGAACATTAGCATTGCGCTAAAAAATAAGACTGACAGAAAATTTAAAGCAACACTATGTAGTTTCCATGTAAAAATGACTTTGTTGAATGTGGTTGAAAAGCGCAACAGTGCCTGTTATCATACACTCTTCTGCAGGCGGGGGGAGGGGCGGGGCTGTGTATGCTACCCTCCACCGCCACTTTCAGAGTGTGCTTGTAGCAGCTAGGAGGCTGCTCAGGTTGCAGCAACAGTACAATTTCTCCAGTTAAAAGTTGTTCTATCACTGAAAGAATTTTAGAGATATTATTTAAAGGTAAAAAAAACTACATAGTGTTGCTTTAAAGTTACGCCACAATAAGAGTATGCTATATTTCCTAGCCATATCTGCCTAGAAAATCGCAACTTTTAATTTTCCGTCGGTCTTAGTACATGGTGTAACTACAAAAGAGTCAAGTTTTAAATAGGAAAAATATAGAAACTCTTTGGTTATTTTTTAGCGAGATGCAAATGGTCTAATCAGATTTAATGGATTTTGCTAAGCTAAGCTAAAAGTGCTAGCGCCAGACCCGGAGATCAGCTGAATGGATTCCAAAAAAGGTAAAAAAAATCAAATGTTTAACCCTAGGGGAGCTTGAAAATTTACATATTTTCAAAAAAAGTGTAGTGTCCCTTTAAAACCGAAATAAAAATGGGTTTTTCTTCCGGAATATCTGCATTTCTTAATTATGAGCAAATAAAATATTTCAAATCAATACTCAATGTTTCTTATCTTACTTGTGAGGTAAATAGCCGTGTTATAAGCAGGATAATGTACAGGCAGTAGGTTGTTATCATGAAATAAGCGCCTGCAGTGTGATACAAGACCTGATCAAAGTGTCTGGCTCATTTCTGTGTTAAAAATACTGGCTGCCTATACATTATCCCTTACATAATGTTATGTATGTATTTACATTGTTCTAGTTGTATATTGATAGAAAAAGGCAAAAACAAAACCGAGCAATGTCTATTTTCCATTTTCTTCTCTTTTTAATTATTTTATTCATTCTTTTATTTTTTTTGGCTATCACACATATATTCATGCTTTATTTGTTGAAATGAAAACTGCTATTTCAGTTAAACTTGGCTTGGTGATCTGGAACTGTAATGCCATTGACAGACCTGGAACAACTTCAGAGGTCTGTGTTTAGGCTACTGAAAAAATAATGCACATCCTTTGTCAGCCAATCAGAATGAAGCATTTACAGCCCTGTGGAATAATTATACTTTATGGTTTCTATAGTCAAATTATTAATTTTTATATAAATATATTTGTTTGAATCACGTTCTGCTTTGACCTCTCCCTATTTTAAAACAATGCTTTGGTATATCTGACATTTTCGTATGGTTGACATAATTCAAATTTTTTTTATGTCACATTTTCGATATAAACTATACACTGCCGGTTTTCTGAGAAAGGCCTGTTAGTGATAAGCTCATACCCATAGTTGGATGTAGGCGAGGTTATCCACACATTAGCATGTTGAAAGAGACACACACTTGAACAGACTTCATTTCCAAACATATAAGCGAGTCGTCCCATATAACCCACTTTGATACGTGTTAGCTTTGCTGTAAAAAGGAAGTGATGTGAGACGTTAACCTCAAGTGAACGTGCTATTCTGCATTGTCTCATTTGTGTTGCATCACATACAGTCTGAATCAACGGTAAGCTTGTCTCGCATGTGTGTGTTTTGATTTTTATAATTTAATTATTTCACTGTGTGATATTTTGCATTATAATTGTGGTTGTGCGGATACTAGTGGTATATTTATATGTTGACCTGCAGGTCCCATTAGTGCATGATGATGTGTTGCTTCTTGTGATGCTCAAGCTATTCTTTGTATTCCAATATTGTGACTTGTGAGATATAAACCAGTAGCATTTGTGTCAGAGTTTGCCTCTATTGTGGGTTTGTGTGTATATTTTGTGTATATTAAGACGGCCGGGTCTTATCAGCTCAAAGCAGCTCTCTCGGCCAGCTGGCTATCAGAAGCACCACTGTCACTACGGGAAACTCTGCCCTTTTTTCGGCAGTATGTTGTCATTGTAAGGGACTACTGACATTCACTACTTTGTGCTTGTTGACCCTCATTATTATTCGTTTAATTACTGGACGTAATGCTCTCACAGAACTGTCAAAACTTTAAGGTCAGGTCAGAATTAGTCGTTTTTTATTTTATTTAAAGACTTGCACATCCACATTCTTGATTTAGAAGAGGTTTCGTGTTTCCTTTTCAGAATCTAATGGACTCCCCAGGTGGAACCGATGCGGAGGAGAATGTAACAGGAAGTGAGAAGGTTGAACTTCCTGTTCTCACTCAACCTGGGCTTGGCGTGACCACGACCACAATGACCACCATCACTCAGACAGGAGGAGGATGGAGCACGGGACTTTTTAATGTGTGTAGTGACAGCAGCACATGTAAGAAAAGATATCAAATATATATTTTTGGGGGGTTATAAATATGAAATTTTGACCCAGTGCTGGGTTGAAAATAATCAAACATTTTGAGTGCATGCCATTTAACCAGAATATGACTATAATGTATAATAATCTTCATCCCTCCTGGCTCTGACTCTGGTCCATGCATGAGTTGGTTTGTATGTTTTCAGTCTCACATTTAATCAATGACTGTTCCTTAATTATTATAAATTGTTAATGATTTTCCATTAAGCTATCCAAGGAGATTAGATTTTCCAATTAAAGGGATAGTTCCCCGAAAAATGAAAATTCTGTCATTTTCTCATCCTCGTGTTGTTCTTAACTTGTATGAATTTATTTTTTCTGGTGAACACAACAGAAGATATTTTGATAAATAATGGTAAGCACACAGCTGATTGTAAACATTGACTTCCATAGTAGGAAAACAAAAATGATGGACTTCAATGGGTACCATCAACTGTGTGCTTACCATCATTTATCAAAATATATTCATTATCATTTATCAAATACTTCCATAGTATCTGTTTTCCTACTATAGAAGTCAATGGTTACAATCAGTTGTGTGCTTACCATCATTTATCAATTTTTTGTGTTCATCCTTTTTTGTTTAAATCCTATTTTTGCAGTCGATCAAATATAATCCGTGTTTGTAGGCAATTTTTTTTATAAATTCCATCTCTCCTCTCCTCTGTACAGTTTTGATGGGTGCGTTTGTGCCATGCTGTCTGGACCTGAGTCTTGCTCATCAATATGGAGAATGTCTGTGTTTACCTCTGCTGCCCGGCTCTACGTTTGCCATGAGAGTGGGCATCAGAGAGCGCTTTAAAATCAGGGTAAGGATTCAATGTTAATATTTCTGTAGCATTTTCATGATACAGTAAATACAGCTGGGTTATTATCAGGATATATACATATGTGACACTGGACTGTCCATAAGGGCAATTTATTAATATGTAAAAATGTATATATCATCTGAAAGTAAGTGAATAAATAAGCTTTCCATTAATGTATGGTTTGTTAGGATAGGACTATATTTGGTCGAGATACAACTATTTGAAAATCTGGGTGCAAAAAAACATCTAAATATTGAGAAAATTGCCTTTAAAGTTGTCCAAATGAAGTCCTTATAGCAACACATATTAATAATGATAAATACATTTTTATATATACACTAGTCAACATTTGAAGTGGATCAAAACCTTTCCTAAATGTTGCCTTAAAACCAATACCCGTTCTTGTCTTAGGACAACTTGGATGAAAGTTTTTGATCCACTTCAAATGTTGACTAGTATATTTATGGTATATTTTATAAAATATTTTCATGGAACATGACCTTTACTAAGAAAAATCGATCATTTTGAGCCATACAATGTATTGTTGGCAATTGCTACAAATATAACCAGGCTATACTCTAAGAAAGGTTGTGTTTATTTTAACATTTTTTTTTTGTTAAACTATTTAACACATTATGTGTGTTGATTTTGAGTTCAAATAAATGAAATGGACAACACAAAATGTGTTAAAACAACACAAGGGTGTTATTCCAAAATTAACACAGAGAGGTGTTAAGTTAAGGACAGATGTCTTGTCCTTACACAAGATGTGTTAATTTAACATATTTATTTTAAGAGTGTATGACTGCTTTTAGGGCTGTGACGATACATCTCGTTCCGTTCCCCATTAAAAAGACCTGCCTAAAATCGACTCTGAATCGCAAGGCTCCGATTCTGTGTTTCATGCACAGCTTGTGCGTGTACTACACTATGGCTCTCAGTAGGAAGTCCTTAACAAACTAAAATCACTATAAGTTTAAGTTGTTTATAATGTGAATTTAAAAAAAGCAATACTCGTCAAACACAATCATTCAAAATATTTTTATTATCATGAATTTTTATTACCTGAAACAATCTGAAGAACAGCGATATAAATATCCCTGAAGACGTTTCCTGGAATAGTTTGTAATGCTTTTTCTTCTGTGGCACAAATGGTGTTTCTACACGAGAGCGCCCTCTGGCTTTTGGATGTGGCGGCATTTCACCATAATTCATTTAAATTCATTCATTGAGAAAACGCGCATTTGCACGATTAATCGTCACAGCCCTAATTTTTTGTGGTCCAAGGTCACATGTTAGAAACATTTTATCCAAACCATTTATTTACTGGGAATCAAAGCTACAACATCATGCCTATCTGACAAATTATCTGCTGTCACACCACTGCTATGCTGATGATATTCAGATCGATACTGCTTGCGAACCAGACTCCATTAACCAGATCACATCACTCTCAGCATGTGTCAGTGAGCTAAAGACCTGGCTAACTTCCAACTTTCTGAGTCTAAAATCTGAAATCTTAATTACCTGTCTCCCAACTGTAAAAAAAGTCTCTCCTAGCTTTAACCTCGGTGCTACATCTATTATCCCATCTGCCGCTATAAAAAATCTAGGTATTACTCTAGACCAGTGATCTTCAGCGTGCGGCCCCCTTTGTGTACGGTGTGTTCCTTCGCGGCCACCCCAAAGAAAATTTTTGACAAAAAACAGTTCTAAAACTTCACATTTTAATTAAACAAAACATTAAATTATACAAAGTAGTGCTGCCTTATTTTTTTAGGTTTAATTTCACAGAATTCATGATAAATTAATGTATTTTATAAAAATGTCATAAAACTGGGGCCCCCCTGGCACCATCTCGCGGCCCCCAGTTTGAGAACCACTGCTCTAGACTCCTCTCTGTCTTTAGATGCAGTAGCCTCACAAAAGCAGCATTTTTTTCAACTCTCTTTCTAAACTTTATCCCTATTCCAGTACAAAAGATGCTGAAACACTGGTACATGCTTTTGTCACATCACGCATTGATAATTGTAACTCGCTATTTTATGGATTAACATGGCAATCTATTTCCCATTTGCAATATATTCAGTGGCGGCCATTGAATTCATTTGTAATTGTTTGATCTATTATAACTATATTCTTGAGCTTAATAAAGGTGCTATAGAAATTACACATTATTATTATTATTATTATTATTATTATATTACTATTATTACTATTTTTATTATTATTATAATCCTTGCACTGCTTAATACTTGTTGAGCTATTTGTGTCCTCAATTTAATTCTTATGATTGCATACTAAATGTATTCACAATCTGATAACTCCGCGTATGTGCTGCAAAATAAGTTTTGCTGCAAAGCACTTGTTTATGTGTTCATAAAATGTTTTATTATTATGTATTATCATTATTGGGTTGTATAGGAAAACTGTGCAATTTACATAATTTAATTTAAAATTGTATTTAAATGATTCAAACATTTTATGCATTTTCTATGCACATTTTGTTTTTGTCCCTGAATCGTCTCTACATCATGTTTAAGGAAGTGTCATGGTTTATACAGTACACTGTAAAAAAATTGCTGCCTTATTTTATTATTATATTGACTGGAGATGAGTTGTTAAAACTACAGATGAGATGTTTTAATGTATAAAATATAGTTGAAAAAGTCAACTTCATTTTATATGCTGTAGCAACCCATCTCTTGTTTTATTTTACAGTGTATGTTGATAGTACATTTATAGTCTTTATCTGCATTTCATTGTCAAATTTGATTCCTAGCAGTACATTTCATCTAGAAAATGTATTGTTCTTGTCTTAAAGTACAGGAATGGTAAATAGGAACAGAGAAAAATGTGTAAAGATATCGGCTATAAAACATTCATGCAGCAATCTTCATCTCTAAAACGTGGGTTGCTTTCAAAGAGACATATTCTAAGGTAATACTATTACAGATTTGGTACGTTTGTGATTTTTCTAGCAGGAAATATTGAGATAATAAAAATTTATCACACGGCAGCATTTGGATAGCATGCATCCAGAAAATGAGCCAGCTCTTGATGATATAAATGTTAAAAATAGCAACTACTGTAAACTCAGATTGGGAATGTAGACTGAAAATTCAACCCAACAATGTTGACTGTACAGAAAAAAAATTTAAGGTAGAACTGTTAAATCCAGATGAAAAAACATCTTTATTTTTCAGCTAAAAAGCCTAATTTGTCCAGCAATATCAAGTAAATAATACATTAAGGTGCATCTACTGTATTGGTGTGTGTGTAGGGCAGCGTGTGTGAAGACTGGACTGCGGTATATTGCTGCTATCCTCTGGCCCTCTGTCAGATGATCAGAGAGATGAAGAAGAGACTGAAGACACAGACTTACACTGTTTCAACCATGCTGGACAGCTCCTAAGACATGGTGTACGTGCGTGCGTGTATGTGTGTGTGCGTCTGTGTGTGTGCGTGCCTGCGAGCAGACATGCATTTTAAACATTTCCTCTTGAATGTTTTTGGTGACGATAAAATACTGAGGGGTCTGTCAGCATGTTTATTACCCGGGGTCCTGAACTTCACGCAGGGTTAGACATCTCAACACCCTCTGCTTGAAGATTGATGTACCTGACATTTCAAACTGATGGAGAGATGGAGGAACAGATGGGTGGATATGGATGAGAGGGGGCTTATGATGTGTTCTGGGTATCATATTAAATCGATTACAATTTTACATTTACATTAAAGATTTGGTTTTACATTTTAAAGGTGAACCGTGTAATTTATACGGCACTATAGGGTCACCAAACATACACGCCTCTCACATCTGCCTCTGATCAGATAGCCCAAAATATAAGGTATTGGTTGAGTAAATGATACGGTGTTGAGTTGGTCTCGATTCTCAGACAAACACGTTTTGAAAGCCATGCTGATAAGACACCATGAAATTACAAGTGCACAAGTTTACACTGCATAATAATACATTAAAGAAGTAAACCCATGAATTGTTTTGCTATACAGGATTTTAATATAAAAATTATTTCACACATGAACTCATATAGTTATATTAACAATTATGGTTTTTGAAACATGTATTTATAGACAATGGACATTTTAAAAACTGGTAACAACATCAGAATCAAGTGTTGTAAAATGCATCTGTTCTGTAAAATGGCTCCTTCAGGACGGCACTGAATTAAAAACAAACTGCAATTTGTGTGATCCCTGAATTTTTTTCTAAATAACATTTTGAAAGTGGTAACTATGAACTGCACTGTATATAACAGTAATCTAAAAAGGGGGAAATCTGTTTTAAAAACTGCGTTGTGTGCGTATGTGTATGCCTGTAGAGGGCACTGTTGTCTCATACAGACTCTTGTGAAATAAATAAAGTGTGTATCTGGGTATAAAAGGGCATGTAGGCTATGTACTGTATTGCTGCTGTCAAGGGTTTTTTTGTGAGCCCCTTGGGGGACACGAGACCGCTGGAGCCTTAAGCTCTGCAGATACAAAACCAGATAGGAAGAAATGAGGACATGGCGGCTGAAGAAAGATCACAGAAAGTTTTATTGTGCCTCTCTTCATAGTATTGAGTATTATCAACGGTCGAGTGATCATAAGATTAGAACATGAAAAATGTCTAATGATATACATTCAAATCATATCACAATAATAGCATTTACAAGTAGACTACACTGAAAAGAAAGATTCATTCAATTTACTCAATTTTTTAAAGTAAGTGGTTGCAATCATCATTTAAGCTACAGGAAAAAAACAGAAAAAAACGTAGGTTTAAATAAATTGATTGTAACCACTTAACTTAAAAAATTGAGTAAATTGAATGAATAATTTTTTTTCAGTGTAGTTGAACACCAGACTGTTATGTATCAATAGAAAACTCACAGATGTATATTATTAGCTAGGGGGCATGTCAATAAAAATTAAGCTATTTGGTAAACTTTGTTAATATTGACTGTGTTTTAGCCGGTAAATACTGTTAAAGGAAAACACCACCGTTTTTCAATATTTTACTATATTCTTACCTCAACTTAGACAAATTAATACACACTATCTTTTTTCAATGCGCACACTTAATCTGTGCTCAGTCTGTTGTGAATGTGTTAGCATTAGCCTAGCCCCATTCATTCCTTAGGATCCAAACAGGGATGAATTTAGAAGCCAGACAAACACTTCCACGTTTTCCCTATTTAAAGACTGTTACATGAGTACTTACATGAGTAAGTATGGTGGCACAAAATAACAAGTGGCAATTTTTTAAGCAGATAAAAAATGATTTCTGTTTGGATCCTAAGGAATGAATGGGGCTAGGCTAAATGCTAACACAGTCATGACGCGCTGCACAAAGATTAATTGCACGAATTGAAAAATATAGGTATGTATTAATTTGTCTAAGTTGAAGTAATAACATAGTAAAATATTGAAAAACAGTGGTGTTTTCCTTTAAAGTGACCAAATTTTTAAACTAAAAAAGTGGGGACATTTCCTAGTTCAATGGTCAAAATATCATTAAATTCTAGTTTGTTATTATCTATGGATTAAACAACAAGGACAAAACCTTCTTAAAAGTATTTGTATTTTTATTGTTGTGGGTTTGTGGAGGAAAGAACACCAAAAAACGATGCTAAGCATTCAGCCGGTTAATGTGCTAAGAAATGCATGACAGAACCAGTTGGAAAGTAAAGAAATATAAAATTCCCAAACACGTGTGTCCTATTTCATTCATAGGAAAATCACTTTAAAGTACATTTGACAATTATGACTTACTAACCAGTAAGCAAGAACTTCCCAGGAGGATGTGAAGTCAACAGCAAAAACCAAGAGCATCCATGGCACTATTTGGACCACCTGTGTCTTAATGAGGATTTGTCTTGCCATGACGTGTTTAATGTTGTGTTTGTAGATCCTTAGCAGCCCCGTGTCCCCCTGGTAACAGTCGAGTTCACGGTAACCATACAGACACCTGGAACAAATACAATCTTATGTAACTGATGGTCAGATCTTTGAGGTTTTATAGCATTGATCTCTTTAAAGACAGAAAATCATGCACCATATTGCTTGTCATTTAAGCATATATCACTCTAAAAATGGCTGGGTTATTTTTAAGCAATACTGGGTGATTCTCGTGAAATTAGACTTATGAGGTGTCATGAAACATTTTAATAAAAAAAGTAAATGCAAAGTAAGAGTATCAAAATAAGAAGCATACAGTTACAAACATCTCTTCATGATCTATTTTGCACATGATTTCAAATGACATCATACAAACCAATTATGTTGTTTTTTCCACATTTAAGGGGAATTTTTTTATTACCGCAACGTGTCCATGACTGGATTTGGGTTTATTGACATGGAAAATTTATAATTAAAAAATCTAAAAAATAAAAAGCTTCAGTGCATGTTAAACCATAAATATTTACAGTAAAGAAACATGTGGTATTTGGTGATCATTGGTAAATGTAGAGACAATAATAAGGAATATAAATGTGTCCAAGACCAATTTTCTCATCCTCCACATTTTAATCATTGTTTAAGCCCCCCAGGAACTAACATTTTCAAAACAAATTTGTTGGAAAGGACATAATTTACTGTGACACTCAAGATGGCTACCAGGTGAGCACTTCTTATTTTTTCTCTCCAGATAAAAGTTGAAATTTTGTCATAGTACCATAGTACAACTTTTCAGTTCTCATTACCGAAACATGAGTTTGTAAATGCATATATTTAATGTAATATCATGTTGCGGTAATGATCATTTTTATAATGATGATCTAAAAAAAAAAATATATAGGAAAAAATATTTAAATCCTTTAAAAATAATGGTTATAGTATGTTCAGAGTTCAGACCTTAATCTTATATGTGCGAAAAATAATTGGCTTCAATGGCTTTTTAAAAAAATCTGATGCTGGACACCTTTTAAAGCTAGTGTAGGTAATCCTGTTCAGATACATTTTTTATTATACTGGGTGAAATGGTCCTTCTATCCTGAGAGTAGTCAATACATTATGTGTTCAGAAAACGGAATGAAAACAATCAGACCTCTGTAGCAGCTGCAGGACAGTAAAAACTCCGACCAATCACTTCCATTCGGTGCGTGTGTAAAGAACCAATCAGATGCCTTCATGTCTCGTGGCCCAGCCCCACTGCGCGCGCTGCCCTGCGTGCACTAATCACGTCATCGTCACCCTGAACACTACACCGAGTAAGCAGGAGTTTGCGGCACCGGCACAATGGAAGATAAAAA
Source organism: Paramisgurnus dabryanus (assembly GCF_030506205.2). Taxonomy (NCBI): domain Eukaryota; kingdom Metazoa; phylum Chordata; class Actinopteri; order Cypriniformes; family Cobitidae; genus Paramisgurnus; species Paramisgurnus dabryanus. The sequence goes on from NC_133354.1 coordinate 20,711,875, forward strand.
GCAGCCAAAACTACCACTGCCAGCTTTGCTGGTAACTGCTCGCCCTAATAAAAAACCTAGAAAAAGAAAATCTGAGGCAGAAAAGGCTGCAACTAAACAGGTACTGGATAAAGCCAGAGGACAAACTCGCGTAAACATCGGTGGAGCATTTGAACGGTGGAGACAACTGAGGGAGCTGAAGGGCCTGAAAAGCGATGCCGAGGTTGCGGTCTTTCTGCTGAACAGGTAATAATTTGTTTTGCTTCGGGGGGATTTGTTATTTCCATGATAAATGTTACGTTAGGCAATGTAGCTATTTTTGTAGCTAGTATTAGCCCAATGCTAACATTAGATTCTCTGTCGGTGTAAATCAGTTGAGTTACAGGTGAATGAGACATGAAGTCGTTTGGTTGATGCCTATAATGTGTTGAAATACTCGGTTTTCCTGTGACCTGCAGCTGACTCCGACTGTGGATGCGCGTTCATGTTTGTGGGGGCGTAGCTTTGGACGGAGTGCTAACGAGAGGGGGTGTAGCTTAGAAGAGGTGCCGTTTTCTAATTTTGCTAGCTCTAAAACATTACCTATCCTAGCTTTAAGTCTGGATTTCGTGAGAATCGCCCTATTGGGTAAATATTGGACATGCAGGGCTTTTTCAAATTGACCCAATGCTGAGTTGTTTTAACCCAACTGCTGAGTTATTATAACCCATGGTTGCATAACAACATCCTAACATTGGGTCATTTTTAACCCAGAAGGGTTTTGTCCAATATTTACCCATTATGGGTTAAAAAATACTATTTATACAGTGATCCCGTTCAACAGTAGATGTGTAGTCAAACAGCAAAGGGAGGAACCCATGACCTTTGCACAATGCTCTATCAATTAGCACAATGCTACAGAAATGAGTGTTAACAAATTATTATAAATTTAACTTTTATGTGGAGCATGCCACAGCCACTGCCTATAGTGCTTTAGTTTCTTTAAAAACTGATAACACAATTGCCTCTCTAAAAAAACATTGGTCTTTTAATGGTTAAACTTTTAATTTCCCCAGCAGCTGTGCCCTTACAAAAAATAACCATGCACTGTATTAAACTATGGTTACCACAAAATAACCATGGTTTTGACAACCATTGTTTCAAAAACCATAGTAAGCCCATGGTTACTGTTGTATAACCAATGCACCAAAACAACAACAACAACAACAACAACAACAACAAAAAAAAAGGTACTACACTTTTACCACAAAAAACATGGTCAATTTCCGTAAGAGTGGGTTCTGGGATTTGTTTGTAAGATATACTGAAGCTTTTTGGATCCTACGCTTAGAGTCTTTGATATCTGAAACCCACAGTTCAAGGTGTGGTTCTTATCTGTGAGCTTCTGAAAGTGTGATGACATCTTATCTTCTCATAATGCCTCTGTTCTGAACCCTGCTATGGATTATATATGGATCAATTTTATAAAACATACATTATGAATGAAAACAAGACACTACTTTACTTACTGAATGCTTATTGAAGCTTAAAATGATATATATAATTTTCCCTGTCTGCTACTATTCGATATCACATAAGAGTAGTCAAGACGTTTTTGAAACCAATGCCTTGTTGTCTCCGTTTAAACTATGTACCCAAATCTGTGATATAATAATGATGACATCATGCATGTGTTAATTCAGCATGCGCGAGTGTAACCAAAACCACAATGGCGGCCTACAGGAACGTGTTTGTGCAGCAGGGATGACGTATTTTTGTAGGCCAACCTGAAAGTTAGGACACTGGTTCCTTGCAAAAAAGCCCATTAGTTTTTAGATTATTGAAAAAAGCTCTGTGTTTAACAAAAGTTTATGACATTTATGTTTCTCCAACAAGTTAGTCTTCACAGATGAATGCTGTTATAGGGGTATAGTGTATCATTATTGTTAAAATTCATATGAATTTGCCAAAGAGCCATCCATGCAACTTCACGCAGCTCATCTGGATATGATAGGAATGATTTCCTATAAAACTCACCAAGGCTGTCATGTAGATGCTCACGTGCTGCAAAATACGATTAAACCCCATAACACATTGACAGCCAATTGTCGTAAATAATTTTCATCTGAACCAGAACAGCAGTAATGCTCCACTATTTCAGTATAATAATGCCAGATTCACACTAATGGATACTTGTGAGGTGAATTATGGGTAATACACTTCTGCATCACAGTGCCCCAGTGACCTTACTTTGGCCACTATGCATCAAGCATACTGAAAATAGAGCACTGTGAGAAAAACACTGTGGTTGGTGATGAAACAAGACAAACAATTAATGATTCATTGCATATGATGCATCACGAGTACACAGAAGCTGCTAAGGTACGAGAACGTGCTTTGCTGTATTAGCCACAATGCTAAGTGAAGTAAAGCACAACTATAACAATTTGAATCAAACTAACTGTTTTATAATAGAAACAAACCATATTGTGACACATCCATATTATGTTAAGAAAGTACATAGCACTATTATGCATGCTGTTGTTGTACATGCATCATTTTTTTCTGTATTATTGTTATTGTTAAAAGTAGATTTAGTTTAATTATTATTTTAAGGCATTTGCAGTGTGGTTTTGTGTAAAAATATACACAATATAAAATAAAAAATACTGTGAGATGGACAATTACATATTTACCTAAACCCGAGCTTTCAGTTTATGAAGATGATTGGCACAAAGACTAGATAGATTTTGTTGTAAAAGAAGGTAATTTTATTAAGTGGAGTGCTTTTTGCTTCTCTGTGAGATAGCGTTGGTTGAACGCTTTTAGCCGGATCACATTTCGTAATTACTATAATTCTGACATGGCATAAATAGACACACATTTCAGCACTTAATCCTTTGGTTTCACAGACAAAGCTTAAGCCTAATCCAAGACTAAGACACATGTTTGAGCTGTCTCAACTGAAAATATACTTGCACTGACAGATCTTAAAAAAGCCAATGCCATTGCATTGATTTGTCTCAAGATTAGGGCTGAACGATACATCGAATTTTCATCGTCATCGCGATATGAACTCACGCGATGAACACATCGCAACAGACAGCCTTGACGCGATGAATGAAGGGAAAACAGTAAGCGCATGTAATAAACGTTTGACCTATCACGTTTAGTCCTGAAGACATGTGCTGCGTCCGAAATCGCCTACTACCATACTATATAGTATGCAAAAAGCACTACTTTGCCTACTATATATTATGGAAGTAGGCGGTTTCGGACGCAGCGATGGTTTGCGCGTTCATGCTATGAGGCCAATCAGGGGAACCCCCAAGTCAGCTACGCTCAGATTGATTTGGGAGGTGTCAGTTGCGACCAGAGGTGGAAGTAACGAATTACAACTACTCACGTTACTGTAATTAAGTAGTTTTTTCGTGTACTTGTACTTTTATGAGTAAATTTTTTAATCTGTAATTTTCCTTGTACTTAAGTACAAATTAAGGTAAGTAATGTACTTCGCTACTTTGAAAATAACATTCGTTACTAAGTACTTGTAGAATTTGAATTAAATTAATATTCAAATCTTTGACAGCATTTGGATATCCAATAGAAATAATTGATCGTGGGCGGGCCAATAAAAACCCATGTAAAAAGCCCGGTTTCTGGAGAGCTATTCAATCGATCCTCGCGCGTCCTTCACTGTGACGTTGTATTTAGTGTTTTTAATGTCAAAGAACTTTGGCGTTATGGACGCTGAATTAATTAATAATTCCGAAGAAATACCGGATGATGAGTGCCCATGGCCGCACCTGGGAATTGTTCACAAACAGAGGAAGGAAAGGAGACAGCGTGTAAATGTATCTGCAGTGATTTCAGCTTACAATACTTCAGCCTCTAATCTCAAAAAGCACATTATGGTAAGAAGACTTATAACCATATTTATGTGATCGTTTTCGTTTTTAATGTTGGGTAGACCTCACGATAATGTGACTGAAAACATCACTAGAAACATGACCTAGGTGACAAGCACATAGACCGTAAAAAAAGATTTAGCATTGTTAAATGGTGCTCAAAGTTAAATTTCATGTCATTGTCAACATTTTATTATTCATATTGAATCAGTGTTTTAAGCTTATAATAATAAACAGTCTAATAAGGACTCTTTTATCAAATTCGTCTGTTGCCGCGTCCCACAGCAGTGTAACTGCACTGAAAGCCTGTCTAAATTACACATATGTCAGTGCTAAATGCTGATAACTTTTGAAATATTAGTAGGGTACTTTTCAAAGCTTTATCGTCCAATAATATTTTTTAACTCTTTTCCCGCCATTGGCGAGTTATCTTTTCAATTAAGAAAAAACATTTGCATAAAAAACGTGTTTCTGAAGATTTATGTTAATGTGCAATACCGCGATTGTCCACTAGAAAGCGGACTTCCAATTCATGGATAAACTGAAGCCAAAACGTTATTTACTAATTTTATGCTTGATATTCAATACAAATGTGTATTTGTAAAGAAAAATACCAATATTTAAGAGTTTATAAGGAGGGAAAAAATAGGATGAAACGGGTTTTCACTTTTTTTATTGTTTGTTTGAAAGTAGAGGGTCTGTTCTTTCAGTTGATATATTTGTATGTTTATATATATTTTTTTAGAAGAACATTTTCCAGGAAGGCATTTTGTAAAACTTTTGTGAAAATCATAAAAAATACTGGCGGGCAACTTTTCGAAAAATGGCTGGCGGGGAATGAGTTAATGTAAAAAAAAATCTGTTTTTAAATAAAATAACCCAACAAGCTTATTTATGTTGCATCATAATTCATTAATAATAATAACATTAGACCATTTTTATAACTTGATAAAAATTGTATGAAGAAACAATATGAAATAATATAGCTGCTGTTAAAATCATTTAACATTCTTTAAACAGACAAAATTCCTGTACTATGTGTTTGTTCGTATAAAACACAAATCGCCTGTTTTTAGTCCATTCATATTTCTGATTTCATTCAATGGATTCAATGTTTATTCAATAAATATCACCGGCTAAAAAGTAATTTGTACTTGAGTAGTTTTTAAGAGGGGTACTTTGTACTTTTACTTAAGTACATTTTTAACACCAGTACTTTTACTTGTAATTGAGTATTATTTTAGCAACTACTTGTACTTGTACTTGAGTACAAATTTTCAGTACTCTTTCCACCTCTGGTTGCGACGCTGTGCCTGTTAGCAAAAACTATGGCAGAGGAAGGAGAGAAGAGTGAGGAAAATGTGTTGTCAGACGAAGACCTTGTGGTGAAAATGAACAGCACTTCAGCTATATCATGGAATTATTTTGGATTTAGGAGAGATGACGCCGCAAACACAGGTACTGTGGAAGCGGTGATTCTCATATTGCGTTTATTGCGCGCTCAAGTTCATTATTTCAAATGTATGTGTGCTCTTGGAGCGCCGCGGTCGCGACACGCTCGTTTTTCCAGGTATTTCAAAAACATTTTAACTTTTCAGAATGACACAAGCGCAGCGTGCAGTTCATGTGACAATAACCTACGTGTCTAGTGTTTTCCACGTGTTTTAGGCGCGACATGTGAATGGCCCCTAAAACATGAAAAAAAACTATATATATTTATCGCAACTCACATCGTCATCGCAACATTAAACAATGTCATCGCACATCGCAACTTTTCCTCACATCGTTCAGCCCTACTCAAGATACACACCAGTAACGTCTTTTTGTAAGGCATGTTTATAAAAGATTTAAGATTTAATTTAATTAAGGATTAGTCTTGGCTTTAGCTAAGCCTTGTCTGTAAAACCAGGCCAATATGTGGTTTTAATTCAAGTCATATACATCTGTGATGTAAGGAATAATTGATGGCTCTGCATTGTGCTGCATTACCACCTTGGGTGTGCATTATTTTTAAATAATTCAAAGGACCAGAGTCCATTACCGACATTGCTCTGGCGTTTATTTTAAGACATTTGACAGGTTTTACAGAAAAATAATCAAAACCCATTGAACATTTCTCAACCAATCAAAATAAAGGCATTCAACAGGCCCATAAGGACAAATATTTAATGAGTGTGTTTGAACTATATTTTTATGTACAGCATATGTTAATATTATTTGGATGCTTATCACATCAGTCACGTTTAAAAGGAGATGACAAATCTTCTTACGGGTCAGTAGTCCGTTTGATGCCCCTCATCTTATTTAAAAAGACCTTGCTTTGAAGTTTCTTCAGAAAGACATTAACGCTGCATCTCAATCCCCAAGCCAGTGAATATTTCACTGGATATCATTTGCTTTTTTACTATACTGTATGTTGATCAAGATAGCAAACCTTTCTAAATTAAAACATTATAAAAGACCAGATCCTTGTGGTGGTAAGTTAAAGCTTACCGTGAAGGTCAGGAAACACTGATATAGGACTTCAGTTACTTTATATGACTTTTAATATGCTACAATAAGCTCAGCCTATTAAATCCCAAAGCATAAGCCGATAATGCACATTTGAAAAGACAGTAATGGGGCACGGTGTCCTACGATTAATATTTCCTAGAAATGGTCCACACAAGAAATCCATGTCAAAAAATGTGGTGAGGCATAAAGCCATAAAGTGCACTGGTCTAAATATAGGGAGATGGTTTAGGGGTGCTTAGAAAAGAAATAAACATCTTTCATAGACGACATTCCAGTCAAATAGAGCACAATAGGAGTTCCTGAGGCATGAGCGGCTATCAGTCAAACCTCCACAGCTGATGTGGCTGTTTAAGGGAAGACACAGACTGAAAACCAAATAAGTTAGTAAAGAAGACAGAGAGAAAAGAGAGCGACGGATTGACGGAGATAGAAACTGACAGTGAAGTGAATGAAATGGGGTGCAAACAGAAATAATAAAGCAACAAAAGAAAACAGAAAAAGAGAAACAGAAACAGAAACTCAAGAGGGGAGGGGGAAGGAACGCAGTCAGAATAAATCTTAAGAGTAAATAGTGAGGGAATCGGCTTAGAAATATCCAGTTTGAGTTTCTTATCAAACCTGTCTCAAATGGACAGTTAAAGCATTGATTTAAGTATTTTTATACACTACATAATTTACAAATGATATCGGTAGCTTTTGAAAAGAGACATTTTCTTTAATATTAGTTAATATTAGCAAGACAATTACAAAACTATTGGTGGAACTGAAGTAAGTTTTGTTAATGGCACACAAATCCAAGTCTTATATTTAGTATTTTTCACACTTTCATTATGCAAGGGATGGAATCTGAATCTGCGTTTGTTCAGATGGTTTATATCCGGTATATCAGTCGCTGGTAATCAGTCGCTATTGTAATAGGTGTGCTGAGAGATTGGCACATTTAGCCACGCCCACTTGTCTTATATGGGGTTCCTCACACACCGGAAAGTTATCAGTAAACTAAGTAACATTGCAATGAGCCTCTCTGTCTGCTTTCTTCATTAATATCACAGTCTATTACAGCTATAGTAATAACTCGATGCCAAGATCCTCTTATTTAGCAAATCTGAGAGTAGCTGTCATTGCAAAAAGAGGTGATATAACTATAATGATTTCTTACAAGTTAAGAGGTTCTATTCATGCATGTGCTATGTCTGAAACTGTACTGCATATTATTTATGTGGCAATTTTGCCAACTTTTTTTATGAAAAGTAGCTAAAGCCTGCCTGGAAAGTTGCTAAATGTCACTAGATTAGCATATCATTGTGAAATCATCACATCATATTTGTAGTCAAATGCCATTTTGTACTTTTTTCGACTGAATTGCTAAGTAAAAAGTTGTCCATGGCATTGTAGCAAAGCTACGCAATGTATACTATGCCTTTCCTACCTTTACATTTGAATAGACTTGTAAGCGTGCTGTAATCGGTGTGGTGCAGCATGCTATCAGAGCTATAACAGTCACCCACCTCCATCCCCAGTACCACCTGCCTAAAACATTTCTGATAACTTGCGTGCTTGCTGCAGGATGTGTACAAAAGCATAGCAAGTCTTCATATTTCCTTTGCACATGCAGCTCTGAAGAATCTAGTTCTGGTAAGAGCAAATACATTGACATCTAATGACAAATAAAATGCTAAAATGTATCCAGAGAGGTTTTTTGTAAGAAGGCAGAAATATTTTCTAATTAAACTAAATAACTAACTTCGGCTGGGCCATTAAAAATCATTTAGATCAATAAAGACTAATCTATTTTGCTTTACATTTTGTGGTTGTGTTGATGTGAAATTGTTTAGTGGTTTGCTGCGTCATTTAACACAAAGACAAATGCCTTTGTGAATGTTTTGCATTTGTCAAATATTATATAGAGCTACTTACTGAAGACTCTTAAAGACTTTCCTGGTCTACAGACTGAATAGTAGCAGAGAAACACTCCCTTCCTGGTTGGGTCATTGCAGTAATGCATGTTTAATCAGTTCATTAATCAACCGCTTCAGACGCCTCCACTAACAATTGCAAGACACACAATAGCAATGAAGAAACTATTTTACATCAGACGGTAGAACTGAAATAAAAGTCATTGTCATAATGCACGCTCATTTGAGTTCAGTAATAGATCATATAATTAGTTTCACTGTAACCATGCTGTCATCATCTTCAGCAGAATTTCAAATTCATAGGCACTAGGATCCACACAAACACAAAAGATGCTCGGAAAATGTGCCTTCTTTATTATTCTGTATCCATGCACCGCTAAACAGGGCATAGATTTTAGTATTCATAGATCCTAAAAAGCAGGCAGACTGATATGAATGTATTAATAGCACGAAAGGAGGAGGGCGTGAGATTCAAAACATATGAATAAGTAAGTTTTTGAGAAAATTAATGATTTTTTTGATTTTGTTAAATGTTTGGAGGGGAAATGACACCGGGTCATTCTTATGCCTATTTACACTGTTTTTGCCTATTGTGAGTAATGTCATTTTGACTGTAGAGCCTTTAAAATCCAAAGAAAATGGTTCTTTAAACTAAAAAAGGGAAGAAAGAAATGGTTTGTTTAAAGAGCACCTATTTCATTGCTAAGAAAGCAACGTTATTTTGTGTATTTGGTATAATACAATGTGTTTGTGTGGTTTATGGTTAAAAAACTCATTATTTTCCACATACCGTACATTTTTGTACCACCAGATTTTGCTCTCTTCCTGAAGCACACAGATTTGAAAAGCTCTGTGTCCCTGATTGGCCAGCTAATCTGTACGTTGTGATTGGTCTGAATACCTCTGATGTCAGCCGGAAATGTGACGCTCCTTACCATGTTTGAAAGATTCGGTTGCTAACAGGAGTTAACTTATAGGCTGTGAGTCCATATTATGATAACGTCGGTCTTGTCTACATCAACAATCCCAGGAACTAAGATGCCTACAATCCGTGTGTTTGTTGTAGTTCAAGAAAAGAGATTTACGTTGGAAACGATAACTCACGTCATCATTTACTTTGGGGTATGTACCTTTGCATATCATTAACATGTACTAATACACACAGGAAATTAAAAAACATGAATCGGACCATAGGTGCCCCTAAAAACCTTTGATAGAATAAGTCTTTGGAGACCCAAAAATTGTTCTTCTATGGCATCGCTATGAAGAACCTTTGGTAGCACCTTTATTTTTAAGAGCATAGACAAACAGATTTGGATCTTCTAAAGAAAATGGTCATTATGTGAAATATTGGTCATACAACATCCTTAGTAAATGCTAATATTTTGCTAAAGGGGTTTGGTGGTTACCAAGGTGTTTGAACACTTGTAAAAGTTGCTTTAAAGGTTCTTGACCATAGCTGGGTTTCCATCTAAATGTAAAGTGAATCTTTTAAAAATGTGCAAAAAATAAAAACAAACAAATGCAAAATAGGTAAGCTGTTTGAGCGAATGGCGTTGGTATTGGTAATCTAGTAACTAACAGTAAATAAAACAAGGCACGCTTAGAAAATGGAGACATGACTGCATGTAGTTACGAATTATAAATTTACTCGCAGTGCAGCTTGTAATTCCCAAACTGAATGCTGTGCACAGAAAAAAAGAAATGCAACATTTTTGATGCAGACACTAGCAGCAAAAGCATTGTGACGACGTCGAACCCCATATATGGGAAAGACAACGTCAGCTGATACAGATAAAAAAATCAGTCACATGGATTTAATGTTCGCTACGTCAGAATTTAATCGGCTAACGCATTTCTATTTCCTTTTATTTGTTTTACTATTTTTTGTAAAAAAAAAACACGCAGGCGTAAAAACTTTTTTGTGAATTAAGGAACTTCGGAATATGGCGTTTCCATTACTCGCTTCTTATACTTCAAAATGTGCATAAAATCTGTGTAGTGATGCCATAGAAAAATCATTTTTGTTTCCTTGAAGAACAGTTTGATCTAGGGCTGGTTTAACCATACGGACATAGACAAACCAGCTTCAAAGATAAGAGCCCGTCACGGCTGGTACACGAGGAAGACGAAGGAAAACCCAAACGCAGACTAAAATCAAGAATACTTTAATATGTATAAACACACAGAACCAAAACACCCACGAGGGGGTAAAACATGACAATAAACAGACACGAGCACTAAACTAACTAACATAAACACTGAGAACACTAAACTACATAAACTTACACAGGAGACCAAGAATACAATCAGGGAACTTGCAGGAAACACAGAAGAATACCAACGCACGGAGGACAGGACAGAAGGGTATTAAATAGGAGCCGTTTCTCAATATGCGTTCTTGTCTGTACTTGTGTTCTTGTGGACTTGTGAAACGTCATCAGTCGCGGCCCAAGTACTGTTCCAATTCAAAGTTCGCATCAAGCCCAAGTTCACATAAAATCCCCGGATGTGTTCTTGATCCGCCCATTTTATCGAGGATGCATCAGAGGAGACTTGTGTGGACTTATGAGAGCGAAGTTTCCCAGAATGCATTTCGCGTCAGGAGTTCGTTCTTCCGAGTCTGAACTTGCAAGTTCGAACTACGAAGGACACAAGTCCGAGTTCGGCGTACTTGGTTTTGAGAAACGGCTAGGGAGTTCTAATAACATACACCTGGAGCTTAATCAAACATAAGGGAGCGGGAAACAATACACGAACCCTGAGAGAAACGTGGACCGCGGAAGGGCATGTCACACAACTCTCTCAGGGCAGACACGTACTGTCACAACCTAATCTCTCAAACTCGGATAAGACAAGAAATAGAGAGATCAGGTCATGACAGAGCCAGCATTCAAACTTGACCTTTAGTTCATTTGCCATAGTGATATCTGTTCTCATTTTATCCCTTAAAGAAATATTCATCCTCAACCTGCTCTTGTTTCTTGCACACCAATGTGTTATCTAAGTTATAACATTTAAAAACAAAACAAAAAACTATTTCAGACTGCAGTGAACAAATTGATGTAGTTTACAGTAATTGTCCTGACCAATAGATGGCAAGCAGGAGAGCTTTGTTCAAAGTCCTGTAGGGTTTGTCATTGCATTTAATGAGTGAAACTCCAGCTGGTTCCTGAGGCTGAAGGTCTCTCATTACGCGATTGCAAGTCGAGCTGATCTATGCTGCCAACAGTGAGGCTGTGTAAGGTCTGGATGCTAAGAAACATGTCAATGCTAAGACCATCAGTCTTTGGTTTGAGGCACAAAAACTTTGTAATATGGAAATAGATATTTCTTCAAGATATATCTTCAAGATATCACTTATAAAACTATAAACTAAGCCTATTTGGATTGATCTCCAATAATTAACTGACCTTTTGTTTACGGTTGTGTCTATGTTTTGAAACTTGCCCAGTATTCTTATAAGCTGGATGGTTGGTACCTGGCAGAACAACAAATGAATGTCTTACTTAGTATTTTTGTCTTGTTTTCTAATATAAATATCTAAAAATTCTTCAATTGAGATACATTTACTTGGTAAGAAAGTGGCTTAAGATAGAAAAATAAACTTAAATTTAGTTTATTGAATTAAGTTGACACTGGAATTAGGTTTATTTTTCTTACTGCACCGACAGATATTTTGACTTGTTTTAAGTAAAAAAACTCTTGATTTTCATAATTTATTTAAAAAAAAAAACAAGACATATTATCTTAAGCACTTGCTTACCAAGTAAATATATCTCAATTTAAGAATTTTTTCAGATATTTATATTAGAAAACAAAACAAAAAAACTAATTAAGACATTCATTTTTTGCAGTGTAACCATTTTAGAACAGCATCTATGCAGCTACCCTGTTGCTTGGCCATGTTAGGCTGATACAGGTTTTATTTCAACATATTCTCTACTGGTTTTTAATCCTACTGGTCAAACTAAATAATTTTGAACCAGCTAATGACTAAAAACAACTAAAAACCAGTTTACTATGTTTTCAGACACAACTACCACCTTGAACTTTCCAAAAGCTAACATGAGGCTGTTGATTTTTGGCCATTTTTTAACCTATCCATGCTACGTTAAAACTACTTTAATGTGTGAGGATGTTGGATAGCCATTTAGTTCTGTGACTTCTGTCGGTGACATAAAACATGCTTAGATGAAGAGCATGAGGTCCCATCCAAAGGGTTCAAGAGTTTCCAACAACTTTGTCAAGCGTGAACGGTTAAGTAAAAAGTGACGTTTGGATCTCACAAATCTGACATTGCAAAAACCTGTCAAAACATTTCAAAAGCTGCAAACTTGCTCTCGCCGTCCCCCGGCTGTTGACATTTTGGAAACTCTATGTTCCCTAACTAGACAAAGTTTGGTTTGGTTGGTTTGAGAAAATCCACTTCTTCAAAGAAAAGAGGAATCTGACAGGCTTATATTTATCGTCAGTCTTGTTTGTATCGTTTTTGTGCGTGTGGGGGTGATGCTGAACGCTGTTCTGCACAAACCTGACATTTCATTGACACGTTGTCTGTTTTAATGTGAAAGTGAGGTTTCTAGAGGTTTTATTGTTTGCAAAAGCTAAAGTTATAGAACTATAATAGCAGCTTATAGCTGGTGGTAAGGCTGGGTTATGTTAGAGGACTAAAAACTGGATGAGTAAAACCATACAACCCATTCTCAAGGCCTTTCATGGTAGTCCCAAAATATCTGATTTGATTTAATTTGTGTTCATGGAAACGGTTTTCTCTTTTTCCGTGTCAATGAGCATAAATATTTTGTGTATTGTCTTTTGTGTACTCGAGCATAACTTTCTTTTTTATGTATTGGTTTCTCAATTTTTTACCATTGTTGCTTGGGGTTGGATTTAGAATGACTTTCTGTTACATTTCAGACCCAAACCCCAACTACAAGCAACAACAGTTTAAAAATCAGAAATAATTTTTTTTTAAACTAATACATAAAATGACATCCAAACCCCAAATCTAACCCCAATCCCAAGTGTTAATGGTTTAAAAACAGAAAAAAAGGAAAAACCAATACATAAAATCACACGAAAAAGAAAGAAAGTATAGAAATTTGTACTGATTGACACAATTAAAAAGGAAAATCATATCCATGAACACAAATAAATAAAATATTTATACCATGAAATGCCTTGAGATAGGGTAAACCATGGTGTTCACCATAAAAACTTGGTGTTTGGTTGGGGGTGGACTACCAGTTTGGTCCAGGTAACCTTTACCATGGGACTTTTGCTATTTAAACTATTTCAAAAGACTGGTGGGACAACATTCATTATGCGTGTTTTTTGAGCACGGTTAAAGCAACAGTAGCCTACTGGCATTCATGATCTAAGAAAACATTTGCCTTTAAACTTCTAAGGAAAGTTGCTTTTGAAGAATAAATATAGTGACATCTCTGATGAAAAGAATTATCACTCGAGTCAAAGCGATGTTGAAACAGCCTGCACATGAAGGTTTCACATTCATCCTGTTAGAAAAGTCATTGAATTTTATTAAAAAGAAAAACCTATTCTGTCTATTTCCCTGTATTTGCACTGCACCAGTCGATTAGCAAAATCATTAAAGCCGTTCATGAATCTCTGTCTTAAGCCATAATATAACAGCTTCTACAAATCATTCTGTTAAACTAAATCAGTGGTGACCCTGCTTGTAAAACCTCAGCTAAAGTCATTTATTATTTACAGTTGTCTACATAAAATCATCTGCATGATGTAAAGGACATTTTGTGAAAATATAACCTTAACATCTTTAATAAGCAAGGTCATGTCAAAGATTGAAGTCACTTGTAAATTTAAAGTAATTATATGCATTAATAACTTTGAAGGTGTAGCGTAGGCACACAATTTACGAGCATGCACAAATTATGAATCAGCTGAATACCTGTTAAAATTATTGCCTGTTTAATAATCAGTCCAGAAGTGCTTGTCATACCGTAGCATAAATTAAATTACAGATCATTCATCACTTTACATTTACACACTTTGCAGAAACTTTAATCCAAAGCAACCTACAGTCCATTCGAGCTATAAATGTATTTAATATCCATATGAACACAGTGCTGGATGTGCATGCTGAACTGATTTATGAAGCAACATAAAGTGGTAACCTATTGTCTACTGGGCTTTTGTATGCAGTGGCAGACACAGAAACTCTTCTACTGAGAATCTAAATGAGTTGTGTATTTTCAAAAAGAAATGATTTTTTGCTCACACCTAAAAAAGTGGTACATTTAAACATGCTATAATAAATGATACAACCTCTAAACATCTTTAGTTTGAGTGTACATCAATGCGTTTTTTCATGTGCCTACTGCGGCCATGTTTTTCTGCGTTTAGCACTGAGCACCCAGAGTTGAAAAATTTTCAAGTTTTAATAAAAATTCAGCTCATCAATGTCACTTTTCACTCAGTCGTCCAATCACAGTGGAGGAGGGGTGGGACAAATACCGCAACAACCAACCAGTGCATCGTACAACGACTGATAAACAAAACAGAAGTATCATAGCAACCAAAGGTCTCAGCTGAAGAAACTGGCTGTTTCTCAATTACAAGAACACAAAGAACGGACTTGCGTTCTCGTGGAGATCGGATTTGCCAGGTGACCTTGGAAGAAGTCAAAAGTCAAAAGAACTCAAAAGGTCGCGAGACCACAGAACGCACTTGTGAGAATTGAGATGTGTCCTCTGTACTTGTTTTTTTTTGCTCTACTCTACGCCATCATTAACCGTCGAAGTTCAGCTCCAATTCTCAAGGACGCAAGATCGCTAAAGAACGCATATTGAGAAACAGCCACTGACAAGCACCCAGTTAACATCCACCTGTTGGCAATGCTTTACTTTCTCCCTTAAGTGTAATTTATAGTCGTGCGTAGGTTCTACGCCGTAGCAGCTATGCGTAGGCTATACACAGCTTTGCATAGCCTGACACACACTTCGGCAAAATTGTAACAAGACGTCCATTCTACATGGATCGCAAGCATTGTGATTGGTCTGCTAGAACTCCTCCCTTCAGATCCTCATATGGATTTCCTCTAACAACGGTAAAAACAAAGGTGAGTCAAGTTGCGGAGTGATAAACTCAAGATGCAATAATAGTTGCTGCCCATTTACCTCCATCACAGCTAATCTTCTCAAGTCATACATGACAAACTTCTTCAAACTGATTCTTCTTCTTTGGAGGGTTTACTGGTCTTCTTCTATGGCTGTTTTACTGCTACAATGGGTTACACACGTGGATACTGCCTACTAGCGGTCTGCATGTGTAAGTGCACGTCGACGCAGGCGATGACCCAAAAGTATGAATGAAAACCGACATAAACTAACACAGAACTATAATGAGCCTTAATTGTCTAAATTTGAGCTGATGTCTTACTGTTTTTTGTCTTGTTCTGTAGTACGGCTGGTAAATAATCAACTTTAAGTTTATTTATGAAGAGACACTATAAAACAATTAAACCTCATGTGGTGTTGCTAACTCAAATTTGACTCTTAGGTGAAACTGTTTACAGACATGCAACTCTCTGTTCTCCTAATCTCTTCATCACAAAGGCTTTGGCACTGTTAGCCTTAAGGCTCACATCACTGAGTATCTGCTGAAATATATGATGTAATGTATACATATTATGTGGTTCTACGTTGGTATTTAATATTAATGTTTAGTATTATCTTAAAGGTCATGGTGCGATGAGTAAAAAGGTCTCATTTCTATAAATCTAAGATATGATGGATTAAGGTTTAAGAACTTTGGATAGAAGATGCATTTCTTGTAGAGGTGGGTTTTTGCCTTGATATTTCTGGCTAGTTTGACCAGTTGCCAAGATACTCCTGGCTAGTTTGACCAGGTGCTCTTTAGTATCACTTGGCACAGGTCAAACTGGATTTTGACCAGGTGTTCTTTGGTATCACTTGGTACAGGTCAAACCAGATTTTGGTAGTTTTCTCAAGCTGTGTATAAAAGGTGGCCTGGCAAAACATTCTGGGAGGCATCCTGTAACCAGGAGCTCCCACACTTTGTGTGTAGCCTATACAAACCTTATGGAGGCATCCTGTAACCAGGAGCTCCCACACTTTGTGTGTGTACTAAAACATCATGGAAGAAATCTTTAACAAGAATCTTCTTACACCATTTTAGGTGTATTATATTCATGATAGAAGTACTCTGTAGCCAGAGTGTCTATTACCAGGTATGACTTTGTAACTTTCGCAACTGTTGATCATTTTAATTGAAATTGAATCATATTCTGTATTATGTGATATTCTTTAAGCTGGAACCTGCCTGGTATAATAAATTGTTATTCATTTTAATTCTTCATAAATTGTATTGATTTATTTTAATTCTTTCAGAAATTATTATTTCCAGTAGATTAGAAGGAGTCTGGTATTACCGCAAGATTATTCTGTCAGGATATGATCACACTGGTGTTTTGATGTTCGAATGGAGCATGGGGCACATTCATTAAAACTCTCAGATTTATGTCTATCACCTGCCTTAGCAAGTTGCATGAGCGCTAAACTAAAGTAACTATTTTTATGATCGGAGCAAGCATGGAGCGGCCAGACATAAAAATATTAGTTTTCCCGGCAACCTCTGACTAAGATCAGACTGACAATTTTGTGTCCGTGAGATATACGCAACGGCCGGCGTATACTCTGTGCGATACCGGGTCCCTAATGAACGAATAACTAAGACTATGGGAATTTATAAATAATCAAACATATAAATTATGATCAACAGATAATTGGAATAATGCACTAAATTCTTACTATATTAAATTGGAGTCAGATTATAATTTAACCACAGAGGTCAAAGAAACAAATTAAATAAATGGAATTATTCTTCTAGAGGCGCTAAAGGAAAACGAGAACACGAGACCCCTTCTCCCCACGCCATTGGACCCCGTCGTTGGACCAGTGGGTGGCGTCTTACAGCTTGGTGATCCCGACGTGATGACGTATACCACAGGTGACGTAATTCTGGTGACGTAGTACACCCGAAAAAGTGACGTGGTACTCCAGGAAGCTTTCCAGCGCGACATTTCAACCATAACAGAGGATTCCATTCATCGCAAAATAGGAGGTTTAAACGTCTACTTTTCTGTCTACAGCTGTGTTGGTAAGTTGATTTTATTTGCCTATTAGAAATGTTGAGGGTGAGCATAAACGCACCCGTATGTTGTAGAATTGGCGGTAATGGTAAACTCAGTGAAAGTCCGGAGAGATCCGGTTATGCATGTTTTTATCGCGGTACGTTACGAAAAGTCGTAAATTTGAGTCTAAAAGTGGAAATATTGCCGTGGCGATTATCTATTTGCTCGTCGAAACGATCTCGCAACTATGTCGGTAACCCATAAAGTATTAACGAATATCCGTAAATAAAAAAATTCCAGTCGGATAAGATGAGAAAACTCCGTGACCTAGTCGATGCGTCCATGTATGTAAACAAAGCTGCGCAAAACAGGCGATAACTCCTCTGTTAATGGAAATAAAGTTACACAGCATGACAACAGCAGTGTAGATGAGGATAAATTCCCTTTGTTAGCAAATCAAATTTCTTTTGTTTGGTAAAGCAACAAAAGATAAACTTAAAATGGATTAACATCTTCCAAATTTTATGCTGGTTCTCAAATAAGGGTAAACATTGAATTACAGTAATTACTAAATGTATAGTTGTTTATGTTGTTCACAGCAAATGTGCAACATTTAAAAGAACAATCTTCTGAACAAGAATTAACTTAAATAAAGGGATGTTATATACATTTAAACTGCAGTATAAGTTAATGTGTTTGCATATGATAAGTGAATTTTGGGTTTACATGATTGAAATGACAAGAGCAAAGGTTCATATTAGTTTTTTTAAGATCATTAAATGTTGCAAACGTCAGTATACTAACTATGCCTGATGAGTTAAGGAGATAAGTAAATTTGTGAGTGAATCTCCTAAAGAACACTCAGGATTGGAATGGAATAAGTAAATCTTAAAACTCCTAAATTCACGCAGAATTCTCATTGTGAAATAAGGTAAATTGAGCTAAAGCTTTAACTGATGCACAGAAAAATAATGATGAAACTGTTCTTACAATTGTCAATAAAACACATGTGATCTTATCTCACTGAGAAAGAATTACCACTGAGATCAAAGGGCTTAACCCCCTCTCAGAAAGTATGTGCTGTTTCTCCTTGTTTCAAGGGAAATATGTTTAGCTTTGTTGTAAAAAATAAAATACATCATTATTTTCTGTGAATCAATCAAAATGATTTAAGGCTATGATTAACATCATGATATACAGTACAGTGTTGTCAGCACTGTTAAAAGTTCTAGGCTTAGTCCTTTCTTTATGAGATTATGAGAATTGTCAAATAAACAATTTAGTCCAGTTGTCTAGAGATTGTTGAAGCTGAGTCTTTGTTCTCTATGAGATTGTGGAAATTGTTAATGAGCAATTTGTTGTCTAATTGTCTAAAGATTGTGAAAGTCATAAAAATAGAGCTTATAACTGAGTCCTGAAATCACAGCAGGAATACAGAATTCCTGTTTAAATTGAATCAGTCAGAGCTAAATGTCTTTTTACACTTCTGTATGTCTTCAGGTTGAAAGTTTAGGACTTTAAAATTTAAAGCAAAAGTTTGTGTTTTACATCCTATTCCTTGATTACTTTTTATATTCACAACAGGTAGCTGTTGTTGTTAGTGGAAATGTTAATGCACAGGAACATGTTCTCAATTTTGCAAATTTACTATCATTCTTAAGCCCTTGAGACCAGTAATAAAATTATTTTAATGAATATTATTTTTAATTTAATGTAATTTATATTATAATCATATTATAATATACATTATATTATAATGGCCAGACAGGCCTAATATGGTGAAAAATGATGCATTACATGCATTTCAAACTTACATGATTTAAGACCCACAAAAAGGCCCAGGGAATATTTAGATTCAAATTTATTTGGTCCACTATCTCGTGCCAAAACGGGGGTATGTGTATGCTTTTGCTTGCTTGTTGCTTTGTTTTTTGTTTTTGTTTTTTGCTTTGCAGGAACACAGAGAATACTATGGCACAAGATAGCAAACCAAACAACTCTTTTATAAGTTTAAAACATCAACTTAAACTGAATCTGATTAGTCAATGTACTTTTATAGTTGGTTAAAACTGTGGGAAATGTTAAATCATCAGAAATTACAGTCCTACAGGTCACAGAGATGTGAAAAGTTTAAAAGTGTGTACCATAAACAGACATCACAGCAGTTAAACATGTGAGCTGACGGTACTGAGAACAACTCAGAGTAAAGCCATTTAAAGGGGGGGTTTAATGGTATTTCAAGCATTCTGACTTATTAACACAGTTATAGAGTTGTTTCCTCATGCTAAATGTAGGCAAAGTGTCAAAAATGCAGTTGGGCGTGTTTCAGAGTATTTCTGTGCCGAATGCACTTCGCCAGGGTTCGTACAAGTTTCGGCTAATTTTTTTCGATTACGGTTCTAACTGACGTTTCAGGGGTTTTCGATACGTATCACTTCTTTATATGGGCTTCCGCCGGAAAACTTCCCCTGAAAAACCCCGCCCAGCCGTCAGTCAGCGGGAGACGCTAGAGCTTGCTAACAGCTTATCACGCCACTCAGCTTTGTTTAATTTCAAAAGTCAACAATGGCACAACAAGAAGTGTGTTTTTGGATGTAAGGAGAAGACATCCAGCCTTATGGAAACAATGGATATAGTTTATTATCCGGATTAGCAGCGGAGTTTTGCGTGTGTGTGTTTGATGCGGTGGATTTTCATGACGAGTTACACGCGGTAAGTAAGACTTCTGTATTATGTTGGAAATAGGCGCGTGTATATTATATAAATGACACGAACATGTAGTGAATCATAAGTTAAAACAGTGTTGTATAGTGTTGCATGACTCGTACTCGCTCCTCCCGTGTTATAACTCCTCCTTCTTCATTTTTTCGTACGTTATCGGAAAGATTCGGTAAAGCTAATCTTTCTTTTATAAATCTGATTAAACTAAAGACTCTTCAGAGATATAAAGGATGTCATACTACTCCATAGGTACTCCAGATTAATATCAGAAATGCAGAAACAGCGTGTGTTACGTGAGCTTTAAGTTTAAAGTTAATCCAGAAATTTCCCCAGCAGAACTGGGATTTCTTATGCTCACAGTTTAAATGCAAGTGCAGTTTATGGTGCTATACACTCAGACTATACTGAAACAACATAGTCAAATATAACAGAAAATTCCCAATTTAATCTGGCCTCTGAAATTAATTTGCAGAAAGTAATGATAAAAATCTTCTTAACAGGAAGAATTTACAACCTAATGCTGTCGTTGACAGCTGTGTGGTAGTGACATCAGTAGAAACTAAAGATAATGCCATGCCTTAATGCAAATTGACCACAGTTTAGAAATGCATGTTTCTTTGTCTGTTATCTTAACATCTTCCTTTTCAGGTGGATCTCTATGACTCCTTAAGAGTCCAGACACTAGAGACGTGTCTGAGCTCAAATACAGGCATAAACCTGAAATGCAGGAGGTGGGTGTGATAATACTTTAAGGGGTCATACACATCTCACAGTAATAAACTACTATATTCATGTATGTCCTCCCGATGTAGCATCGGAACTAAATTGTGCAACACAAATTGTTTTAAGTTAGAATCCACCCACTCCCAGGCATGAACTTATAATGCACATATTTTCACCATTGAAACAACATAACACTGTTACCTGGTATAAGTTTTAAAACTATCCAGGCTGAAACCACCACACATATGTATGATTAATGACTAAGAATCCAAACTCTAGAGTTTGTCATACATGCAAAACCATTTAGCATCTCACACATAGGAAATCATAGAACTACTCATGATGCTAATTTTATTTTTAATATAAAACTATGTTTGCATTTTTCTTTTGAACTACGTGAAATTTTACAGTGTACGTAGGACATATGCATGGTTATAGTCACAAATTAAGGTTTTTGTCTCTGATTGAATAAATTGAAGGTAGAAACTCTACCTGAAAACTCTAAATAAGACCTATTTGAGAATAAGATAAGTGAAGAATTAAGCCATTTGATGTGGTTGCAAACATGTCTAATGACATTCCAAACTTTAAAAAATGGTTAGATCTGAAGTGCTGGCATTTCTATTGATCAACCAACTGATTCTCAATCAGACTTCTAACCATTGAATGTGACTTTGCCAACGTATATGTATAGAATTTGTGAACAATGGTTAAATAAGAAATTCAGAATCTGTTTGTTTAAGTATTTCTAGGTATGTTTTAATTTGCTTTACTGAGGTTTTAGATCTACATGGTTAACTTGCATTTCAGTGTTCTGAACTAGTAATATGGTTATTAAAATATAGTCATATATCATATAGACATATCATATTATATATACCTTAGTATAAATATCTGTATTTTATATACATATAATTACCTGTATTTGTATTATATTTGAATACTATTGTTATTATATGCTTTAATGATGTATACCACTGGTAAATATGCCAGTTAAAAACTTTTGCCACTCTTCCTTTAAAATACACAGATTATATCAAAATTCCACTCTATACAAGAGATGCATAATAGAGAAGAAATTAATATTTAAATGGGATCATCTTATGGGAAATTACCTTGAAAAGAGAAATAAGACCTTTTACCATTCGCACCTATTATTATGAAACTTATAATAATGTCGTTTGTGTTTGTAATTTTCACAGCCATATTCTTGCAATGAAAGTCAAGTTTTTCAGTTTTCAGCTATTGCATGATCATGTTTATGATGTTCTTCAGATGTCCCACATACAGTGGTGCATTGTCAGTGTGAGGAATTCCTTCACCTATGGAGGTCTGACTATTCTACAAAAAATAACCTTCTGCCAATAGGTAACAGAGGACTTTTCAAAATGTCAGATAAATATCCTGGGGAGGATCCCGCTAGACACACGTCTCTCCATGGTGGGGAGACACTTTCAACGAACACAGCACACAGTCATTGACTGACACCATGAATTTGGTGCAACAGACGATTCTACAGACTGAGTACCATCTCAACCAGGCTAAGGTAGAAACAAACCTGGCCAAAGGAACAGCAAAGATTTTGTCAAGTTCATCTATTCGCTTTGCACAGTATGTATACACTTGGTGGGACTGGATGTTTCGTGGGTTTGTGATTGGCAGTGGACTTGTGTTTGCTGGTATTTCAGGTCCACAATTTGCTTACGGACATCTGCCAATGCTGCTATCACCCTAAGTCCCCTACAAGTGCCCGCCATACAGAGACTGTTGCAATAACAAAAAACACACAAGGATTTGAATATGACCAGCAATGGCCCTTATGGACTATTTTTCAATTGCCCCAAAAGGGCCAGGGGAGGAATTGTAGTACGGCTGGTAAATAATCAACTTTAAGTTTATTTATGAAGAGACACTATAAAACAATTAAACCTCATGTGGTGTTGCTAACTCAAATTTGACTCTTAGGTGAAACTGTTTACAGACATGCAACTCTCTGTTCTCCTAATCTCTTCATCACAAAGGCTTTGGCACTGTTAGCCTTAAGGCTCACATCACTGAGTATCTGCTGAAATATATGATGTAATGTATACATATTATGTGGTTCTACGTTGGTATTTAATATTAATGTTTAGTATTATCTTAAAGGTCATGGTGCGATGAGTAAAAAGGTCTCATTTCTATAAATCTAAGATATGATGGATTAAGGTTTAAGAACTTTGGATAGAAGATGCATTTCTTGTAGAGGTGGGTTTTTGCCTTGATATTTCTGGCTAGTTTGACCAGTTGCCAAGATACTCCTGGCTAGTTTGACCAGGTGCTCTTTAGTATCACTTGGCACAGGTCAAACTGGATTTTGACCAGGTGTTCTTTGGTATCACTTGGTACAGGTCAAACCAGATTTTGGTAGTTTTCTCAAGCTGTGTATAAAAGGTGGCCTGGCAAAACATTCTGGGAGGCATCCTGTAACCAGGAGCTCCCACACTTTGTGTGTAGCCTATACAAACCTTATGGAGGCATCCTGTAACCAGGAGCTCCCACACTTTGTGTGTGTACTAAAACATCATGGAAGAAATCTTTAACAAGAATCTTCTTACACCATTTTAGGTGTATTATATTCATGATAGAAGTACTCTGTAGCCAGAGTGTCTATTACCAGGTATGACTTTGTAACTTTCGCAACTGTTGATCATTTTAATTGAAATTGAATCATATTCTGTATTATGTGATATTCTTTAAGCTGGAACCTGCCTGGTATAATAAATTGTTATTCATTTTAATTCTTCATAAATTGTATTGATTTATTTTAATTCTTTCAGAAATTATTATTTCCAGTAGATTAGAAGGAGTCTGGTATTACCGCAAGATTATTCTGTCAGGATATGATCACACTGGTGTTTTGATGTTCGAATGGAGCATGGGGCACATTCATTAAAACTCTCAGATTTATGTCTATCACCTGCCTTAGCAAGTTGCATGAGCGCTAAACTAAAGTAACTATTTTTATGATCGGAGCAAGCATGGAGCGGCCAGACATAAAAATATTAGTTTTCCCGGCAACCTCTGACTAAGATCAGACTGACAATTTTGTGTCCGTGAGATATACGCAACGGCCGGCGTATACTCTGTGCGATACCGGGTCCCTAATGAACGAATAACTAAGACTATGGGAATTTATAAATAATCAAACATATAAATTATGATCAACAGATAATTGGAATAATGCACTAAATTCTTACTATATTAAATTGGAGTCAGATTATAATTTAACCACAGAGGTCAAAGAAACAAATTAAATAAATGGAATTATTCTTCTAGAGGCGCTAAAGGAAAACGAGAACACGAGACCCCTTCTCCCCACGCCATTGGACCCCGTCGTTGGACCAGTGGGTGGCGTCTTACAGTTCCTTTAGTGTATATATACTGTAGCACAGGTTTTTTCTGGTCCTTCGTTGTTTTGGTCACTATATTTGGGTCATGTTTGCCACACTTTTAGTTTGCTTCTTTTGCGGCTTCACTTTTTGAAAGAATCTTTGGAGTCTTTGTGTTACATAAGGAGAAATCAATGCAGAAATACCAAAAATGTATGTTTTTGTATAGTACTGCAGTTGTGTAAACTGTCAGTGTGAAAGCTTGACGTGTATGCTTTCATTCGTATCAATGCTGAAGATATAATATGTGTGAAAAAGACTGAACCTAATAAACTCTATACTCTCATATGCTGCTTCAGGACACTACCAGACAGTTTTTGGGGTCACTTTACCTTAGTGCAGTTTTTCTCAACCAGGGAGCTGTGGCCCACCGGGGGGCCTCAAGATGACTTAAAATAATAAAAATTGGACAAAACAAGCATTAAAATAAGCTAAAACAAGCCAAAATCTAGATGTTTCCTATTTTCCTAATTCCTAAGTTCACAAGTAATACAAGGCTTCATAGTATGTTTAAAGCAACGTTTAATGGCTGTAAATCTATCAGAAATTATACAAAATTAAAGATGTTTCACAAAACGTAACTTTTTCTGTGCAGGTTCATCACTTTTCTGGTAAAAATTATGCTATTCAGACATCTAATCCAAGTTCTGCTCAAATAGATATAAAACCTAACACCATCAAATGTGCTTAAAATGTTGTATTCCTAAAACAAATGGCATACTGTATCCATATCTCATATGACCTGCAGTCTACACTGTTCATACATTTTCCCTATTTTCTCACTTATTTTTGATTCTTTCTCCTTATCCATTTCCATCCTGGCCATTAAGGCGCTGTCTTTGTCTGTATTAACTCTCACTGCACTTAAGTCTGTAAATTTAAGATTTAATCCAAAATGCTTTTTCCTTTACATCTCACAGCGTCTGATCTTCACTTCACATTAGGTGCAATATGGCTGGCAGCAGTTCATGTTAGTGCGAACAGGACTGGCATCGCTCCAAGCCGTGAGGGTTGCACGCCGGACAGCGCAGTTCCCTGATTGACTCATTGAAGCGGTTAGCCAACATGGACAGTTTACTGCCGTGACACAGAGAGCACGGAGCGCAACCTGAACCTCCACACTGTCCACAGGAGCCTTCTTCCTGCTGTTCAAACAAAACGAGTTAACAAACAAATACTGTAGGATGAACATAAAATGATAACTAACCAACATATGCCGATGTTATGGCAAGGTTAAAATCAGATGGGCTTTTATTTTGCTTTAGCAATGTAAAATATGAAAGAACAGGGAGAAACACATTGATAAGAACGACAGATTCATGATGGTGTAATATACAAGAATTCATGACACGCTTCATTATTTCAATGGCGTGTGTGATGTACATCATTATTCATGACAAATCGTGTTTCATGCCATAAATGTCTTAATCATTGCTTCGTGAATATTTTATTAAGTATGAAAAGTGCACACGACTCTGAGCAGCATAATACGCATTAATGTGGACAAAAAATCCAGATCATTTAACAAAGTCGTAAAGGCAGTTTTATAAGACAATGGATATTTGCAAGGTTTTTCTCATCATTAAGACAAGATTTTTGTATTTTTCTGTAAAAAGTGAAAAGTTGGATTAACTTAAGAAATACTACAATTGGTAAAACCTAAAAAAAATAGTTATTTCAACTTATTTAAGTTTAAGATAAGGGAGAGCGGAGGCAAAAGTAAAATTTTTCAGAAAACTTAAAGGAGCGGTGAATCAAATACTCAATTTGTGACCAGTCACGGAAAGTAGGGACACAAGTCGGATCTGGGCATTTTGAGTTATTCACATATTCTGAAAGTGCAGTTTCTAAGCTTTCCAACGATGTGTAACACATGGAAATCTGATAAGATTTGGAGAAGTTGTGGCCATTTGAATATAGGAACTCAGAAATACTCAAACCGAGAAAATCGAGACGAAAGGGACTCTTCTTTTCAGCTGGGGGAGACAATAGGGCTCATTTACATCTCATTTAGCTAAGCCATACCCCCTGTAAAACCCTTTTTGAGATGTTCTAGCATCATATGTAGTATTTTATGACCAAATGACAACACGCAAAAATAAACATGACTCTTTTTACCTTTGTGGGGATCACAAGTCGAATCCAGTCTGTTTCAGATTATCCAATGACCATTTTTGTCCACAAATGCGTATAATCCGTGAAATATAGATTGTTTACATGAGATTTCGCATGAATGTCTGGTAATACAATATAATATACAATCTGAAGACTATTTAAATCGTAACATGTAAGGGTATATGAGCTTACACTAATGAACCCGCCTTCAAAGTTTGTATTTAAAATAGGGAAGTAGTATAATAGATCATCCAAACAGTGCCGTCGAAAACGTGACATCCTTTAGAGATGCTACCAATGGCTCGCTCGTTCCTCCATCAGCCAATGACTTCATGGAAAATATTGATAGACAAAACATGTAGCCAATTATATGAAGAATACAACGATATCTGTGTAACTTCTGTGTGTTTGGACTCATGCTGCGCTGCAAGAACTGACATAGAGATGACGTCAAAGTACTTTGACGTCATCCTACTGCGGCGCCGCATAAAGTCAGTGACGCGGCTGACGTACGATGCGGCTGACTGTTAATTGTTCCGCCCCAGCTTCTTTTATTTTTCTTTTGTTTTGTGCGCCCGAGCTTTACAGTCTGGGGAGACGCACGCTATAAGTTTGAAAAAAAAAAACTTAGCAAACATGTCTGAGGAACAGGGCAGCCGCGTCACTACAGTCACGTGACTTCACGCTAGAGCCGGAAGAGAAGACAATGCTGAATAAAGTCGTAATTCTGCTATTTTTGTACCAAACTATATTTTCGATGCATCAACACAATCTTACTGACCCACTGATGTCACATGGACTACTTTGATGATGTTTTATTACATTTCTGGACATGGAAACCATACATAGATTTTCAATGAAGGGGAAAGCTCTCGGACTAAATCTAAATATAAAACATCTTAAACTGTGTTCCGAAGATGAACGGAGGTCTTCCGAGTTTAGAACGACATAAGGGTGAGTCATTAATTACATTATTTTCATTTTTGGGCGAACTATCCTTATTTAGTAGTCACGCTGTTCCCTTTGGGGGCGGAGGCGAAAACAAAAGCTTATACAGTATGTAAATATACACACAGACAATGACGCGGGGGGCTGCACGCTAGAATCTCCGGAAAAACAAGCCTATTTTAACCGCAAAATGTACGCTTTTAAATATACAAAAACTGCTATCTCAAACATGGAGAGGCTTCTTCGTGATCTCAACTAACAGATTCTGCAATAAAACGAAAATCAAAAATTTTGAAAAAAAAACTTTGTTTCTCATTTTCTCGAAACTTGTGCTGCCGACTTGTGTCCCTGGTTTCCGTGACGGGTCACATTTTAACTTGATAATTTGTTATATAAGAGGTCATCATAGTTAAATGAAAAGTTTCAGAACTGAAAATGTCAGTGCTACTGAACTATAACAGTTTTTGGCACCAAGCCAGTATAACGACCAAGTGAGGAATTCGAAAAAATATGATGTCAAAATAGAATTGAAGCACCCCCCCAAAGCCAAATACAACGACCACTTTTGTAGCCCCGCCCACAGCTTCGTGTGACACACGTGTGTCTCAACAATAAACATGTCTTTAAAGATTGCCAAATGTAACCAAAATGACTTTTAAATAAAATTTTTTTGGAGAGACTTTTATTTTAATGCGGTGATCTGTTATGATAGAGTAACCATGGAAACACATTTTCGGTTGTGGAAGAACCGTCTATGGGAAGAACACAGACGCTGGATAACGGAGGCTCAGAACACAACATTAGGAATGCGTGGATATAGTTTGCTTTTTAAGAAGTTCCACCTCGCGTGGGGAGTGTTTGTTTACTTTGTGTACACGGATTCATTTGTAAAGAAGTCGAGACTGTGATTAAAAGCACCACTAATACTGGAAGAGCCACCACCAGCTGCCCTTGTTCCAGGTAAACATACTGGTAGCCTAACCCTAACTCATAAAAGAAATGTGTAAGGTAAAAAACAGAAAAGAACACGTGCTGTGGATACCTTTTGTGTCTGTGTTTCATCTGTTTTCTCTGGATGAGAACATGCTGCCCTGTTTCTCTCTTTGCTTCGTGACGTACGGCGTGGTGAACTTTCTTTCCTGTCCCGGCTGCGGTGAGGACTCCTTCCACATTCTCTTCTCCTGTGTGGAGCACGGACAATCTTCAGGTTACTTGTGTAGATGATGATCTTTCCGAAATCTAATACTGGTCCCTGTTTAATCAAACACACACACAAACATACATATTACTAACCAAAAATGGTGTTGTTGGTGTTTCAAGGAGACATTTAATGAAACTACTTTTAAGTCTTTGGTATCCTAGAGTGTGTATGTGAAGTTTTAGCTCAAAATGCCCCATAGATAATTTATCATGGTAAAACTGCCACTTTATAGGTGTGTCCATTTAAATACAAATGAGCTGATATGCAACACTGATCGGCATAATGGTGGGTTGTTGAAATTGAAACTCAGCTGTGCTGTCAATTATTTTCCCTCTTGTTCTCTGCACTAAATTGCAGTGACGTGGTTGGATAGGGCAGATTAAGTGGTGGTATTATTATAATAAGATCTCCTTACTACGTCATATAGGGAGCGAAATCTGAATGACCTATTTTTTTACATGCTTGCAGAGAATGGTTTACCAAAACTAAGTTACTGGGTTGATCTTTTTCACATTTTCTAGGTTGATAGAAGCACTGGGGACCCAATTATAGCACCTAAACATGAAAAAGTCAGATTTTCATGATACTGTAAGTCCCCTTTAAGATGTCTATCAGGTACTGCCACTGTATTCTTTAAAAGGCCAATATAATGCAAAATCCACTTCTAGAAGATACATAAATGTGTGTTGGTACCTACAGTAAAAACAATCCACCCACTCCCATTAAACCAGAGTAGTTTCATTAGACATACTGTTTTGATTCTCTTGTTAATGTAATGTCAAACTGATAAAGCCTCACCCACAGCATAGAGATAATGCTAAAGATGCGAGGGTCTCAGAATGTATTTACAAAAATCATATCTTTTTCGGGAATGCAGTAGCTCATTTGCATTTAAAGGTACAGACATGAACACAGCACATTTTACTAATAAGGGCATTTTGGGCATGCTACAATAAATTATCTGTGATTTATTTTCCACACCTGCAATCCTAAAGTCAAACACACTGTTATTTTATTTTAAGTAATATCCAATTATTTTCAGGCTCAGCGTGATCTTGTCAATGCAATTACATTAATTTTTAATGTCTTGAGGACGGTAAGACAAAATTGAAACTGTTGGACACACACATATGGTATAAGACTGGAACATAATCCTGTAGCTGCATTGTTTCTACTGTATAGCTCAGCTGGTATGCAATACATTAGCTGTGTAAAGGTTGGGGGAACACACATACTGATGAAACATAAACTGTAAATGCACTATAAGTCACATGAATTAAAGTATCTGTCAAATACATGAATATAGGCCAGATTGCATGAGCCACCGGCCTTTATGCATTAGATAACATGTGTGCCACCCATTATATTACACATTATATGTGAAAACCAAACTAAAGTTGGATTTACTGTTTTCTACATAAAATGTAAATAATTCTGTTATATTCTGTGAAAATATAACATTTATATCTTTAATATTGACTGATCATGTCAAAGATTGAAATCAGTGAGTGAAATCAAACTTTGATGCTCCTTAATCTCCAATTAGATTATGAGACTTTAGTCTGGATTTCACAGACATGGTCACATGTTATATTAAATAAGGGATCTGATATGTGATTTGAATTTTGTTTATTCTTGTTGACAAGCTGATCTCCAAAACTTGCCAAGAGATTTTAAGCAGAGCTCTTGCTTTGGATCTTTCCAAGGGCCCACATTGTGTGATTATGGTTGATTATCAAGTATATCCAACGTCTATATCTGGGTTCCAGGGAATGTGGATCTTCAGATTGTAGGTTGGAAATAAAGTTCACAATGAAGAGGAAAGCTGAGAATGTCAACTGTGCCGGTGGGATGTAATTGCATGCCTATGTTTTGATGTCTAATAATAGAACCGAGAACTATGAATTAGTAACGGTGTGGAACAAAAAATAAAAAAATTACCCTGTGACCGTATACTGAGACAAAAGAAGAAGAAGGAAATGATTCAGTGAGTTCACACTTTAAATGCCAGAGTTAAATAAAGACCCACCGAATTAAAGTGCTGTTATGAAAACAAACTGGAGTTAAAGTATAAAACTTAAATTGATATCACAGAATGTTCTTTACATTTTGAAGGATGATTTTATGTAGAAAACAATAAAAAAAATATATATATATGTTTTTGTCCCTCATCTTAAAATCTAATCTCAAGTGGTAACAGGGCTACACTTTGGATACATGTGGTGATGTTTCCTAGCAGACCACTTTTGGTCAAATAATAGCGGGTGTAAACAAGGCCTATGATGCAATATACCGGTCCATAGACACATGACATACCTCCTTCAGTTTAAGTCCCATTACCCATTTTATTATTTGTCAGGTAAGAAATAGTGCGTCTCTTCTCAAACAACATGATTAGAGGTATTTCCCTTACGAAAATTAACCATGGTTTTGACAACTATATCAAATCTGATATTTTTTTTGATTTTCCACTATGTGCTCAACATCAATGTGATGTTCTTACTTTATTATTGCCTTCTGGTAGCCCCTCGCCGCAGGTCATGGTGCAACCGCTCACTCCTCGATAGACGTTTATCCTCTGGGCGATAAGTCCTGTTGAAGGATACAAACTTTGCTCCTGCATGTTTTCTAAGCCACACATCTGTCCCATCTCCATCTGGGTGTGGATAAAGCTGTGAGGGTACTGCTCTTCTGGACTCTCCAGCTCCTGTCCATCCTCATACACGTGCTTCAACACCCGTCCGCTGTACGACGAGGCCAGCTTAAACCGTACCTTCCTGGGTTTGTCTGGCTCCATCTGAAGATCCTCCATGGTCCCTTTCACCTGAAATTCCCAGTGGTCTACTGAAGATAAGGTGAAGGAAGAGTACTCAGGAGAGGCCTTATGAATAATTGAGCGGGGGATCGTGTGCACAACGGCAGAGTTGGAAACCGAGACCTCACCGTATCATCAAATAATGATGATGAGGGAAAGAAGCAGGTGTGTGGACTGGCCGTGTATCACCTGTAATGAATGTAAATGTCCATTTGATAGGGATCATTTGCTTTTGTAGGGTTTAAATGATTTTACTTAAAACAAAAAAAATTATAGGCAATCCGGAGAGACTTGGAGTGACTAATGTGAAGTCAAATATTTGATGATCATTGATAATTGATTTCACATTCATTTTAATCTTTGACTTGACCTTATGTAGGCAATATAAAAGATATAAAGGTTATATTTTGAAAAATATGTTTGCCTTAAAGCAGTTATTTAAGTCATGCAAGACTTAAAATCTTATCGGCTTAAATCTTGAAACTGTAGACTACAAACTTTCATTTCTTTCATTTCTTTAGCTCAAATTGCTCTTTAAACACCTTATTTTGAGGTGGTTTAAGCTACTGCACATACACAAAGGTTGTCAAGCATCTCACATGACTTTGTACAGAGCCTCTCCCCCAAAGAATCATCAGTCTTTATCGATTCATGATTGGTTCTTTTAACTGGAAGGCGGATCCCTCCAAACAAATGAAGAGAGTGGCAGGCATGAGCACAAAGGATAGACAGAGAGACCACGCTTTTTTATCCAAAATCCCAGATGACATCATTGCTTTAATAGCTTGGGGATTCCAATTCAATGCCAACGCCACCTAGAAACTTTAAAATAAATATCAATATACAGCTACATAACACACTGCCAATCACAATTAGGATGTTTGATCTTATGATTTTTTAGGGTCACATGATATTTATGGCTTCCATGATTGGTAACAAAATATTCTGTATCCAGAAATGAGTGATCACAAGAAACAGTAGTAGCACAAAGGTTACCGCCATTGAGATGAATGGGAATGACAAATACTAGTACTCTCTCCAGGTACTTGTCAGGAAAAACTTCGGAGTCAAGTGCAAGTTAACAATATTTATTTAGAAAAATAGAATGAGAGATCTGGAGAGCATGTCACTGGTAGATCCACACACGGCACACACCCGTTGACTCACTCTGGATGATAACACTACTGTGGGAATGAAGCACTCCCACAGTAGGAGAGAGTGAGTCGGCGCTACACGATAATCCAGTACAGATCCGAAGGGAGAGAGAGAGCCATCCACGCACTCCGTCGAGAACACCAGCACAGTCACCACACGCAACAGAGGGATGAAACACGCCGCCCTGAAGGTGGATGACAGGCGGAGATGGAAGATGGTAAATCCAAGTTCTCAGACGGGTAATCCACTGTGAAATCCTGATGTAGAAGAGCCACCCGGAAACCACTGGTCACCGCCTAAAAACGAAGCGAACCAGCGGTTCCGAGAAACAACAGTCGCTAGAGTCAATGTAATCCACAATGGTAAAAAGGTGTACTCCACTCACGGGTGATGATGCAAACCGGAGAGAAACAGAGACAGCTGGTGTACCGCCTAGAAACGAAGCGAACCAGCTGTACTGAGAGACAAACAAAGTCAATGAGATCCAGTAATCCACAAGCGAGCGGTCCGGGCGAAGACGAGTCCCCGAACGCCGAAAACCAAACCTGGGGTATCAAGAGGAAGAGACAGAGAGCGACTGACAAGACAAGGCAGGGCAGCAGGACTGTGATAAAACAATGAGCGCGCAACGAAGGACAGGACTACGTGCAATATAAAGGAAGAGGTCAACGAGACACCACCGGTGAACAATTACCGAAACAAGGGGGCGGAGTTAGTGAACACACGAGGAACCGGCACCACAGGTAAACAACACACACACACAGATCACACAGCCATTGATCACCCAGCAGTCATGACAGTAGCCCCCCCTCCACGACCGGCACCAGACGGACCGGGAGACTCACCCTGTCGCCGATCCACCACAGTTAGAACAACAGTGTTACCATTAGATGCCGGTAAGCCAGTGACGAAATCAAGGGCTATATGAGACCAGGGGCGGGAGGGCACGGGCAAATATTTAAGCAGACCAGCGGGTGGTAAATTAGATGCTTTATTACGAGCACAAACCGAACAGGCTAGTACAAACTGTCTGACGTCAGTGGACATAGAAGGCCACCAAAAACGCTGACGGACGGCAGCCAACGTTCTCCGAATACCTGGATGGCCGACAAACTTGGACTCATGACCCCACCGGATGACATCGGAACGTAACCGCTCAGGAACCCATAGGCGACCCGCTGGACACCCCTCCGGAACTTCCCCCTCCCGGCCGGCCTCTCTCATCCGCTGTTCGATTCCCCATACAAGGGCGCCGACCACCCTCCCCTCCGGGAGAATGGTCTCCGCCCTCTCCGAATCGGACTTCTCGAACAGACGGGAGAGAGCATCAGGTTTGGTATTTTTCGAGCCAGGCCGGTACGAGAGGGTGAAGTTGAAACGATCAAAGAAGAGTGCCCAACGAGCCTGCCTAGATGTTAGTCTTCTGGCCGAACGGATATATTCAAGATTTTTATGATCCGTCCAGACCAGAAAGGGCTCCGAGGTTCCCTCCAACCAGTGACGCCATTCACCCAAAGCGAGTCTAACCGCCAACAGCTCCCGATTCCCTATGTCGTAATTACGTTCTGCTGGGTTTAACCGGTGAGAGAAAAAAGCACACGGATGTACTTTCCCATCAATAGACGATCGCTGTGATAAAACGGCGCCTACCCCGACATCAGATGCATCCACTTCCACTATAAATTGTTTAGCCGGATCGGGAATAGAGAGTACAGGCGCAGAGATGAACCGGGACTTTAACACATCAAAGGCCTCCTGAGCCTCTCTATTCCAACGGAAACATACGTTAGGTGAAGTGAGAGCAGTAAGAGGCTTAGCGATCTGACCAAAATTTCTGATGAAACGCCGATAAAAATTGGCGAACCCCAGAAATCGCTGAAGCTCCTTCCGAGTGTCGGGTACTGGCCAATCGGCAACCGTCCTAACCTTAGCGGGATCGGGACGAATTTCTCCCTCGGCAATAACAAAACCCAGAAACGAAACCGACTTCCTGTGGAACTCGCACTTCTCCGCCTTAACGAATAGTTGATTCTCTAAAAGCCGTTGTAAAACCATGCGAACGTGCTGAGTGTGTATCTGCATGGAGGGAGAAAAGATGAGAATGTCATCGAGATACACAAAGACAAATCTGTTAATCATGTCACCCAGCACTTCATTGACCATGGTCTGGAAGACAGCTGGAGCGTTACAAAGACCGAACGGCAGAACGGAATATTCCCAGTGTCCTGAGGGTGTATTAAAGGCTGTCTTCCACTCATCGCCCTCTCTAATACGTACCAAGTGATAAGCGTTGCGCAGATCTAGCTTGGTAAATACGCGCGCTCCCTGTAATAACTCGAATGCTGATGACATTAATGGCAAGGGGTACTTATTCTTAACAGTAATGTCATTCAGCCCTCGTTAATCAATGCACGGACGAAGAGACCCGTCTTTCTTCTTTACAAAGAAAAATCCAGCACCAGCTGGAGACGAGGAGCGGCGAATGAGACCGGCTTTAAGAGCGTCATTAATGTATTTATCCATAGCCTCTCTTTCTGGTTTAGCTAGGGAAAATATACGACCCTTAGGCGGAGAAGTGTTGGGAAGTAGTTTGATCTCGCAATCATACAGGAGGAGGCAGAGAAGTGGCCCGGGACTTACTGAAAACCTGATACAGATCCGAGTACTCCGCCGGGACTCCTGAGAGATCGATAGCCGGAACCTACGAGACAGAACAAGAGACAAGAGAAGGAGCAGGACCAAGACAAGAAACATAACACGAAGACTTCCAAGATAACACAACATTGTTCTGCCAATCAACGTGAGGATTATGTTTGGATAACCAGTCATGACCTAAAATGACTGGTGATTGTGAATCCAGCAACGCCTGTGAATGGAAGGAATTAATGATGACAGGAAGTGTTGTGCTGCTTACGGGAGACTTAAATGACGATGCGCCCACCGAGACTCCCAAGTTCATTGGTGGGCGTGAGCTTTTTACCGGACATGTGGCCGCCAGGTGCCCCGGCTTGCCACAATATAAGCAGAGGCCATTAGACAGAATACGATTTCTCTCACCAGCAGAGATACGAAACTTGCCCAGCTGCATAGGCTCCTTGGAGGGCGTCTCTGAAGCGGTCTCCCCTGGTTCCGACATCAGATGGCGAAATGAGCGACGCAGATCTCTCTGCCAATGGCGAGACTCAACTCTCAGAGCCAGATCGATGGCAGCTTCCAGTGACGTGGGTGGCTCCCTCAGTGCAATCTCGTCTTGAATGCCCGGTGTGAGACCCTCGAGAAATTGCGCTCTTAATGCCGCGTCGTTCCAGTTGCAGCAAATAGCGAGAGTCTTAAATCTTATAGCAAAGTCCGTAACGGAGTCATTACGTTGCCGTAATCTCACCAACTCAGCCGCTGCCATGTCCCCCTTGAGTGAGCGATCAAACAATCTTAACATCTCCTCCTCAAGAGCCTCGAATGAAAATGTAAATGGAGCTTTAGCCCCCCAGGCGGCCATACCCCAGTCTCTCGCTCTTCCCGTGAGTAACGTCAGAACATAGGCCACCTTGGAAGTGGATGAAGAAAATCGACGGGGTTGGAGCACAAAGACGAGAGAGCACTGTTGCAAAAAGGATCTGCAGGTGTTGGGGTCGCCATTTTAGGTGGGGGGTGTTGCCGTATGTGGCTCCCGTTCAATCGAAACGGCTCCTCCGGATGAGGCTGGAGCTTCATAGTGAGGAGTCACTTGGTCCAAGCGATTGCTGAGCTCCTTAAGTTGCTCAGACAAGATACTGAAATCTCTGGCAGCAGCAGACAATAATGATGAATGTTGATCGATGGCCGCCCCCTGCTGGTGAAGGGCGGTCTGCACCTCCAGACTCTCTAAACTTGCTGACTCCATTAGTGGCGCGCTCATCTGTCAGGAAAAACTTCGGAGTCAAGTGCAAGTTAACAATATTTATTTAGAAAAATAGAATGAGAGATCTGGAGAGCATGTCACTGGTAGATCCACACACGGCACACACCCGTTGACTCACTCTGTATGATAACACTACTGTGGGAATGAAGCACTCCCACAGTAGGAGAGAGTGAGTCGGCGCTACACGATAATCCAGTACAGATCCGAAGGGAGAGAGAGAGCCATCCACGCACTCCGTCGAGAACACCAGCACAGTCACCACACGCAACAGAGGGATGAAACACGCCGCCCTGAAGGTGGATGACAGGCGGAGATGGAAGATGGTAAATCCAAGTTCTCAGACGGGTAATCCACTGTGAAATCCTGATGTAGAAGAGCCACCCGGAAACCACTGGTTACCGCCTAAAAACGAAGCGAACCAGCGGTTCCGAGAAACAACAGTCGTTAGAGTCAATGTAATCCACAATGGTAAAAAGGTGTACTCCACTCACGGGTGATGATGCAAACCGGAGAGAAACAGAGACAGCTGGTGTACCGCCTAGAAACGAAGCGAACCAGCTGTACCGAGAGACAAACAAAGTCAATGAGATCCAGTAATCCACAAGCGAGCGGTCCGGGCGAAGACGAGTCCCCGAACGCCGAAAACCAAACCTGGGGTAACAAGAGGAAGAGACAGAGAGCGACTGACAAGACAAGAAAGGGCAGCAGGACTGTGATAAAACAATGAGCGCGCAACGAAGGACAGGACTACGTGCAATATAAAGGAAAAGGTAAACGAGACACCACCGGTTAACAATTACCGAAACAAGGGGGCGGAGTTAGTGAACACACGAGGAACCGGCACCACAGGTAAACAACACACACACACAGATCACACAGCCATCGATCACCCAGCAGTCGTGACAGTACTATAAACTTATTAATGATACCAATTCTTATTTTTCCTTAATAATTAGAAGCAATTTGTTTTTGTTATATTTCTCACTATATGAAAGACATTACACCAAATCTTTGAGCTCAGATTCAGGCCAGCAGGCAGCCATTTTAGTGGGACAGTAATGCAAATCTAAAAAATAACAGACATTAACCCTTATGCTTTCTAACATTAGTCTTGCAATTATCCCATTAGTTGACTCTGATTGCATTCAAACTGACTGCTGTGCCCTGCATGCTGCATTACTATAAAATCATTCATGCGAGAAATTGTTTTGTGTGCCTCTCAGTAAAAGACTCATTGAAAGTGTCAAATTTCCGACCATGCTGTACTAAACGATTATTAATCTACACACACGCTTATTTTCAGCTCTTGTAGCATGATTTGTTTTCTGTGGGGAATCTGCATTGGGATCATTCTTTCTGAGTGGTTTTGCTCCTTGCCTTGGATGATGTCATCATTTGTACAGTAAAAATGCATAGTGTTTTTGGCTGGTTATTTTAATATACAGATATGTCCCAGGTTTGATTCACATTTAATGTATAACTGTACATACTCTCATTTGTACTGTTAAGGTGCTATTCTTAAAACCCAGATGTAAGGCATGGCTCAAAAAAAATTTCTCTTGCGGTTTATTGGACTCCAAACCAAACCGCTCTACTGGCCCATGAGGGAATTCAGGCAGCAATTGAAATGACAGTATAATCTGTGTTCCCTTTGACAGCTTGATGCATTAAACATCCCAGGTAATCTTTTAAAGCCGACATTAGCACCCTTACAACAAGGGCTTGAAACTCTGAATCACTGCTCTGTCCGCAGCTGCTACAGAATATTCATGACCTGCACTGCAGAATATCTTAAATAGAGACACTTTCTGAATTTGCACTGGAAAATATAACATAACAGAGTCAGCTTACCTCACTTCATGTTTCATAAAATAACTGATTTATCATGAATATGTTGATAAGATTTTTAGCTTGTAAAGACAAATGAAATGTGATGTAACAGTCTGGCTTAGTTCATGGAATATAGTTTTTTTTTATCACATGTATATTTCATAAGCTGAATCAGGAAGATGAAGCTGTAACACATCTGAAGTTTTTTCTCTAAGGTAATTTACAGTGGTAGATGCCTTTTAGCCACCGCTGTCCCCTTAACAACTTTTTATGTCAGCTCAATCTGTAGAGCATTGCGTTAAGAGTACAAAGGTCTTGGGTTTGATTCCTACACTGTCAAATAAAATTGTTAAAAAAAGTCACTAGCTGTCAATAGGGTGGTACCCTTGCAAAAGCACATCTCTGCACAAAAGAGGTCTGATATTAGTACCTCAGAGGTACATACAGTATTGGTACCAAAGAGTGCCTATTAGTACCTCAGAGGTACATATTGGTACCAAAGGGTGCATATTAGTACCTCAGAGGTACATACTGGTACCAAAGAGTGCCTATTAGTACCTCAGAGGTACATTTTGGTACCAAAGGGTGTATATTAGTATCTCAGAGGTTCATATTGTTACCAAAGAGTGCCTATTAGTATCTCAGAGGTACATTTTGGTACCAAAGGGTGCATATTAGTACCTCAGAGGTACAAATTGATACCAAAGGGTGCCTGTTAGTACCGCAGAGCTACATATTGGTACCAAAGGGTGCATATTAGTACCTCAGGGTACATATTGGTACCAAAGGGTGCATATTAGTACCTCAGAGGTACAAATTGATACCAAAGGGTGCCTGTTAGTACCGCAGAGCTACATATTGGTACCAAAGGGTGCATATTAGTACCTCAGGGTACATATTGGTACCAAAGGGTGCATATTAGTACCTCAGAGGTACATATTGGTACCAAAGGGTGCATATTAGTACCTCAGAGGTACATATTGGTACCAAAGAGTGCGTATTAGTATCTCAGAGGTACATTTTGGTACCAAAGGGTGCATATTAGTACCTCAGAGGTACAAATTGATACCAAAGGGTGCCTGTTAGTACCGTAGAGCTACATATTGGTACCAAAGGGTGTATATTAGTACCTCAGAGGTACATATTGGTACCAAAGAGTGCCTATTAGTACCTCAGAGGTACATTTTGGTACCAAAGGGTGCATATTAGTACCTCAGATCTACATATTGATACCAAAGGGTGCCTGTTAGTACCGCAGAGCTCCATATTGGTACCAAAGGGTGCATATTAGTACCTCAGAGGTACATATTGGTACCAAAGAGTGCGTATTAGTATCTCAGAGGTACATTTTTGTACCAAAGGGTGCATATTAGTACCTCAGAGGTACAAATTGATACCAAAGGGTGCCTGTTAGTTCCGCAGAGCTACATATTGGTACCAAAGGGTGTATATTAGTACCTCAGAGGTACATATTGGTACCAAAGAGTGCCTATTAGTACCTCAGATCTACATTTTGATACCAAAGGGTGCCTGTTAGTACCGCAGAGCTACATATTGGTACCAAAGGGTGCATATTAGTATCTCAGAGGTTCATATTGGTACCAAAGAGTGCCTATTAGTATCTCAGAGGTACATTTTGGTACCAAAGGGTGCATATTAGTACCTCAGAGGTACAAATTGATACCAAAGGGTGCCTGTTAGTACCGCAGAGCTACATATTGGTACCAAAGGGTGCATATTAGTACCTCAGGGTACATATTGGTACCAAAGGGTGCATATTAGTACCTCAGAGGTACAAATTGATACCAAAGGGTGCCTGTTAGTACCGCAGAGCTACATATTGGTACCAAAGGGTGCATATTAGTACCTCAGGGTACATATTGGTACCAAAGGGTGCATATTAGTACCTCAGAGGTACATATTGGTACCAAGGGTTCCTGTTAGTATTGAAGAGGTACATTTTGGTACCAAAGGGTGCCTGTTAAGTAACATAGATGTACATATTGGTACCAAAGTGTGACTGTTAGTACCTAGGAAGTACATATTGGTACCAAATGTATACATATCTGTACCTAAATGGTACATATTAGGACCTTTTTAAAGGGTACTGCCCCTGTGACATCTTGAATGTTGAGTTAATATTGATTTTGGTGAATTAACATAAACAAATGTCAATTTCCAACATGCTAGGACAACTTCCAGACACCTCTTTGGGCATGGTTCCTCAAATCCCTGGATGGCCGGATCACTACAGAGTTTATCTCCAACCCTAATCAAACTTACCCACCTGTGATGTCTAGTGATCATGAAGACCTTGATTAGCTTGCTCAGGTGTGCAGGGTTGGAGCTAAACTCTGGAGTGCTCTGGCCTTCTAGGGTAAGATTTGAGGAACCCTGTCTTGTCTTAGGGCATCAGGCTGATCACAGTACTAAAACTGAAAAGAAGAGGACATTTTAATTAGTCCACAGCAGTTCTCCTTATCAACAACCCCAAACACACTCTTCCTAAAGACTGTAACACAGTGTTCCTCAAATCTTACCCTGGAGGGCCGGAGTACTACAAAGTTTAGCTCCAACCCTGATCAAACACACTTGAGCAAGCTAATCAAGAGCCGTTTCTCAATGTCAAGGAAGGATCCTCGGAAGCCAGAATTTCGAGGATGCTACGTCATCGACATCGGTCTAAGGACTGTTCCAATGTCGAGGATCCTCTGAATTTCAGCCAAGGACTGAGTCCTTTGTTCAAGAAATATCCCATATACAGGAAAGGATGCATATGTGTATCCTTCGCGCTCTTCTCGTGCTGAAATCACCCAAAATCCTATGCGCACAGCACCGAAAGCACACCTTTCTTTTATTTGGGGAACCCTGCTGTAACAGATTACCACAAAGTTTTGATTCTCCTCCTTAGAGAGACAATAACAGATCTCCAAGAACAAACCAAGTTCTGCGTTCCGAGCTTATCTTTCAGGAAGGCAATAACTGACGTCTGCAACAAGGTGATGCTCGGGAGAGAAAACCTTCACTTCAAGGGATCTGCATGTTCCAGATTGCTGGGATTCTCTCTGTGCTCCAGGAGATTAGCATTTCTTCTTCTTTTTTCTTTATTTCTTTACGCCATTCCAGCATCTACGTCTACATTCATGGCGAGAACCAGTTAACCCATAAACAAGTTTTATTCAGACACAATCCATACAAGGAGTACCTGGAGTAAACCCATGCTAACACAGGGAGAACATGCAAACTCCACACAGAAAGCCAACCTTGCCATAGCCGGGGCTCGAACCGGGGGAGATCAGCATTTCATAGCACTTTGTGTTTATGGCTGTTGAACGGAAACTGACTCCTTTCCCACAGCACGGCAAAGTCTGACTAGTGGAAGACATTGCCTCCATTGGACTGTTCATTCAACAACACAGAACGTAAATATCACTAACCAATCTTCTTTCCAGAGACATTGCCATTAGTGTATTGTCATTGTATGTTTATATTAGCTACTGCATTCCTGATTTTCAAATGGTTAACATTTTTATGAGAAAGGTTGTCATGTTATTAGAAACAGAAAACATTTTGCCATAAATTCAACTTAGTCACTTCTATTTTCTATTCTTTCCACTTTAGTTTTTATCCTTACTATCCTTAGATATTCTAGAACCGTTTAGTAGGGTTTTTAAATACTCTTATTTATTTTTGATAATAAATTCCATTTTATTACCACTGTGTCTTCCTTATGTTTATAATACAGTTAAAGGTTTTTATAGAAGTTAGCCAGAATCTCACAAAATTCTTAAGATAAATAAGACAACAAACTCCCTTTACTTGTTTTCTTATTTATTGAATAATCCATTTGAATAATTTTTATACGGTTAAGGTGAAATTCCTTAGCTGGTGCCCAGAGGTAAGGATGGAGTGATCATCTGACACACACACACATTTGAGGTGAAACTTGCATCACCTCTCGTGCCTGTGTATGGCTATTGGTGTTGTGCAAAGACCACAACAAATGCATTGTGAGTCACTTTGGATAAAAGTCAATATTTAGCATTAGCTAAATAGCATTAGCTAAATATTAATAATTACATCATTACTTCACTGAGAAGCCAATCACAGAATGCATTGCAACAAAAATCAAAAATGTCTTGATAGATATGTTATAGTTGACATGTTTGTTGATAAAATACTGTAGGGTAAATGTTGTTCCACAAGCCTCTAATCTGGAAACCAAATAGACTTCAAACAGGAATTTACATGAATAAAACAAAAAGATGAAAATTTATCTTCTGGAGCTATTGCCTATGAGAGCATTTCCACTCAGTCAGTTATGCAATTTCATTTAGTTTCGGATGTTCCTTTAGAAAGCAGCTGTCTGCAGTAGACAACAAATCTGCTCACTAGAATTTAGAACAGAGCTTTAATTTACACAAAGGACCTTCCGCGCCTGAACCGTCTTGTAATAATTCACCGAACACAATGCTTTTCATTTCCCCCTGGCTTTTTTAGCATTCAAAACACCATAATCCTCTTGATAAAGACCTTTTAGCAGCAGTGCACCTGCAGAAAGGCTGACTGCGAGTGAACAGATCACAGCAGGTCAGCTGCCAATGACTTTCAGTCTGTGACTCAGTCTCATTACACTGTACAGCTGCTCTCGGGCAGTCAAGCATTACACCAAGCGGTAACTTCTCTCACTAGTTTGCCAGTGCATTATGGAACTGTGGCTTATCAGCCATTCGGTTTGGCTTGA
The DNA here is from genome assembly GCF_030506205.2 of Paramisgurnus dabryanus. Classification (NCBI taxonomy): domain Eukaryota; kingdom Metazoa; phylum Chordata; class Actinopteri; order Cypriniformes; family Cobitidae; genus Paramisgurnus; species Paramisgurnus dabryanus. The sequence continues at coordinate 20,754,885 of NC_133354.1, forward strand.
CGTCAGGCCGTTCTTCCTTTGAACAAGCAGATTTACTTTTCTGCATGGCTTGTGTGTTTTCTGAGATAAGAATGAAGACACTGGAAATGTGCTTAATGACATTCAGGTTAGTCAGTTAGGACTGATGAAATGACCGCTGTTTAGGTCTAGGCATAAATTTCTCAATGCTCGCTTTGGCCCTAAGATCTGTGGACATTTTTAAAAAGCTGTTAAAATTATTTAAACTCGCTTTTGTCTTAATTTGTGATGTTTTTAACATTGTATTGTTTGTTATATAATGTTTTGTTAATTATATTGGTACAAAAAATTAAATATTAGTAGCTTAGAGGTCAAAATTTGTACAGTACCAAAGGGTGCATATCAGTACCTCAGAGGTTAATATTGGTACCAAAGAGAGCATATTATTACCTCGGAGGTTAATATTGGTAACAAAGATTGCATATCAGTACCTCATAGATTAATATTGGTACCAAAGAGAGCATATTGGTACCTCAGAGGTCAATATTGGTGCCAAAGATTGCATATTTGTACCTCAAAAGTAAATACTGGTACCGAAGATTGCAAATTTGTAGCTCAGAGCTCAATATTGGTGCCAAAGAGAGAATATTAGTACCCCAGAGGTCAATATTGGTACAAAAAAGTGAATATTAGTACCTCAGAGGTAAATATTGGTACCAAAAATTGAATATTAGTATCTCAGAGGTAAATATTGATACCAAAGATTGCATATTAGTACCCCAGAGGTCAATATTGGTACAAAAAAGTGAATATTAGTACCTCAGAGGTAAATATTGGTACCAAAGAGAGCATATTAGTATCTCAGAGGTCAATATTGGTACCAAAGAGTGAATATAAGCACCTCAGAGGTCAATATTAGTACCAAAGATTGCATATTAGTATCTCAGAGTTATATATTGGTACCAAAGATTGCATATTAGTACCTCAGAGGTCAATATTGGTACCAAAGAGTGAATATTAGTACATCAGGGGTCAATATTAGTACCAAAGATTGCATATTTGTACCTCAGAGGTCAATATTGGTACCAAATATTGCATATTAGTATATCAGAGGTATATATTGGTACCAAAGATTGCATATTAGTACCTCAGAGGTCCATATTAGTACCAAAGATTGCATATTTGTACCTCAGAGGTCAATATTGGTACCAAATATTGCATATTAGTATCTCAGAGGTAAATATTGATACCAAAGATTGCATATTAGTACCCCAGAGGTCAATATTGGTACAAAAAAGTGAATATTAGTATCTCAGAGGTCAATATTGGTACCAAAGAGTGAATATAAGCACCTCAGAGGTCAATATTAGTACCAAAGATTGCATATTAGTATCTCAGAGTTATATATTGGTACCAAAGATTGCATATTAGTACCTCAGAGGTCAATATTGGTACCAAAGAGTGAATATTAGTACATCAGGGGTCAATATTAGTACCAAAGATTGCATATTTGTACCTCAGAGGTCAATATTGGTACCAAATATTGCATATTAGTATATCAGAGGTATATATTGGTACCAAAGATTGCATATTAGTACCTCAGAGGTCAATATTGGTACCAAAGAGTGTATATTAGTACCTCAGAGGTCCATATTAGTACCAAAGATTGCATATTTGTACCTCAGAGGTCAATATTGGTACCAAATATTGCATATTAGTATCTCAGAGGTATATATTGGTACCAAAGATTGCATATTAGTACCTCAGATGTCAATATTGGTACCAAAGAGTGTATATTAGTACCTCAGAGGTCCATATTAGTACCAAAGATTGCATATTAGTACCTCGGAGGTCAATATTGGTACCAAAGAATGAATATTACTACCTTACAGGTCAATATGGGTACCAAAGACTGCAGTACCTCAGAGGTAAATATTGGTAACAAATAATTAATGTTAGTACCTCAGAGGTACATATTGGTAACAAAGAGCACATAATTCTTCTCTACTAACAGCTGGTCGGGTCAAGGGCAATTACACTTTTGTATTGCTCACTTAAACGTTCTGTCTCTGCGCTCTTTACATGTCTCTGCTAAGTTTCTCATTGGTTGTGGCAGCTCCTTAGAGGTTAATTCCAGCTGTGAACAGACTTTTTTGGTCATTTATTACAGGGTGGTTCAGGTAGAATACTAAAAGGCCTTGCTTTGTTGTGAACATGTTCCTGTTGCGCATTGCATTATCAGGTTTGATTCTCAAAATGTAATCCTTAAATGCAGTTTAAATTGCTTGGTTAAAAGTGTCTGCCAAATGCATAATTGTGAATGAATATCCAAAAAGGGTCAATCCATGGTTTTTACTGTTTGTGAGATCATTCACACATTGCATTGCATTTAACATGTGAATGCAAAAATAAAAAGTCTATATGGTGAAAGGATAGAAGTGTGTGATTTTTACATCTTTCACACCTCGTACACTTGCTATGGCCAGCTGGTTGAGACCTCCATGCTTACATGCTGTGATCTCACTGGTTGGTATCCGTGTTGTAGAGACCTCCCGAAGTGCCGGGGCAGAAGGGGCTAAAGATGGAACCTGCAGTGGGATGAAAGCACATTCAGGCGCTGGCAAAGATTCATACATCACGCTGAATTATTCACAAGCGTCTGGCTCATGCAGATGGAGAGGATTCTATCGAACAAGCTCTTTGGACGATACGAATGAAATTGTGTTGACTGGCAGCAATGCTAAATGGTCGTGTGAAGAGCTGTTCTGGGAACATTTTGGCCCTATACTGGATTATGTTTGAGGTCAAGCTGAAGAAAGCAGAATCTGGTGTAGGAAAAGGCTACTGGGGAATTGTGACACAAGAATTATAGGGTAGCCACGTTCATCTACCTTGAAGTAAGTTTAGGCATGAACACAATGTGACATCAAAGCTGGCATGGCTTTATAGCTTTTCCCACTTTTGTAAGTTGATTTGGATTTAAGTATCTGCTAAATGCCTAAATGTAAATGCTAAAATGTTAGCATCCACGCTGTAAATCATTTAAGGCCCATTTACACCAACCCTTACAGAAAAGCCACATGAATATAACACATGTGCAAAAATACATGATCCCATGTGAGACATGGCTGGATGGTTTCTTGGACAGAAATTAACTTAAGATAGGACTAGGCCCTAGTTTAATTATTACATATTATATATAAGTTCTAACAAACATGCCTTACTAAAAACATTACTTGTGTGCATTTTAAGGCAAAACAAAAGGCACCGATGTATTTTAAGATATGTCAGTACAAGTTGTTTTCAGTTTGGACAGCTTTTACATTTATTTTAGTCTAGGACTAGTCTAATCCCTGTCTGAAAAACCACCCCTAATAGTTATTGTTATGTTGTACTTAAAGCGGCAGTCCATTGGTTTCTCTCTATCGCCATCTCTGTTTGAACTATAAGATTGCAGTTGTTTGCGGAGTAATTTTCTGTATGTGCGTTGTGCTTCGCACCACCACTCTGCGCAGATGAATCTGATGAGTCTGTGATCACAGCATTGGATCGGATCTATCATCACAGTTAGAATTACATCCTAAAATTCATATATCTAAAAAATGTCACCTGAGCTTGTGATATATCCACTGCGTTTGTTCTGACTAAATAAACGTGTAAATGTTTAAACATAAATTACGGTGCTGATGCCTTACCTGTTCAGAGGAAAAGTCATCCCTTCTTAAGAATTTCATCCCTTTAGATTTAAGGACATGATAAATTGAATGTTTACATAATATTCCCCAGATAATAGCCCTTAAAAGTTTATAGATTAAATGCCGCCATCTAGAGAACTTTTGTATAGATGGTTTCAGCAATAACAACATAAACAAGCAGCTTTCGTGGAAAACATGTAACTTCCGGTAAAGAATAGATAACAACAAAGTCCTTTATAGTAGTTTATTTATATAGCAAGCAAAATAAACAACACATAGATTACTTAGGAAACCAAAAAATGTGCTATTTTTTACGAGGTATTTGTTTAAGAGTTCAGTTTAGCAACTAGTCAGACCAATAAACAAACAGAAACCGGAAGTAAAGTTCTGACCAGACGTGCAATCGTGTCACCGCTCGTGCGTCCGATGAAACGATCTATAAACATGCTAAAAACTCGTTCCCATCCGGACTAAATACATGCAATAAAGTAGCCAAGTCATAATTTTTCTGTTTTTAGACCAATCACACAAAGATTCATGAAAACATACAGTACCACTTAAATTATAACACATTATTACACGGCTCTCTGGAATACTTGATTCTGATTGGTCAGTTGAGACATTTGCAGGTTCGTTCTTTTCAAATAATAAACGCTCCAAAGTAATAACGCATAGCCGGTACTACTTGTACGAGTAAAATCGCTCCGTGCCAATAAAGATCAATAAAGATTACTGTTTGGCGCCATCTTGTGACAAACACTCGACAACCACGACAAGACACAGAGAGCTTACTGAGACTGAACTTGACAAAATAGAACATGACAGTTACGAAGCCAACACACAAAAAAATACGGAATGGGCATTAAAACTTCTCAAAGACTGGCTAAAAGAGAAAAAATGAAGACAGACAAGTATGAAGCAGAGGATCTTAATAAGGTATTACGATCATTTTATGCATCTGTGCAAAGTTTCGCGGAAGGATAAAAATGTTAATTTAAAACAAATATGCCAATAAAATGTTTCAAATTCATATTCATGTCCGTTTTTTTCTTATGTGACAAGTAGCCGTGTAATAAGCGGGATAATGTAGAGGCAGCCGGTAGTTATCGGGAAATAAGCCCCTTCAGTGTGATACAAGATCCTGATCACACTGTCGGGGCTTATTTCCCAATAACTACCGGCTGCCTCTACATTATCCCTTACTTATTACTAGGACTCTCAAAATTAACTCGCTAATAATGCATTGATGCAAATTCATTTTAACCCCACTAATTTTATACGATTATCGCACATAGTTGAATAAATTGATACGCAGCTTTAGACAGTAAATGTGACCCGTGTTATCTAAATGAGTCTGAGGTTTTCATAATAATAAGAACATTGAGCCCTTGTCTAGCAAATCAAATGCTCTAAATGGTCGTTTAACATCTAACATAATCTTTATTTGTACGATTTCTGAGAGGTGTACCATCCTAAATGCTTAATCTTATACAAAGGATGCGTGTCAATCCACTTGCGGTGATATGCGCGTGAGGGGGGATCTGTGGCGCGTGCAGGTATTGTGATTGACAGGCAGATTTTACACAGCCCTGTGCTGATTGGACCAAATGAACCGGCCTGCGCTGATTGGACAAAGTAAACCGGCCTGCACTAGTGTTGCTTTCGTCAACGAAAAGTATGACGAAATATAGTCGTCAACGAACCTTTTTTACGTGACGAAAACGAGACGAGACGTAACGAAAATGCTGGTCATGTGACGATGACTATAATAAAATGTATAATGCAATATTGTTGACGAATAAAAACGAGACTAAAAGTGGTTTACAAAATAAAAACTAAGCTAAAATGTCTCTTCATTTTCGTTGACCAAAACGAGACGAGACGAAATGTTATAACGTTATTTCGTCTTTTACCCATCTCAGCATCTCCGCGTCCCCACCACCTGACTGCAGGTGATCACGTGTGTTGTTGGCAATGCGTAGATCCATAGATATGTATATAAAGGCTAGATGGCTCAAGGCGGAGTCAGCTGTGTCGTCACTTGGCGGCCATCTTAGGTCAGTGCTGCCATAGTGCTGCTCCCTGCTGCTGTGGACGGAAGGTGAGTGACATACGCCAACTAAAATGCTCGTAACTTGCTGAATTCTTGACGGATTTACAAACGGTTTGGTTTTTTACAAACGTTATTAACGTGGCTATAATTCTGGATGCTTTAACATGTTTCATGAATTTTTTATTTATTTTTAGTATACGTATTCAGTGTCATAGGTACATCTTTGACGTTTATAACAAACCAATCCGTTTGAAAATCGGTAAAAAATTAAGCAAGTTATGGTCATTTAAAAGTACCTGCATCATTAAAACTCAATGCTATGAGTGAGCGAGCGCCCTGTCCTAAGATGGCCGCCAAAATGCGGACGTTCCACTCAATTGGCCATCAGCGCGGACGAGCCATCTAGCCTTTATATACATATCTATGCGTAGATCAATCAAAACATGAAAGTACCGCGAGAGTGAGTAGAAAGCATGCGGAGCAGTCTGCTCTCGCGATGCTTTGATATCATACGCCTCCATTTGCACGTTAATGGGCATTTCAAACAGTGTACGCGGCAACCGCGAGACATGCGGAAAGCGGAGAAACGGGGGCGGTTACAGAGGTGAAGCGGAGTTGGTCCACAAGCCTTGCTCGCAGTGCCGCTGCTAGCCATTTTGGTGCCCTAAGCATAATTCCTTTAAAATGACCTTGAGAATTTTTTTTTTTGGAAGTTTAACTTTTTATTACCAAACATATAAATTAATAGCAGAAACACTACACATTTGAAAGTGCTAACTTTTATAGAATAGCAAAATAGAAAAAAATTACCAAACTGAAATAGAATAGCAAAATAATAATAAAAAAAAATAATCCAGACATGTTTTTCCCAAGTACAATGTCACTTTAAATAAATTACATTAAATAAACACCAATAAGTAAACAAGAATGCTCAATATTCTTAAATAAAACAAAGATTTAGAGAACTAAGTGTCACAGTAATGTTTGCTTCATATCATACATGGTGACATTTTATATTTTTATATATTTAACAGTCAGGAATTGTTAGGCTACCATGTGCACTGACTGCTAACATTAACTTATACTGAGAAAGTATTAACCAGCATCACGTCAAAATAAACCTCAAAATTAACTACTGCTCAATATCTAAAGAAACGTAGTAAAGAAAGTAACAGCTGCCGTCAGTTATTTGTAAAATGCATATGCATACATAGGTGTCATTTACACTGGGGACGCTGGGGACATGTCCCCACCACTTTTTGAAATGGCTGATTTTGTCCCCACCACTTTTTGAAAGTATTTGGTTAAAATGTTCTGAAAAATCACACAATACCTGTACGACTTACATTGCAAAAATGACTTTCTTACTTAGTATTTTTGTCTTGTTTTCAGTAGAAATATCAAAAAATTCTTAAATTAAGATGTATTTTCTTGATGAGCAAAATGACCAAAGAAAATAAGTCTAGTTTTTAGACGAAAAATATACAATTTAAGTCAATTTGTGATTAAAACAAGCAAAAATATCTTTCAATGGGGTGAGAAAAAAAAATCTAAAATAAGCAAAATTTTCTCACCCCTTTGGCAGATATTTTTGCTTGTTTTAAGCACATATTCACTGAAATTGTATAGTTTTTGTTCAAAAACTAGACTTATTTTCTTACTTCATTTTGCTCATCAAGAAAATACATCTTAATTTAAGAATTTTTTGATATTTCTACTGAAAACAAGACAAAAATACTAAGAAAGTCAGATTTTCAAGAATTTTTATCTTGTATTTTTGTCTTGTTTTCAGTAAAAGAGATGCTTTTTCTTGATGAGCAAAAATCTAGTTTTTAGACCAAAAATATCAAATTTAAGTGATTTTGTGCATAAAACAAGCAAAAAAAATCTGCCAATGGGGTAAGCAATTTTTTTCTTGAATTTTTCTTGAATTTTGTGTTTAAGAAAAATGTTTAAGATTTTTTTGCTTACCCCATTGGCAGATTTTTTTTTGCTTGTTTTATGCACAAAATCACTTACATTTGGTATTTTTGCTCTAAAAACTAGACTTATTTTCTAAGGTCATTTTGCTGATCAAGAAAAAGCATCTTAATTTAAGAACTTTTATATATTTTTACTGAAAACAAGACAAAATTAAAACTGCAAGCAGTGATGGAAGGGCCCTCGCACACATGACACCACCACGCCGTGGCATAAGAATTAAAGGGAACAGTAGTAAATAGGCATTTAAGCATGTAAACATAGGTGAACTATTTAAAAGTGTAGTATAATGTGCCACATTTCATGTTGCTAATTACAAATTACAGTGAGGTAGCATCGTGTAAGATAGCATGAGAGAGGGAGAGAAAGAGAGAGAGACAGAGAGAGAGAGAGAGTGAGCGAGTGTGTGTGTGTGTGTGTGTGAGTATGAGTGACTACATGTAAATGTTGGCACATAGATGTGTTCAGTCTAGGACTCTTATTGATCATGTAAAATTTAGGGCAGATCTGACTTTGAATAATCAGTGTAAAACATGTTACTTCTTGTTGCCAGCAGGTGGCGCTATGGCCATAAGTGACTATTGGCATGTAGATGTGTTCAGTCCTGGACTCTTGTCAATTATGTAAAGTTTGGGACAGATCAGACATTGCATAATCATTGTAAACATGTCACTTCCTGTTGCCAGCTGGTGGCGCTATAACTATAAGTGACTATTGGCGTGTAGATGTGTTCAGTCCAGGACTCTTATCAATCATGTGGAGTTTGTGACTGATCAGACATTGCATAATTAGTGTAAACATGTCACTTCCTGTTGCCAGCTGGTGGCGCTATGACCATAAGTGACTATTGAGATGAAGATGTGTTCAGTTCAGGACTCTTATCACTCATGTGAAGTTTGGAACAAATCCGACATTGCAAAATCATTGTAAACATGTCACTTCCTGTTGCCAGCTGGTGGCGCTATAACTATAAGTGACTATTGACATGAAGATGTGTTCAGTCCAGGACTCTTAGCAATCATGTGAAGTTTGGGACAGATCGGACACTGTATGCCTGAGTTCCAGCAACCTGTTTCATAGCGAAACATCAAACTTTGGCTGGCCGAAATAGACACAAATTTTAATATAGAATCAAATCCTTCGCAATTTAGCATCACAAAGGCCTTAAGATGACACTCGCCAAATATGATGATGATTCGACGAAAACTGTAGGAGGAGTTAGTTAAAGTATGACTGCTGGAAATGAGAAAAACTGAGCCAAAATCTGAGAAATAATTCAAAATAGCTGACTCTCTGTTTGGTGTAGGGCGTTGCTCCAAGAGACTTTTTTGTAGGGCTTGTAATAATACATGAGCATACCGAAATTCGTACATGTAAGTTAAACACAGTCCAAGGGCTGCTTCATTCAATATTTGAAAGTGGCGCTAAAACATGTTCCTTCAGGTTGCCAGCTGGTGGCGCTATGGCTATAAATGAAAATTGTTATGTAGATGTGTTCAGGTCAGGACTCTTAGCAATCATGTGAAATTTGGGACAGATCGGACACTGTATGCATGAGTTCCAGCAACTTCCTGTTTCATTGGAAAACATCAAACTTTGTCGGGCCAGAACTGACACAAATTTTTACGTAGAGTCAAATCCTTCGCAATTTAGCATCACAAAGGCCTTAAGATGACACTCACCAAATATGAAGATGATCCGACGAAAACTGTAGGAGGAGTTAGTTAAAGTATGACGCCTGGAAATGACAAAAACTGCGCCCAAATCACAAAAATAACTCAGAATAGCTGACTTCCTGTTTGGTTTACGGCTTCGCTCCAAGAGACTTTTTTGTAGGTCTTGTCATGCTACAGACCCGTACCGAATTTCGTAATTGTACGTCAAACACAGTCCGAGGGCTGCTTCGTTGAAAATTTGTAGGTGGCGCTATAGAGCCATTTTCTCACGCCTAATTCTAAAGCCTACACCACATGTAAATTTTCATCACTCTTGACATCTGTGCAAAATTTCATGAGTTTTCGAGTATGTTTAGGCCCTCTAAAGTCCCGCTGAAGTCGGAGAAAAAGAAAAAAAATAATAATAATAACTCCTTGAAGAACAATAGGGTCCTCACACCCCGGTGTGCTCGGGCCCTAAATATTCATATTTTTTGCAGTGTATGGCTTGTTTTTGTGTACCAGGGTCACAAATGTTGCGTTGTATGCTTATGGTGTGTTTTCTTTTACATAATAATGAATTTCATTGTAATCATTGACTGAACGTGCTGCTGTTTTCTACAGTATGGTGCTTTGGCACTGTTCGGTTGAACTGGTGTTGTAGGGACTGTTAGTCGACATTGTTGAGGGATTTATGCTAAGTATTTTTGTGTTGTTGACTAGCCTACGCTATGCCCATTTTTGATGCGCAGTTATTCAATATTTCTCCCGTCCTGCTGTAATGTTTTTTTATCTGATTTTTGTCCCCACCACTTTTCAACACAAACTGACGCCCCTGTATGCATAGGTAATGTTTTACAGTAAAATCTCAATTTAGCTCGCACTGAAGTAATAAATTATAACAACATAGTTTCCTAACATTAATGTCAACATAGCAAGTTCGAGGCGCATTACGATTAGCAGCAGCTGCAGCACATGCGCATTTCCCTTATTTAGGAGTGAATGATAAAACATGATGGATTTACCTGCAAGTGATGCACGGGCATCATCCCGCAGTTTCTTCTTTTTTCCGATCATGACTCCTGCTGTCTTTTCGAGGCCATTTCCAATAGTTTACTGTCTGGCCGTTTCTCAATCCGAAGGCTGAAGCCTGCGCGAGGTCGCATAAGCAGGCTGCATACGTCATCAAGCCTGGTTTATTTCAGTTAACTGAACATTACATTAGCAAGTCATAAGCATATTACAACAATTTACGATTAACTAAGAATAAAAGTCAATTTTATAATTGTTAATATTACGAAATAAAAACGTTTTGATGACGTATGCAGCCTGGAAATGCGACCTCTGGAGGCTGCAGTCTTCGGATTGAGAAACGGTCTCTGTCAAACTTCGTCAGGCGCCCGCGCGATCAACCTGCACGGACCATCAAAGACTGGGGGGCATACTTCCTATACTAGAGCAATTAAATTATCTCGTTCCCCCTTTTTTGTAAGATATACATGGATAAAAAGTGCCAAATAATATTTCTACAGGCTAATGAAATTCTATCAGCATTATAATTTTTTTTCATTAGGCTATTATTTTGGTGCCCTCTCAGGACCTGGTGCCCTACGCACAGCGCGTGATGCGCGTTATGGGAGCGGCGGGGCTGCTTGCTCGTGCACCTAAGATCCTATCCCTTTTACGGACACGACTCTTCATGGCAGTCGCTGTTGAAGATAAACACATTTCCACTAAATGCTGCACAAAACGCTTCCACTGCATGAGAGAAGCTGTAGCCACGCGGCGATTCCGACCGGGAAGATGCAGCATTCTGGCTCCAAATGTAAAAGAAAAGTCCAAAATAAATCCCGTGCATCACTTTCAGGTCAGTTCAACAAGCCTGTTGAAATCTATAGCTTTGATTGCTGACACCACCAGTATAACAATGTACAAATTTATATCATGTAACAGTTGTTTAAATGACATTGTGCTGCGTTGCGTTTTGAAATATTGTAAATATATCTATGCTAAAGACATTCGTTGTTTTGTATATGCTTAATAACTACACTTATTTATTATTTAAATAAACAAAACATACTTCGCTGAATACTTGAGTATTAAATCAATCAAACACCTGTACTGTTGAGAACATAACCATACATACCAACTTTGCTTTTCTTAATAGACATCTGATGTTTTCTTAAAGCTGACTTTTAATTTACTTACAAGAAAAACATTTAGTAATTCTCCAAAATTGCTTGGATTTATACTGACATTTAAGATCAGCTTTGTCACATTAGATTAAGCCAAAGTCCATTAGGTACACTGGTGGTAACGTACAGATGCAGAAATATAAACTATAATAATATATAATTACATATGTATGATTGTAGTTTGTGCTGCTTTCAAAATACAATTATAAATGTTAACAATAGCATATTTCTATTCTCACACATACTATAGTTGTGTGTGACCCATTTGATTTTGTGTGTGTGTGTGTGTGTGTGTGTGTGTGTGTGTGTGTGTGTGTGTGTGTGTGTGTGTGTGTGTTTGTGTGTTTGCTTAGACTACTTTTGTTTTGATTATGTAGACTTTTATGTAGACTCTTACGAACAGTCAAGTCACTAACTCAGAGGATAGTAAAATAAATATCTATTCAAATCAGAGCATCTTCCATGTCTGGAATGGGTGTATTCTTGGCTCTATAAGGTAACAATAATATAACTTTTGTTTGAAATGGGTTTGGCTAAAAGAAAATATTGTTTTGTCTATAATACTATTAGGTCATTATACTATATGGGTTAAATAGAATGCATTACTAAAAAGAGACTAAATACAATTTCACTGACTAAAACTAGACTAAAATGTCATCAGTTTTCGTCGACTAAAACTAGACTAAAATAGTAATGAATAAGTCTGACTAAAATAAGACTAAAATGGCAAGAATTTTAGTCGACTAAAACTTGACTAGACAAAAAAGAGTATGACGTGACTAAAACTAATAAAAACTAAAATGACAGCTTGACACAAAGACTAGACTAAAACTAAAATGAAAACAGGCTGCCAAAAACAACACTAGCCTGCACTGATTGGACCAAGTAAACTTGGAGCGGTGGATTTTTGCAAAACAAATAACAGGCTTTAGGTGGAACCAGAAGCGCAGATTTTTTTCTTAAACAGTCTAATTTATGTTGTTCTATCGAAGCATAGTGTTGTTTTCAGTAAATATGATCAAAAATATGATCAAAAAAGTTGCCGACCGCCGCTTTAAGAGTTATTAAGAGAGATAAAGTTCAGGACCTGATTAATGTTAAAAGAGTTATAAAGTTTGAAAACGATCTTCCTCATGACATGACATGACTGAAGTGCGTGCACACAAACGCCCGACCCTGATATATAGACATTTACCACAGAATTACAGTTTTAAAAATATCTGTTTTGACAAGGATTTATGCAAATATAATCTGTTTTGTCTTTTTTTTATTAACTGTTGAAGAAAAATATCTGAAGCAATAGTATTAGCAGGGGGACAAAAGTAACAAGTCTTACTTTCGTCCTGACAGGATCTCCTTACATTTAAACTCGACAAACTCTGAGAAGTCAAACTTCAGTATATGTTAGACCACTAAATAACCTGTAGATTGATCAGTACTTTAACACATGAAACCAGAAAACAACGCGTTATAAGAACAAATTACTGCTTTAGGAATTTACGTATCATGGTTAAAAACAGCTTTCTGGACCTAGACGTGCAAAACAGTAAGAAAAACGCGATATTGACCAGTGATACTGACACTGGGCAGTCTGTAGCTTTGGTCTTACTAGACCTCAGCTCAGCATTTGACCTGGTGGATCATAACATTTTATTAACGCGTCTTGAAGCATGTGTGGGTTTTCGGGGTATGGTCCTCCAGTGGTTTCGCTCTTATTTATCTAATAGGAGTTACTCGGTCTCCCTTGGGCACCATTCTTCTTCTGTTAAAAAGTTAAGCTCTGGTGTCCCACAGGGATCTATTCTCGGCCCGGTACTGTTCAATCTCTATATGTTACCTTTGGGTTCTATTCTATCTAGACATGGAGTATCTTTTCATTTATATGCTGATGATACACAAATCTATTTGCCTATAAAGCGTGATGACAAACTTGCTTTTAAGTCTATACTAGAGTGTTTAGATGAACTGAAACTTTGGCTCGCTAGTAATTTCTTATGTCTTAATGAGAGCAAGTCTGAAATCATTTTGTTTGGTTCAAATGATCACAGCTCTCCTGATGTTGAACTTGACACTCTGTTACCTCAAAAAGCCAGTTGTGTGAGAAATCTGGGTTTTTTGCTTGATAACAGCCTTAAGCTTGATAAGCAGATAGGTGCTGTGGTAAAGTCTTGTTTCTATCATCTGCGCCTCATAGCAAAAGTTAAACCCTTTCTGACAGATAAGAACCTTGAAACTGTTATGCATGCATTTATATCATCCCGTCTTGATTATTGCAACTCTCTGTACATTGGTGCCTCTCAATCTTGCATTTCACGATTACAGCTTGTTCAAAATGCTGCCGCCCGGCTCCTAAAAGGAAAGCGTAAAAGCGAACACATCACACCAGTTTTAATTTCGCTTCATTGGTTACCTGTCAAGTACAGGATTGATTTTAAAGTTTTGCTTTTTGTTTATAAGTCTTTGAGGAACCAGGCACCACAGTACTTATCAGAACTTCTGCACCGGCCATCTCAGTCTAGAGCTCTTAGATCTGGACATTCTGATTTATTGTTTGTCCCTAGAACTAGGCTTAAAAACAGGGGTGACCGCGCTTTCGCGGTCATTGGTCCGAAGTTATGGAACAGTCTCCCGGCCCACATAAAAGCTGCTCAAACACTCTCTGTTTTTAAATCTGCCCTGAAAACTTACTTTTTCTCGTTGGCATTTAATGTTATTTGATACTAGCTGTTGTGTTTTACCTTATTTTTAATTTTAAATTGTTTTATCTAATTTTGTTCTCGTCTCTGTAAAGCACTTTGGTCAATTTTAAATTGTTTTTAAATGTGCTATACAAATAAACTTGTATTGTATTGTATTGTATATTTGTCAGCTCTGTCAAGAGTTGTGTGCAAAAGATGCTATCACAGTTTGGAATGCAAATGTAGTCAGGGCTCTGAGAAAATCGCTTTGTTACTTTGCCGCAGTTTTCCCCTATGCATACAGTACACAAATTATTATTGGCACACATATTTTCAATCCTCGATATTGGAAATTCAGTAATTTCGGTGCAGCACTCCAGAACAAACTTGGCACAGTAATTTCTCACCTCATTGGTGTCAGCACAGGTAACAAGATTCTCAGTCATAAATCATCACTCAGGAAATATCTGCCTGCTTGATGCCATGTTTTGTGGTTTCATAACTGCGGTTTTGAGGCTAATATTACTTGAGCATGCAGTTGGCTGTTCAGCTCCCCCGCAACCGGCTTCAATTACAGATGGCTGTCAACCTGATTCCATTGTACAATTAAAGCCTGGATTTTCTGTATGAGAAAGGCCTAAAATCTTCAGCTGAAATGAAGCAGGAACTTGATTCTGAAGTGAACCAAACAGATGAATTAAATTCTATAATGCATTGTTTATAGTGAATGTATTTTAACATATAAATTACATCTTTATATCATCACCAATAGTTAGCTATACATAGATCACTGTGTTCCAATCTCTGAAATTAGACATTTTATTTGAATTTAGGTCCAGAGAAGAATGTATACCAATCATGTCAGGGCCTTTCAAGCGTCTGGGTTTCTTTGCTGAACTTTCACTCAAACTCTAGTGTTTCATTCACTTTTTAATCACAATCATTGAGGTTCCTTCAGATTTATGGAGGCTGATATTAGTAGAGACAGGCTGTATGAGGCGTAGTAGATCTTTTCCTCAATTTGGTGTGGAGGAGAAGCAGTAAAAGCGAATCGTTTCATCATCTGAAAACGTGTACCCCACACACACTTTATCCCAGTTTAATTTATTTACCATCTCCCCATGTCTCATACACTGAACTGGGTCTGAAATCTGGAGGAATACCGGATGTCCGTGCAGTTGAAGCTTTCATGAACGTGTTTATCATTTTAGACTTTTTTACTGTGAGTTCATACCCAGGTCAGTCTCCGCTTTTAAGACCAAAAATAATAAAGTTTCATTATTTCCCTGGTATTGTGTTTACAGTCATCATTTTGATTTATTTACATCGTTTTCATTTTATTATCATTGTATACTTGAGGTTTAGTTGTAACACTGTAACCAAACTAACCTCGCTGTGTAAGAAATGTTCACTGTCACCTACATCTTTAAGTTTAAACAAGTTATTTAAATTTTCTTGACAAGTGAGGGGTTTGTATAAATAAAAATAAATATTTTTATAATTTATAACAACTTCTAACTAAAACTTGTTTGTTTTTACAAAGTGTGAAACAAATTATGATCTGTGAAAATCTCCAACAGGCACACTGTAACCTATGAACCTTAAATAATCCTTTTCCCACTACAAAGAGAAAATGATCCAAATAAAACACATCCTCTCTGTGTATATGTGTTGCTGTAATATTCCCCTAAAGGTCCAAAACCCGTGGAAGATTTTGTTTATGGTTTATGATCCAAACACTGTGATCTTTATTATAATTTGACATGCCCTCAGGCCTTTTAATGCTGAACAGTGCAGAATGCCATCTAAGAGGAATCGCTCTGTGATTTGCATACATTATGTGTGTTAATAATATATTCCTGACCTTTATATCTTTATATCTTGTGCACTGGGTTTTTGTTGGTGTGAGGGATTAAAACATTGTAGGATTATGTGTATTTTCTTAGCGCACCTACACTGTGGCTTAAAGTTAATAGTATTTAATGGTGCAGGCTTGAAACTGACAATGTCTAAAATAAGATCAGCAACACAATAAAAGAAAGAGTACAGCAAAAATAATTTAATTTAAAATGCACAAAACATTTTACCTAAAAGAAATTATTACTAAAATATTCATGTGGAAATACAATCCTCACAGCATATCGTGTGTATACCATCAAGTATAAGTCTCTCTGAGGTACTAATATGGACTCAATGGTTCAATGGTCTCCTTTTAGGGTACCACCCCAAAGACTTTGTAGGCTCGGCCCAAAAAGTTTGTATTTTTTCCTAAGAGTGCAGTCTCATAATTTTTTTCTTGCACATTGTTAGGATCTCGTTTTGTATGGAGGACCACAAGAGTCATGCAAAATGTAATAAAGAACTTCAATATTTAATAACTACCTGCCTGGACAATAAAAATAGCAATTAATACAGAGTCACGGAAAAGCTAAATAGAGAGGCTAAAACAAAAAGCAAATCAAATAACGAAAATAAGGAAAACCATCGGGAAATGAAAACAGAAATATTAAACGGAAATGCCCTTTTAAATGCCTAATTTAAACCTGTATTTGTAGTTCAATTTATACATACAGTTATTTATTTCTCTTTTTAAATCGCTTTTTGAAATACATTTTGAAATTTCATTATTTAATTAAGAATTTGTAAATGCAATTTAAAATGATGAACTTATTGAGTGTTTTATGTTGTTTTTGTAAATTGTTATATTAATTTGAACTATTTATTAATGGATTAATATTTCATTTCTACATTATTTTATAATCTCACTTTTTATTGCCTAATAAAATGTTACATAATGATTTTTTTTTGTAACTTTGTCTATTTATGTATAGATTAATTAATGATTTTTTTAAATAAATGTATTAATTGCTATTTTTATTGTCCAGGTAGTTATCAAATATTGAAGTTCTTTTTTTACATTTTGCATGACTCTTGTGGTCCTCCATAGGTAAGATTCAATTTACGTTCATAAATCCTAAAATGCATTAATATATTAGTTTTAAAAGTACATTTACTATACAGCATTGGGTTGATGTAAGATGATCTAGGCTGAAGCATCAGACAACTCCTTACACAAAACAACCCAACACTAAGTAAATAAATCAATGACATGACTCAACTGGCTCAACCTTGCGATAGGGTAAAATAATACAAACAAGTGCTTTGTTTACCTACAGTAAGGTGATTTATTTCATCCAAGAGAAAACATTCATCTTCTTTTATTGCATAATAAAAGGCTGCAATGTCGATCATCTTGGTCATCTGCTATGTAAATAGTGTTGTTTTGTATGTCATTAATGATATCATCTTAGACAATGAAGTGACGCACAGCATGCAATTATTCACAATATGCAAAACACAACATTATATTGTCATAAATAAATCTAATCAGAATGTGCTTAAGCTAATAAAACTACTCTTCTGTCACAAATAAATAAATATCCTCACAGTCTGGTGTAATTACAACACAACTCATTCACAGCTTAACTGATTTAAATTGTATTCTGTTGAAGATTTATACTATTGCTAATGGGAAATGGTCTGTTTATTTGACCTTTATTTGACCTCATTACATCATATGTAGCACATTTCTGTCATTAATGTGTGATAATTAGCATTTGTTTGTTTATTGTCCTATTAACACGAATTCATCTGTTTAATTACAATCAATCTTTCCACTGCTAAATCTACATGCAGTTTTTTTCTTTTAAATCCTACATCTACACCTCTGAAGAAAAATCCAGCAGTGTTGCTCACAGTAATTGATGTCTATACATTACATAATTAATATATGTACTGTACTGTACTGCGATAATTAGTAGGTTCACACAGACAACAGTGCTTTTGGGAAATTAACAAATCAAAGCGAAATAGCAAACGCTAACTGTTATTAGTATATTAATTAAAAATAAATTGATATAACAAAAGCAGTACTGTATATACATTTCTGCCTGCCTGTCTATAAGCATTTAAAACACAGTTTATTTTACAAACATGCACGAACAAACAGTGTATACTGGTTGATACAAGTGTTAAAAGGGGACATATCACAAGACTTTTTTAAGATGTCAAATAAATCTTTGGTGTCCCCAGAGTGTATATGTGAAGTTCTAGCTTAAAATATCATATAGATTATTATTATAACATGTTAATAGGTTGTAGGTATGAGCAAAACTTTGCAGTTTTTGGGTGTGTCCTTTAAAATGCAAATAAGATGATCTCTGCACTAAATGGCAGTGCTGTAGTTGGATAGTGCAGATTAAGGGACGTATTATCCCCTTCTGACATCACAAGGGGAGCCAAATTGCAATGACCTATTTTTAACATGCTTGCAGAGAATGTTTTGACAAAACTAAGTTACTGGGTTGTTCTTTTACACATTTTTTAGTTTGATACAAGCCCTGGGGACCCAAATCTAGCACAAAAACTCAGATTTTAATGATATGTACCCTTTAACATGCTACTTCATATGGCTTATATTCTGTGTTTTTTTTTTAACCACTGCATGAGCATTGCAACAAAATCCAATGCATCTCCTGGGCTGAATACTACCGTATATTGTCCTGTTGGCACATGCGCGACCTACACGTACAATGTACGTGTGATTTTTAAAAATCCAGTGATGTGTGTACAGTATGCACACGTTCTTCCTAAAACAAAAACTGCATAATGTGCACTGTACACTTACCCTCGCCTACACGTAAAAATAGACTATACTTCAGCCTTGAGGGGTGCTACTATTGCAGGGTGCTACCACTGCACAAATAAATAGTTTAGTTATGTTATTCAGTTCTATAGTTGTGTAGCTGTCTCAGCACTTCTACTGTAGCAAACATGTTAGATATGTAATTGTTAAGCAATATTTTCAATATTCAATTTGTATGTAAATTAGTATTTTGCTATTGCGATGGAAGATGGGTATACACTGAAGAATATAAAGAAAAAGTAATTAAAATAAAATGCTGTAACCCACTGATCTGTAGATGGTTTCATCAGCAACAACATAAACAAACAGCTTCTGTAGACAAAACGCAACTCCTGGTAGACTTCCACATAGAATCAATAACAACAGAGTTACAGTAGTTAT
Organism: Paramisgurnus dabryanus; assembly: GCF_030506205.2. NCBI lineage: Eukaryota > Metazoa > Chordata > Actinopteri > Cypriniformes > Cobitidae > Paramisgurnus > Paramisgurnus dabryanus. Next base: position 20,774,185 of record NC_133354.1, read on the forward strand.
TTCTGATAAACTTTCATTCAATTTCATCTACAGTCTCCTTGCTGTTGGCTTTTGCATATATTCTGCCGTGTAATCCCCTTCATCTCCCCTCGTCTTTAGCAAACCAAAAATTTTATTTTCAACAAAATATACGTTTCAGAAATCAGTTTAGCTACTAGCCATAAATACAGGCTGGAAGTTCACATCAGTTCATGCGCGTAACTGCGACAACGTGCTTGCGTCCAATAAAACCATCTTTATACCATATGGTGTATTCTGTAATGTTCATTTTATATAATGAGTGGAAAAGCACATAAACTCTCTCTCTCTCTCTCTCTCTCTCTCTCTCTCTCTCTCTCTCTCTCTCTCTCTCTCTCTCTCTCTCTCTCTCTCTCTCTCATTCTGGCTACAGCAGTGGAAGAAATGTGAAGAGTCTTTGATCATATCATCAGATTCTGCTGAGGATATGCAAGGCTTTGACTCTGAGCAACCTCATTAAAGTATACTGTATTTCACCGCAGCGCTCAAAGGAAAGATTTAGTGATTGCCTTCCTCTTAGTCACATTCTAAAAATATAAATATAAGGTTAAACCTCATATAAAAACAGCCTGAACATTTTATTGCCTAAGTTTTAAAACAAATCCCTTATTGTTTTACAAAATGAAAGCATTTGCCTTTGAGGAAACATTATTTAGAAGGTAACATTTTGTAAAATAACTGTAATGTGAATTCCCCCCCCAAAAAAAAACAAAAAAAAAAAACACATGAAACTCATTGTTACATCTTACTGGTGGCTTAGTGGAGTTTGTGCGGATTAATCTGAGCACTTTAAAACGTGCCTGACATCTATGTATTCATTTATTCAAGCATAGTATTGCTCAACTTTTAGTGCTGTTATTTCACTCATTTAAGAGAGTAGGGATTATCCTAACACGGAATATTGATTCTTGCAAATTTATGCAGAAATGTATGCAGCATTAGAAGTCAAAAATCTATTGAGATTTCCTATACAAATTAAAGAAAAAAGGAAAAGTTTATCCAAACCTTTTTTTTATAATTTACTCACCCGTATGCCCACTCAGATGTATTTGATTTTTGTTTTTCAGCTGAACTGAAATGGATACATTCAAATGTTGTCATGTTATCTTATTATCTGACGTGGTACAGCATGGCCAAAAAGCACATCCATCCATCATTAAAGCAATCCAAATGACTCTGTATATCATCATCGGATATTATGAATGAGATAATACCTGAAACATTGCATTCTTGGAAACAAAGGGAATGCTTTTATTCATTTTCAAGTGCATCATCTACAGTCTCCTTGCTGACTTTTTTAGCATATATTCTGCTGTGCAATCCCCTGCTAATAGAATTTGTAATAATGATAGATCACATGGCTGGTTTAGTTGCCTAATTACATTTTTGGGCACAAGCTAATGTTCCGGGTATTTTAGTAGCCGAGGAAAGAGTACAAGCGTATACACATTGGATTTACTGCTCCAGGGCTGAAATGAGTTGTCATTTTAAGCTAGTAAAGAGATTGGCAGTGCACAGCACAGGGAATCCTTCAGGGAATGTTTAAGAGCTCGGGATTTGACTGGTTATCGTGAGCAGCATTCCTTAATGGATTATGTAAATTCACAACAGAGCAACTAAAAGCATTTTACACTGTTGACCATCACGTCTGTATTTCAAATGAATAACGTCACTCTAAATATGCCTGGATTGTTTTTAACCCATGCTGGTTAAATATTGGACAAAAACACAACGTTGGGGTAAAAATGACCCAGTGCTGAGTTATTATACCCCATGGTAAACAACAACCCAAAAATTAGCCAAGTCGTAAAATATATATGAATTCGAATGAGATCAGGCTGGGCAGTTTTGTTTACTTCATTGTATCGTGGATTCATTTGTAAAGAAGTCGATTTGCAGAGAGACTGATTAAAAAGCAATGTTGTACCATCAATATCGATCGGAACAGAAACAAAACATGACACGGATCAACTGTGACATAACCCCACCTTAAAGAGTGGCTCCCAGACACTCCAACATAAATCTTAACAAAAGTCTGGGAGGGTTGCTCTGTGGGAGGGATCGAGGTCATGGAGACCAAGGTGGAGCCGGAAAAACCAGAATGTCCACATAGGCCCGGGCAAGATGTTCCCAACCGGCCATTTCGGGAACAGACTCCGACGATTCAACCATCGCAGGAACCAACTTCGAAGATTTAACCATCATGGGAACCAACAAGAATATGACCATCCCGGGGGAACAGACTTGAGCACAGTGGCGACCACCCCGGGGAATGAATCGAGCGTGGCAGAAGCCGTCCCGAGAACTGAATCGAGCATGCAACTGTTCTCCCAGGAGCCGACCCAGAAGATTCGACCATAACAGGAACCGTCTCAGCAGATTCAACCGTCACGGGATCTGATCCCAAGAATTCGACCCTGACAGGAAGAGGCTCAGGTGCCGCGGTGACCACCCTGGGGAATGAATCAGGCGTGGCGATGGCCAACTTGAGCCAAGCCTGGAGTTCCCAGCGTTCCCTCTCGGTTAACTCCAATGGGCATTGGGGCCTCGCAGCTTGCAAATCGCGATGTCCACTACTCCCTCCCAGAAAAATATAAGGGGAAGCTTCCCTCGCTGCGTCCTTTAACGGCCGGATCATTCTGTCACGACTGGTTACTGGAGTCTGGACGCATGTGCGAAGTTCACAATAAATAAATAACATTTATTTACAAACAGGAAACAACAACTGGCAGGTAAGTACAACAGGAACACTGACATGAAGCACAGGAACAGACGTGGAATGGCGACAATGATCCGGCAGTGAGTATGACAGAGACAAGGGTATAAATACACACAGACTAGATAACAAACATGTCTGATGAATCAGGTAATTAATGAATGAATGTTCAGGTGACGAACAGAAACATAACATGACACGGATCAACCGTGACAATATGGCTGATATACACATTAAGGTTTTCAAAACAATTCCCCACATGTAATGCTATCCAGTGGGCGTTTACATCCAGGTCTTCAATGCGGCCTGCCCGTCAAAACAGAGCATTTCTCGAGCCAGCATCAAAACCAGGGTATAAAATAGCCTATAACTTATTGCATTTGGTGTTTTTGAATATAAAAACCACTTGAACGTCATATGTTGACCTCAGACAACATTATAAAACAATAAAAACTGCTGATTCATAACTCATCAGGCATTTCAATTGACTGACTAATAACATTTTCATTGCCATTAAAGTAACATTTCTAAACATAAGAGCCTTGAGATGGTAAATAAAGGAATAGATCACCCAAAAATGTAAATTGCCCAAGATGTATATATGATGTGCTTTCTTCATTTGAACACAAACAATTAATTTAATATAAAAATTCCATCATATTATCTTCCCAAGCTAGACTCAATACATCATTTATGTAATCCTTATGACACTTTTTGAACATATTTAGAGATATTTCCTGGCTAATGTTAGCTGTACTTTCTCACACATTTTTACAGTAGTATTTGTAAAATGAAATATTAACTGTGAACAGGGTTATAGTGTATTCCAGTGACTGTGAAAGTCAATGACTAATCTCATTATCTTCATGTAATACAAAGCAACCAGTTACAACACTTTTACACTTGCTGGGAAAATATTTAAAGTAAATAATATTCAGATTCACAGCCAAAGGGAAAACTAATTACCATACCATAAGCGAACCACAGTTATACATTGCAGTTATCTTTCAATGCAGTATTATATGGTAATTTTTTTAAATAATGTGTTTCTGTAATGATCTTCATAGTAAAATAAAATAAAATAATTAAAGTAAAACAATAGTAAGCTTACAGTGTTTTATCTGAAGAAATGTCTGTTGAATCTTTTTGTAAAAATCCTGGCAATTCTTGACAGTGATCTTACGATTGTTTTTATAACATAAACCCCAGCAGGTCCAAAATACAGTATTCTCTACTGTATCTGTATGAAATCAATAGATTCAGATCTTATATGACATCTGTGCTGATGTCAGGAGAGGAAAAAGTAGGAAGTGATTTGATTCCAAGGTCTATTCAAACGTGCTACCTACTGTATACTCAGGTCTGGGCACAAGATTTTACAGCAAAAGAAACGGATGAACTATAAAATATGGATTGTATACTGTATAGCATACTTCTGTTCAGGGTCTTTCTTTATTCAAGAGGGACTCCATTGATTGTTGCACAGGCTGAAGACAGTCAGACCTTGAAGAGCTCAGCAAGAATTTTAGAAACATTGAGCCATTTTATTACTTAGTTGTGAAATAGGAAAACAAAGCAAAGGCTCATGACATAACAAATCTATAAAAAAAATTATGTTTAGTTATTATACAAATATCAGGATACAAGAGACAATCACAGCTATGCTGATATAGGCATATCATGACTACGAGAGCACAAGTGTGTAAAAAATGTGAAGTCCAGGATGAAAGCCTTTCAGCTATTTGTTTTGAATTTCATTACTGACTCCCAGGAGTGAATTTTCATTGCACGTGATAAAAGCAGACAGAACATGCTGCAGGCAGCTCGCTTATGGGCCATTCCACCGAATCGGTGCCATATATCCACAGGACATTATATTTATAAAAATGCAAGAAAACTAACTGTAAAATACATTTTATTATTAATAATTGTGTCGGGCATGTTAATCTCACACTAACATAGAACTCAAGCATTTTTTATACGTCCCTGCTCTTTATCTCTATACTTTACATTTAAATATAAAGAATACAATTCTTCGGATATCTTTTTTATTTTTATTTTTTGCCATATCCCATCTTTATTCCCATCATATTTTTTACCATTGAAAAGTATTATTTTAGATAAAATTCACATTTAAGTCCCCACGATTTCACTCAGTCCTGTTGGTACCCAACAAGTGGTAAGACTTTACTTGAAGGGGTGAATATACTGTACGAGTGTTTACTTGAATATAATATAAAGTATCAACATTCATAGTTAAATAGCGATATCTCTTATCTAATACGTAATAGCGATTGTTGAATAAAAATGAATAAAATGTTTAAAAAGTGGACTTAAAGTGTCTAATGAGTGTTAATTAAGAATTAAAGTATTTATTGGGTTGGGTTAGGGGTCGGTGTAAGGAAGGCTTTTATTCTCCCAATAATAAAATGGAAAGTGACAAGCTTGTCAAATATGGAAACACATGAACTGCCAGTCACGAACCAACACATGAACAAACACACACACGGAACAGTGGGCAGCTATCCCGGCACATGGGGAGCAATTATGGTAAGGTGCCTTGCTTAAGGGCACCACAGTCACAACCTGCCGGCCATGAGACTGAAACTGGCAACTCTCAGGTTACTCTCTAACCACTAGGCTACAACTACTACAACCTACTAATGCAGGATCCATTTAATAATTTTAATATATATAATCATTTACACTCTATGTACGTGCAAAGAATCCCTATGCATAAATCCAGCCCTGCCATTATCACTAAGATATGGTAATTTATGTTAAATTGTACTAAAATATTTTTAGTAAAAAAATAAGTAAGGATCCAATAAGGAAGGTTTATGACTTTTCAAAACGGAGGCTTTTTTACAATGGGTGCGCATTATGAAAAACTGCTTTTTATGTGTGGAAAATAATTGGTTTCAAATATTAGACCAGAGAGAAAGCTGCAGTTTCCGTGGCCATAATTACACAATAAAATAATTGGACAGTTTCCATGGAAATTCTTGTTGTATAACTTTTGCTTTTCCTTATCCTACCAGAATGCTTGGTGTAATTAAGTGTCATCCATATGTATTTGAGTGACCTTAAGCACCATTCACAACTTGCAAATTAATCAGTTTAACACCTGGATTAATCAGTTTGTCCAATAATGGCAGACAGGAAACAAGGAGCTGGCTGAAGTTCAGAAAGTAGTGCAGCTGGGCATGAAACTTTAAATGTTGTGTAAATGATCAGTGAGGTGATTTAGTGACAGTGACAAACATGAAGTGAAGCTTACATGCTCAGGATTGAATGTTGATTGAATGGAAAGCTTGTTGATTTGAACCTGTGCTCATTTTCTCTACACAGTCACTTTATCTTCTCTCTTTTTTAGTTATATCTTTGAATGACTCCATGAACCTGACCTCTATACAGAACTGCAATTTAAAGTCTCATAAAGGATCCAAGGTCAAACTGTGGGAATAAAATTGTATTTGGATTAACAACTGTTATTGGGCATTTCTTTAAAAATGGGCACTTTGACCCTGTGGTCTTTAAACTCACTTCGAACACACTTTTCATACTGACTACTTTATTTTTATTGGAGACTAACTATGTCCAGCAGTGGATATGCATGTCACCATTTTATTCTGCAGATATTACATCTTAAACATGGTTGACCTATTTTTCAGCAAAAGTCTAAAGCTAGCATTTATGTCCCATGAATATATATAAATCAATGCAACTATCACACTCATAATTATATAAAATAAATGATTGGTTAAAATGATGTGCAATAACAATAGACAACAAATAATAAGAAAAGTCGAAATCGGTTAAAAAGTAATAACTCTAAACGTGAAAATAAAGATGACCAGCGGTCCTTCACAAACATCTCTGTAGAATGGAAATGATAAATGACTTGTCAGAAAATTCATATCTTGAGGTCAGAAGGTTACCTTGCTTGGTGAAAAAAATGATTTTCCCACAATGCATCCAGGTCTTTTGGAAAATTGTCAGTATTGCCATGTTTAAAGGAATTTCTGTTCACTTCATTCCAGGTTTTTCCCCACTTCTTTGGTTAATGTATATTATTATATTCAAACACAAAAGCCTTAGAATGTATTGATAAAACACTTGATAAAGGTGTAAACAGGAATGTGTCTCTGTTGTCCACTTGTGATTCAATCGACCAAAACGCATCTTAATACCAAGTATAAACAACCTGCCTCATTGTTTCTTTAAAATGTATCTGAGAACGTACAGTAAACTTCCAATATAAGAAACTGCCCTCCTTTTATGAACAAAAGCATAAATGTATGAACAAAAATGCTGTTTATATTTAAAAAGCTGCATTTACATATAATCTTAGCAACAAAAACAGCTTCAAGAAGCAATTACAGGACCACCACAGTAGACAAAGATATAGAAATAGCATTTGATATGCATGAACCACTAGATGAATAAAACACATCTTAAACTACTTTGTCACAATTTGTGTGTCTACAAAGACACCTAAATAGAGGGTTTTAGCCACGTTTCTTGTTATTTTCTATCCATTTCTGAACTGCTGAGCATGACATCTATAAAGGTATGTTATAAACATAACAAGCCTTTCAAAGTTAGCATTTTTATAATGCCGCCCTTGTGAGATAATGTCATCATTATATGAATGGCATACAAGGTACAGTATATGTGATCCAAGTTGACCATTACGACATTATAGCTGCTTTTATAACAAAAGACAACTGGATACACCATGATATGTTTTTTTTACAGTAGTTCCAATGTCATTATTTTGGCTCTTTTCTGAAAGGTTTCCATGGGGAATCAAAAGTGGTTATTTTATGATGTCTCTATGAAATACCATGCAGTTTCTCTGTGATTTATGGAGGTCTTGAATTTAAATTATGACTTTTAATGAAACATGTGAGCAAATTAGGTATGAATAAATCTTTTTTTCTTCTTTATAACATGCAGTAACACACAGAAAGGATTTCACAGTGGAATTGGCGGTCATTATCTGGTGTTAAAATCAGTTGAGACTTGGATTAATGAGGCTCATTTTGTTCAGCCTGTACTTTTATTCTTGACCCTGGTGTCACAGACATATCAATTAGCTTTTGATGGAGGTGATGAAATTACTCAGTGATTTATAGATTTAATAATGGCTCATTTTGTTAGATATTAGTTTAAGCATTAAGCTATTTTCGCCAAAACTTCTGCCAAATCAGCTGGACATTCAGGGGGTGGAGTCGCCACTTGCCGGGGCGCGATGCACGTGACAATGTGTCAGCCGCTATTGAGCATTCCCGTAATATGAATAGCATGAAGGGACCTCAGATGCTTCTGATACACACTAACACACCAAAGGAAATGTAAAATCTTGAATCAGATAATAGTTACTCTTTACACGTTTCTTTGTGTAACACATTCTGTGTCAATTGAACACATTGTGTCATTTTGTGTTGATTTTGTATTAAAACTAGAAAATGCATTTCCAGAGGAACTGCGAAAGTGTGCTTGCTCTCTCACATTGGAGTCCTAAGTTCATTTACAAAGTTTGGTTTCAATACGCAAAAGCATTCCTGATATATGAATGATTTCCTGTTTTGGCGGCTATGCCGCAGATTTCGTTTGGGCTGTGACAGACAAACGCTTCCGAAAATCAAAAATCCTTCTAGTAACTTTTGTGAAGCTTGGTCCAAGGATCATGTACGTCAAATTTCGTGAAGTTTGGACAACATTTGTGATCTGTGAATCTTTTTTTTTGTTTGTTTGTTTTCTGTTCAATCCAATATGGCGGAAGAACGAAATGGATCCATGACGTCATCTCCCCAAGCAACTTGCACTGGCCAAACGTTTTAAAGTTAGAAGAAAGGGGTTTCTGTGTCAAACGGCCTAAAACACAAGTTGGGTTACAATTAACACAAAATGTGTTGTTAATATGTTTTGTCAATAATAATGCAGAGATGTGTGTATTCCAGGACACCGCATTTAGTGTGTTGTCTCTAAACTAACACAGAATGTGTTGTTTTTAACACATCTGTTCTAAGAGTGTGTTATTTTTTAATCACATAAGCCAGCTCACTAACATCTTACCAGCAGGATGAACGCCACTCCACAGCTTCCAGTTATTTTCAATGTGAAGCTCTCGCTGGTTCAGTAATCATAAGCCACACCAGCTCATACTCCAAATCCTCCTGCCCAGCTTGTTGGTGTGAATCTGAAGTGTCGCATGGTGGGATATTAATTGTCATTTCCTCCTCCTCAAGATTCTTGATTGCACATCGGCTGTTACAGATGAAGAGCTCCTGTGCAGGAATGACATTTTTTAATCCAGCTGGATCACAGACTGATCCACATTTTGCAAAAATTAGACATTTATGGATCAGTAACAACACTTTAGAAAAATAAGTATTTGTTAAGCAATTTCAACTTGTTTTCATGAGTTGCTAAAACAAATTGCTTAACCAAATCCGATAAGTTAAAGTGTAGTCAAAATTGAAAATAGTAAGTTCAATTGACTTTTTAACAGTGTATAGATAAACCAACATGATCTCACAAAAATCCGTGAAATAGTCACGCATTATTTTGCTCAGTTTTGCGTGACATTGTCACGTATTTCCACCATATTACGTGCCCCTGACACGACTTGCTTTTCCGTGATAGTTTCACGTATTGGTTACTCAACTGTTTTTCCTATTTTTAAACAATTTTCGCTTCGGTTTGGGGTTAGATTTGCTGTTTGCGTTAGGATGTCACTTAATGTATTGGTTTATAAAAAAAATTCGTATGCTTTTTAAACCATCGTCGCCTGACGTTGGGGTTAGAGTTGGGTTTGGGTAAGGATGTCATTTTATGTAACAGAAGGTTGTTCTAACCCCAAACCGAAGCGACAATTGTAAGAAAATAGGAAAAACAGTTGAGTAACCAATACGTGAAACTGTCACGGAAAAGAAGTCGTGTCAGGGGCACGTAATATGGTGGAAATACGTGACAATGTCACGCAAAACTGAGCAAAATAATGCGTGACTATTTCACGTATTTTGTGAGATCAGGTTGGATAAACTCAACACTTAACATACAAATGTATTACTGTTAAAGGTTTAGTCAATTTTCTTTAAAAAAATCCAGATAATTTACTCACCACCATGTCATCCAAAATGTTGATGTCTTTCTTTGTTCAGTCGAGAAGAAATTACTATTATTATTTGAGTAAAACATTCCAGGTTCCCTTTCAATACGGTTCACTTCGCATTGCGTCAGTTTGGTGACGCTATGGGGGAAACTCCTGTTTACTCCGTGATTGAAGCCTATTGGTTAACGTCTGTAGAAAATACAGACCAATGACGTTTGAGCCCGCGCGGGGGCGTGGCACACGTCCCTATATAAGCCGGTGAAATACGTCAAGAGCTCATTACTTTTCTCCTTCAGCGCGAACCTTCTCGCTGCTCCGAAGAAGAAGCCCTTACTCGCCGTCGATCCAAGCACTGCAGCGGACTACAACACACCAGCGTGTTCCCCTGCCGCTTTCCGGTGAGCCTAAAAGAGAGTTTTCTAAAAGAGCAGAAGCGCGTTGAGATAATGTCGCTTCGGCATTGCGGCTCCTGCCGAGCCCCTTTGCCTGTGGAGGATTTCCACAAGGAGTGCGTCATCTGTCTGGGTCCTGCCCACGCCGAGGCCGTACTCGCCGAGGCGGGCTGCGCCCACTGCGAGCTCCTTCCTATCGCGGTGCTGCGCTCCCGCCTCGAGATCTTTAAACGGAAGGCTTCCCGTGCTCTCCCGCCTAAACAGCAGCGGAGCCGTGAAGATGGAAGACGCCCTGAGACCGAGTCCACGCCGGCTCATCCCCCGCGTGCTCTGTCTCCCCGCCGTCACCCTGTCACCTTCGCCCATGAGGACCTGCGCCCCCTGCCGAGTGCTAGCGGCATGGTTTCCTTTGGGTCCGGTGACAACTTGGAAGTGATGTCATCCTCTGAGGAGTTAGAGGATTGGGCGGCTTCGGATGACGACGCCCACGCAGCCGCCGCTGATGAACCTACCGAGTCGCGTCCTCACGACTCTGAGCTCATCCGCATCTTGACGCAAGCTACGGCGGAGCTCAACATCAAGTGGTCGCCGCAGTCAGAGCCTCAACTCAGCCGGTTGGACGAGTGGTTTCTGCAGCCCGGGCGCCGTCAATCGTCCCGCCAACGGCAGGCGCCGTTTTTCCCTGAGGTTCACCAGGAGCTCACCAAATCTTGGCGTGCTCCCCACTCCACCCGAGCTCAGAGCGCCGTCTCCCACGTCCTCTCCGTAGTGGACGGCGCCGACGAACACGGCTACTCCAAGATGCCGCCGCTCGAGGAAACTGTCGCCGCCCATCTCTGCCCGTCTTCAGCCGGCGGATGGAGGGCGAAGTTGAACCACCCGTCAAAGCCCTGTCGCCTGACATCGACCCTGGCGTCGAAATCCTACGCCGCCGACGGCCACGCTGCATCCGCTCTCCATACGATGGCGGTGCTGCAGGTATACCAGGCAAAACTCCTCCGTGACATGGACGAGGCAGGTCCGGACCCGTCGACCTTTCAAAACCTGCGCAGCGCGACTGATCTGGCCCTTCGCGCCACTAAAGTCGCCACTCAGGCTGTAGGAAGAGCCATGGCCAGCCTGGTTGTTCTGGAGAGACATCTGTGGCTGAACTTGACGGAGATAAAGGACACGGATCGGGTTGCCCTTCTTGACTCGCCCATGTCACCGTCGGGGCTCTTCGGCTCCGCTGTGGAGGGGTTCACCCAGCGCTTCACTGAGGCACAGAAATCGTCGCAGGCTATGCGGCATTTTCTACCAAAACGATCTGCCTCAGCGTCTGAGACCGGCCGCCCAAAACCGCCGCCAGCTCAACGCCCTAAGCCAGCACCAGCTCAGCCCCAGCAGAGAGCTGAACCGGAGGTCAAGCGCCAGCGTCCTGCACGACCGGCTGGCCCGCCTCGACGCCGCGGTCCCCGTCCTCGGATTACGCTGGACCCGACGCCGGCGCCGCCTCCCTGAAGAGAGTCTGAGGAGGAAAAGAGGCTCTGGTCCCGCTTCGGCCGGCCCGCCCTCGAAAGTTCTGCGTGTTTCAGTCCCCTCGGGCGCTGGACACACCCTCGCTGTAACAGCGAAACAAAAATTTTTACCTTTTCACAAAAAGAGCAAATTTCCTCCTCTGTACACACAAACACACACACACGGCTTAACGTCCATAAGCATATCGACGCTCGCCTTCAAATTTCACGTTTGGCAATCCACCCCCGGTATGCCGGGCTGGATTCTAAACGTAATCCAACACGGTTATTCACTTCAATTCGCCCGGAGACCACCCCGGTTTCGCGGCGTTCTCTACACCACTGTCCCAGACGATCGTGTACAGATCCTCAGGGAAGAGGTGCGTTCTTTATTACTAAAAGACGCGATAGAGACAGTCCCGGCGGATCAAAGCGAATTAGGCTTTTACAGTCGTTATTTTCTCGTTCCAAAGAAAGACGGCGGCCTCAGACCGATATTGGATCTACGCGTTTTGAATCGCGCTCTTGCCAAACGGCCGTTCAAAATGCTTACAGCCAGACGAATCATGGCGTTAATTCGACCGGGCGATTGGTTCATATCAGTGGATCTGAAAGACGCTTACTTTCACATTCCGATAGCGCCACGTCACAGGCCGTTCCTAAGATTCGCGTTCGACGGGACAGCATACCAGTACAAAGTTCTGCCCTTCGGATTATCTCTGGCACCACGCACGGATGCGGCTCTCGCCCCTCTCAGACAGAGCGGCATCCGCATATTGAATTACCTCGACGATTGGCTTATTCTAGCACAGTCAGAGAGGGAAATTACTGCGCACAAGACCGTTGTACTCCAGCATTTGGAGAATTTGGGGTTCAAAATCAACCTCCAGAAGAGTTTGCTCACCCCCACGCAGCGAATCGCGTTCTTAGGCACGACGCTCGACTCATTAAAGATGCGGGCATGGCTTACACAGGAACGCGCGCTCACGGTCAGACGCGAGGCGGCATCGTTCAAAGCGGGTTCACATCTCCCTCTCAAACGATTCCAAAAAATGCTGGGTCTGATGGCAGCAGCATCCCCACTAATACCGTTGGGAATGCTGTTCATGAGGCCGCTTCAGTTTTGGTTGAAAGCGAAAGTTCCGCCCCGTGCTTGGTTGTCGGGCCGCTTATTAATCAAAATCACGTACAGCTGCGTGAAAGCGCTTTCGATATGGACATCCCCTCACCTTTTCCTCTCGGGCACGGAGCTCGGCTCCGTGAGCAGGAGGAAAGTGGTGACTACGGATGCGTCTGCGACGGGTTGGGGCGCTCACTGCGACGGCGAGCTCGCCTTCGGTGCGTGGAACAACCAGTTGTCTCAGCTACATATCAACCACCTCGAGATGTGGGCGGTTATCTTGGCGCTACGACACTTTCGACCGAAACTCCAACATCAACACGTTCTAGTGCGGTCGGACAGTATGACGGTGGTTTCGTTCATAAACCACCAAGGAGGGCTGAGATCTCGCTTCCTATCCAGGCTGGCGAAACGGCTTTTATTATGGGCTCACGCGAACGTACGTTCGTTAAAGGCGACTCACGTACCGGGTGTAGCCAATACGGGTGCAGACATTCTCTCGCGCAACGGTCCGCCGCCGGGAGAATGGAGACTGCATCCTCAGACGGTCGAGAGAATATGGACCGTCTTCGGCCGGGCGGAGATCGATCTGTTTGCATCAGACGAGAACGCGCATTGCCCGATCTTCTTCTCGAGACATCACGATGCCCTGTCGCAAGCATGGCCGGCGTGTCTTCTGTATGCTTTTCCTCCGGTGGCTCTGTTACCACAGGTCCTTCAGAGGATAAGAGAGACGAAATGCGCGATAATTCTGGTCGCCCCGTTTTGGCACAATCAACCGTGGCTCCCCGACCTATGGCAGCTGAAAACATCAGCACCATGGCCAGTACCGCTGAGGAAAGACCTCCTATCTCAGGCGAGAGGGACGATATGGCATCCACAGCCGGAGCTATGGAATCTACACGTTTGGTCTCTGAACGGCAACCATCACGCCTTTCAGGACGAGTGTTAAATACTCTAACTGAAGCTAGGGCCCCATCTACCAGGCGCCTTTACGCTCAAAAGTGGTCTATTTTTTCTGACTGGTGCACGACGAAAGACTTAAACCCAAACACCTGTGAAGTGGAGCATATTCTCTCCTTTCTGCAGGAAATGCTGGACAGCGGTCGCGCGCCCTCGACGCTTAAAGTGTATGTGGCGGCGATAACGGCGAATCACGCCCTTATCGCCGGTCGCACCGTGGGAAAACATGATCTCATCATTAAATTCCTCAGAGGCGCTCGCAGACTAAACCCACCGCGACCTAACACGGTCCCGTCTTGGGATCTGTCCACGGTCCTGAAAGCGCTGCGCGGTCCCCCTTTCGAGCCCCTCGAACAGGCTGACCTGCGCGCTCTCTCGTTTAAAACCGCTCTCCTCCTGGCGTTGGCATCGGTTAAACGAGTGGGCGATTTACACGCGTTTTCAATTGACCCGTCGTGTCTGGAATTCGGTCCTAACGATAGCAAAGTGATCCTTAGACCGAGAGCGGGATACATTCCTAAAGTTTTGACCACGCCATTTAGAGTTCAGGTGGTTTCACTTCTCGCCCTTCCGACGGCGGACGGCGAACAAACCCCGAACACGCTCTGCCCCGTCAGAGCGTTAAGAATATACACGGACCGTTCTGCCTCATACCGCAAGTCAGATCAGCTGTTCGTAAGCTTCGCGCAACATTCCTTAGGTATGCCGCTCACTAAACAGAGGCTATCTAAATGGATCGTCGAAGCCATTGCTTTGGCTTACGCCTCCCTGCATGAACATTGTCCAGTTGGTTTAAAAGCTCACTCCACGAGGGGTATGGCTTCATCTTGGGCTTGGTCTACGGGGATTTCTATCGTTGACATTTGTAACGCGGCCGGCTGGTCCTCGCCGTCTACGTTTGTCAGATTTTATAGCCTGGATGTCCCTGCCTTACAAGCACAGGTCTTATCGGCTTAATGATTCATGCGACTGCGTTTCTGTATGCCTTCACGGTGCGTTGTTAGCTCACCGTCATGGCTACCTATTAATAATTCATGCACAGCTCGCGGCGCGCTCAGAGAACCCGCCGTCTTGTGCTCTATTGTATATGCATCATGGTGCGTTTAGAAACTTCACTGTATGCGTATTACTGTCTCATATATGGTGCTTACACTTGCGCTCGCTAGAGCTATGTATATGCTGGGTTAGGGCCACATGCAGTGTCTCTCCGGTAAGGGCACCTCAGTCCGTTGTGTATGCACGGCGGGATGGGATTACGTTCCCCCATAGCGTCAGCAAACTGACGCAATGCGAAGTGAACCGTATTGAAAGGGAACGCTTAGGTTACTCACGTAACCCCGGTTCCCTGAAATAACGGGAACGAAGCATTGCGTCGCTGGCCGTGCTACAAACGTCTACGCAGCGAGTGTTATTCGGCTGCGCGCTTCAGTCGAATAATAATGAGCTCTTGACGTATTTCACCGGCTTATATAGGGACGTGTGCCACGCCCCCGCGCGGGCTCAAACGTCATTGGTCTGTATTTTCTACAGACGTTAACCAATAGGCTTCAATCACGGAGTAAACAGGAGTTTCCCCCATAGCGTCAGCAAACTGACGCAATGCTTCGTTCCCGTTATTTCAGGGAACCGGGGTTACGTGAGTAACCTAAGCGATTTTTCTAATTTTAATGGACCCCAACACTTAACAGTTTTAATGCAGTTTAAAATTGCAGTTTCAAAGGACTGTAAATGATCTCAAATGAGGCATAAGGGTCTTATCTAGCGAAACGATTGTCATTGTTGGCAAGAAAAATAAAAAATTGCACTTTTATTCCAGAACTTCTCATCTTCCAGTCCTGTGATGCGCCAGCGCGACCTCACATAACTGCGTAATGATGTCAAAAGGTCACGTGTTACATATATGAAACGCACATTTGCGGACGATTTTAAACATTAAACTGACACAAAGACATCATTTAACAACATCAAAACGGTCCTCTTTCTCCACACTTATAAACACTGGAGTGTAGTTTCGCATACGTCATCCGTCGTGTCACAGGACCGGAGGAAGACAAGTTGTGGTTTAAAAGTGCATATTTTTATCAATTTTACAATTGTTTCACTAGATAAGACCCTTATAATTATACCTCGTTTGGGATCGTTTAGAGTCGCTTGAAACTGCGATTTGAAACTGCATTAAAACTGTTAAATGTTGGGGTCCATTAAAGTCCAATAAAATGAGAAAAATCCTGGAATGTTTTCCTCAAAAAATATAATTTCTTCTTGACTGAACAAAGAAAGACATCAACATTTTGGATGACATGGTGGTGAGTAAATTATCTGGATTTTTTTAAGAAAATTGACTAATCCTTTAAAGAGTTGGATTCCTCATGCTAAACATTTATTTCTTTTGTGGGCAATTTCAGTGCAGGAAGTACAGTGGAAGTCCTTATATGGGCACTTTAACCGGAATGTTACAATTACACACCAACAAAGAGCTAACACGAAATCAGCATCACCGAAGGAGTGTGTTTTTGTTTGTGAGTTAAATATAAGCTTGTTCAGCTTCCCAAAAAAACCCAGCCTTATGGAAAGAATGAATATAGTTTGATTATCCCGGGTAGCAGCAGAGTTACAACATGAACATGTAGTAAATCATAAGTTATACAGGGATAGTGGGATAATGTTTTGTGTGTTTCTTGCTCGTGACTTGCTCCACTCGTAGTACGCCTCGAGGGGGTCAGGTTTATTTGGAAAAAATCAGTACAGCTGATCTGTCTTTATAAGTCTGATAAAACTAAAGACTCTTTTGATATATGAAGGATGTAATACTCATCTATACAGTAAGTATTTAAGATTAACAAGAGATAAGCAGAAATAGTGTGTGCTATGTGAGCTTTAAAAAGAAAAATTTAGTCATCAAGGACCATCATTTAAGTTAAAAATTCTGAGTTGAGGGTTTCTGTGCTCTGTCAGATTCTTTATCAATCTAATAAAAGCTAAGAGACATTCTGCAATAACCAGCTGTAATCTTATACACACACAGAGCTCCTGTGACTTTATTAGGAGGTGGGAGCTTCAGGCTATGAAAATGTGCCGTGTTTCGTGCAATTGGTTATCATCCCTTTTTCAGCTCTTTTGTTTAAAATTTGAATTGTTGGCTCTGTCTTTGTTTTTCGAAACATCAAAACAGACTGTACCAAAGATATTTAATATTAACAAGATGAGCCACTGCTATTGCTACAGTATGAATGGAGCAGAGCAAGTGCCAGCTGAGTGCTAAAGAGGGGGCGTCTAAAAAAATACAGAGAGGGGGCGATCACATGAATGCATATTATACTTCCTGCTAGAAAATTCATATAGCTACGGTATGTTCCTTATGTTTTATAAACATGTTTTAAACAAGCATCTCGGTGCTACAAACACAAAAAAACGCAGCTAGTGAGCAATGTACAGAGCTCTGAACAATTCTACTATATACAAAAATCGCCCTAGAGTCTAGACCTGTGTATCAGAAAACTCATCATAACAGGTTTATACATATTATTTAAATGTATTTTCATTGCTTTAAACTACCTAAAATCCAATCAGTGTGATGTTGAAGGGCAAGCATATTGGCTGGTGGTTCGCAATAGGAACTATCAGCCTGTGCCTGTAGAGTTTCATGACTGAACTGGGTCATTTATATGAGTTATAGTTTTATAGATTTAGAGGTATGTGATAGATTTTTAAGACTATGCTAATGTTGTATCTACTGACAGCTGCACACAAGACAATATACTTGATGTGTCAATTTTATGTTAGAAATAAAGGCACCGCTGCAACAATTTTAGTCTTGTCTCAGCTCAGATTCAGTGGGTTGTGCTCTTCTTTCTTTATAGTTTTCACTTGAGAAGTGCCAGCAGAAGTAGGTCAACCGAGTCTCCACCTAACCACTCAGTACAGGCGGCCCCAAGGCCTTTGACTGAACTGTAACCACCGCTTATTCTCAGACGAAAGCTTCATGGTACTCTTAGGATTTAAAATAGAAATTACTTACGGCACCAGAATCTTTTCTTTACATTATTGAGACTGCAAGAACCAATGAGATTTGATGTTATTAGCATATCCTGTATTTGAGTAATTTCAGTAAAAATGTGTTTTCTACACATAAAAGTGACAAGATGAAAACCACTATTTTCTGTTACAAACTTTTACATAGCATCTTTAGGTTATAAAAACATAAAAATGTAAACCCATAATTTGATTTTCACAGATTTATTATAAAAACTGATTATTTTTTCCACAAAATGCAAAACATCCATGTCTCAGTGATCCAATCCAAGTTTTTTTTCAAAATGCTATACATCCATTGAATCAATATATAAATGTGCATTCATCTTTGCCATGTTATATTCATTTAGTTGACTAGTGGTATACACTGATTAAAAAATAAACATTAATGCCATTAATCAAAATACTTACTTTGTCATATTAAGAACACTGTCATTGCTGCGTTTATCCTTGGGACGTTGTTGCTGAACTTTTTTTGATAGCCAATCAGCTGTAAAATGTTTTGGTCCTGCTCGATTTTCGTTGATTTTCATTATTTTAAGTAAAATAATGGAAAGTTTTTCATAAGATCTTCTGGGGTCAATGTGTTAGCGTGACAGAAGCTTAATGCTGTCAGAAGAACAACCAACAGCCGTCATTTTTTCTTCACCCGAATGCCTCTCACATAAATTATTAGATTTTGATGGCGTACGTTTATTCCCCACCACAGAAAACCACCACAGGTTTATCAATGCCATCAAAAGTATTATTTTGTTTTTGTTTGTTTGTTAATCACAAAAGGAAACTAGGATTCAGTGTGTATTTAACGCGCCTCCATTGTTGTTTACAATGCGTGGAATGGTGCACTGTAATTTGTGGAGCGGATTTATTGCATTTTGCATAAAAGGAGGAGTGGCCTTTATCGCGTTTTGGGGATAAAGGGAGAAAAGATGACAGAATAACACGGCAGATTTTGGATTTTGAGTTAAAATTAAGAATTTACTTTTAAATAGTGACCTTATCCAATACTGATATTGGCGGTAACAATTTTGTTTGTATTGCGTTTATCACGTTTTTGCAACCAAACTCTTCATTTGATTTGAGCATGTTCTTGAAAATCTATTCTTTCATTTAGAAGACATTAATTCTCTGGAGTGTGGTTAGTTGAGTTTTAACATTTTAGGTCTTTTCCCTTTGCATTGTATGAATCTACAGCAAATTAAAGTTTCTAAAAAAAAATTCCTTTGGTTGTATTCAGCTAAAGAAAAGTCATATATGCGATGGCATGAATGTAGGAAAATATTTCCTAAGTCTGTGACAAAAGCTAGGCTTGATCTAATAGTTAGCATATTGGTTAGGGAAGAAAGTTAAATCGCTAATTTTTCATCACACTAAATTACTTTAAATAAATAAATACAACGATTATAAAAAAAATGTCAACACATACAGTATTTTATATTATTGCAGCATCTGACTTCTGTAGAATTTTTTTCAATATACCCCTGCCTTTATAAGTGGCTAGGATGTGGAGATAGTGGACTTCTTTAAATACCTCGGGGTATACACTGACAAAAAGATAAACTGGACTAGGAAATAAAAGCAGTTTACAGGAAGAGTCAATGTCCACTGTACTTTTTGCAAAGACTAAAGTCCTTTATGTGTCCAAAAGGCTCTACATATTTTATCAGTCTGTGCCAGTTCCCTGTTGTATGTTTGGTTTGCTGGGAAATAATCAGAGGCGGACACTACTGAAGTATTTTTACTTTCTACATAAAAGTACATTTTTAAGTATTCGTATTTTGTCAGTGTTTTTCTTTGGAAACATACATTCCAAAACATATGATCATAATTTTTACTCCACTACATTTCATAATTTCAAGTTTTTGGTTATTATTTAATATTTAAGTACTTTAAACATCTAGTATTTTTTTTCTTTTACTTGAGTAAAAAGTGCATTTGTACTTTTACTCAAGAAAAGTAAAAGCACACAATTTTTATGTAATTATATATTAAATCAATTTTAATATGCAATATAAAAGGAATACACAGTATGATTCTGTGCTTTAGAATGTAGTGAAAATTTTTTAGTAAAGTAAAGTTAATTTTTTCACAAGACAAACACTCTGATAAAGCACAGATGCTTGGAAAATTTACTTAAAATACTCAAGTAGTGTCTGCCTCTGGAAATAAGCAAGTGATACAACCCTATATTCAATTATTTTTTGTTGATCCAACTTTTAACAGTGTACATGTAACATGTATCTTCTCCTGAGCTAAAACCTTATAAAAAAATGTATCTAAACTATAGATATGTATTTTGTTCATTGTTTGTATTCATATATAGTCTTTCTGATGCATTTGGCAAACACTTGAATCCAAAGGGACCTTCGGTGCATTCAGAGAGTATACACTTTGGGGCGGTTTCCCGGACCAGGATTAGCTTAATCCAGGACTAGGCCTTAGTTTAATTAGGAAATATAACTAGTTTTAACAAACATGCCTTACTAAAAACATTACCTGTGTGCATTTTGAGGTAAAACAAAGGGCACTGATGTATTTTAAGATATGTCAGTGCAAGATATTTTCAGTTTGGAGAGCTCTTAAAAGTGTTTAAGTCTAGGACTAGTCTAATCCCTGTCCGGGAAACCGCCCCAATATGTTCCCTGGAAATCAAATTTATGACATTTATGCTGCTGACTCAAACTAAGCTACAGGAACATAACTGTAAAAAACTATGGTCACAATAACGTGAGATTTTAAAGGAACACGCATATGGTTTTATGTCGATAATGAGCCACTTAAGCCCTACTGATGGGACCATGGGGAAACATACAACAAGTAACTGTACGTAAATACTGGCCTACAGTACTGATAAACTACCACACTCTTCTCAGCGGGAACTTGAGGCTACGCCGGGCAACTAAAAAGTTGAAAACTGAGGAAAAGAATCCTAATCCGAAGAATTTGCATTGGCACGCAGATGGTAGGGTCGGAATTTGATGTACACAGCCGGAATCCATGGATTCATCTTCCCTTCTGTCAACAGCACAGTCTGGTTGTGGTTTAATGGTGTGGAGAATTTCTTGGCACGCATGACCCCTTTTAATACCACAGAAGTGTCATTTGAATGCTGTGCATCCCTTTATGTCAGCCCAGTCCCAAATGAATATATTCAGCAGGACCCGGTTGTTTAATGTTCCAAGTCTTGAAGCACACATTGTCTCAAGCTGGTTCCATTAATGTGTTTTGTTCCAGTGACAAAACAATATAAAACCTTTCTCGGAGGAAACATTACCTCGATATACAGTACTACACAGTCCCGAAATATAAATCCAACACCGTGCCTTTTGGGTGAGATTTACTGGAGGTGTGTGGTATCAATGGATTGTGCAGAATGTGAAGAGACACAATTCCCAATGCTCTCCACGATGTTCTTAAAAGCACGGACAGATAGATACAATCACAACAGACACCAGAAGAATTCTTCGGGTAAGTGAAGATCTGTAATCTGTGCAGAGAAACATACAGAGACAATACTCTCTAACAGAGAAGACGATGACAATGATGAAAGACAACGGGGTGAAATTGTGACACAGAGCCCTGTTATTGAAACAGAAGGTTTGCACAAATATAATTTCCAAGGAGAAGTATACTTCCAGCACCACCCTGAAAAGAATTTAGGAGGTCTGGTAGGCACTGGTAATTGGGTGCTGGATAAATCCAGAAAAATTTACCAGATTAGCAAATTTATTTTCATTTAGATTTGCTTAAATTGTAGTGTGGATTGATGGACAATGTACTATTGAGTCACATGCACACCAGAAATGTGTCTGTTTGGCATCAGTCAGTGTGAATACGGCAAAACTGAGCAAAGTAGAAAATAAATAGAGCCCAGTGGGCATTTTACTGAGAATATCATTAAGGCTTTGGAGCATGCTGGAGCTGATGATGGAAAAAGAAAAAAAAGACGAAGGCAGAAAAAAACATGTGTGGGGATGAACAAAATGACTGTTTTTCTTCATATTTATCTTGTGTTAAATTGCCACGCTTGGCCATGTGTATCACTAAAAGTCCAACAAGATTATTACAAGTAATTTATTAAATGAGATTAGGGCTATGTAGAGACAATTATTCTGGAATGTATAATTATCTCTGACAGTAATTTTGTTATAATTCTGCTAATTAAAATAACCACACAGACCACATGA
The DNA here is from genome assembly GCF_030506205.2 of Paramisgurnus dabryanus. Taxonomy (NCBI): domain Eukaryota; kingdom Metazoa; phylum Chordata; class Actinopteri; order Cypriniformes; family Cobitidae; genus Paramisgurnus; species Paramisgurnus dabryanus. Next base: position 20,796,232 of record NC_133354.1, read on the forward strand.
TTTAATTTGCCAAATACAATAACATTTGTTATTGTTAAATTGTTCATGTTGTTTAAAGCTTATAGCAAAGTTAAACACCTCTAATAACCAGAAATGCATATAATTTACATAAGCAGAAGTAGCACATACAGTAAAATATGTAATGATGTTGTTGTGACACACTCTGCTTCATTTTTTTTTTTTATGAAACCCATTACCTAATATTCCTTATGGTTCTGTCCATTTTATACACCTTATATTTTGAAGGTTTAATCTATCCTGAGGGGACATTAAAAGCAAATATTGCACAAATTTCCCAATGGACATGGCCACCACTGTACATGACTGCTCTTTTCTCCAGTTAAAGCTCACATTTCACACGCTGCTTATCTCAAGTTAATCTTGAGTACCTTCGGAGTAGTATAATATCCTTTATAAATAAGAGTCTTTAATTTTTAACAGATAAGCTGTACCGATTCTTTCCAAATAAACCTAACCCCCTTGAGGCGTACTGCGGGTAGAGCGAGTCACAAGCAAGCGATACACACAAAACATTATCTCACTTTCTCCGGATAACTTATGATTTAATAGATGTTCGTGTCGTTTACATTATATGCACTTACGCGCCGAATGCTAACAAAACACAGACGTTTGATGCAGTTTTACTTACCCCCTGCGACTCATGACCCGGTTGGGACTGCCCTATTTTGAAACGAAATCCAGCGTTAAACAAACACACGCACAACTCTGCTGCTACCTGGATGAACAAACTACATTCATTGTTTCTATAAAAAAGTTTTTTTTTGAGGGGGGGGGCTAAACAAGTTAAAATTTTCCTCACAATAACAACACACTTCTTTTGGTTTGTGTGCATGTGCTATTCCAGTAAAATTGCCCATATAAGGACTTCCGCTGTACTTCCTGCTCTGAAATTGCTGATAAAAGACACAAAGCAAGATTGTAACGTATATGAATCTTTCATGTACGAAATTTTTTTCAAAAACAGTACAAATCCTGCATTTGGCACATAAATAATCCGTCACACATCCAACTGCTTTTTTGACACTTTGCCAATGCTTAAGCATGAGGAATCCAACTCTTAAACAGTTTTTATAAGTGAGAATGCATGAAATAGCTTTAACCCTTCCCAACATAAAGTTTCTTGTTTATGTTTATTTAAGATGTCTGTCACTTTATATAGATATTGTATATGCCCCAAAATGTTGAAGCTCCACAAAGCACACACATCTATCATAAAAGAAATCAAAAATAGTTTATTTAACCAAAACAAGCAAGTCCGAATGCTACGTTCAAATATGTCAATATCTTCAAATCTCATTGGTCCTTGTGTGTCCTGTGATGAAATATCATATGACAACGCATGAGACACGCAAGAACCAATAAAATTCGAAATTATCAATGTGTCACTTTTTAAATTTAGCACTTGGATATTTTGGATATTTTGAACTTGGATGGTTTGTTTTTTATTCACTTCATACTTGGAACATTTCCGGTTCCAGTTCAACACTGTTGCGTGATCTAAGCTTCGAGCTCTGTTTAGTTGATCATCTAAATCCTCTTTTTTACAATTTTATTCCAATCTATTTAATATAACTTAATAGTTAAACTCAGGAAAACTTTACCTTGACATTATCAAAAAGTATTACTAACAATACGTAACAATCTATTGTAACACGCTCTTAGCATATAGTGCCGGCTAACATAAGCATTTGTTTTATTCTTGCCAATCTAGAGGCAGATTTATCCGATGTCTGTTTTTCAGACCTGTGCTCACATCCGAGTGCAGAATGGATAGAGCGAGCTGCTGCCCTGGTATTGTAGACCCAATGTGTGGCGCAACGTGCCTAACATCACCCTGATCCCACAAGACCACCAGCAAATGAAGCACGCCAGGATGGCACGTGGAACTCTTCCATCTCACGATGCAGCTTTACGGACTGTGTTCTGGTGAATGGAAACTTCACCACCCAGCTTAAAAGCAGTAAGGCCCCACTTGTTATTGTAACCTGCATTTCAGGCCACATGCATAAATGAGCTTTTTCTGTCAGCCAAGAGGGTTTTACATGCGCTAAGTGTAATGTTACTAAAGTAGTTAGGCTGACAGAGAAGGTTGCAAAACTTGAAGCGTGCATCTGAACGCTAGTTGAGGATAGTAGGATGTTTTGGATGTGCCTTGCGTTACGGGTAATCCACGTGGCTTGGTTCTGACATTAGAGTCAAGGCGGCAGATTAACTGGGTGACTGTCAGGCAGCATAGTAGTAAGCAGAAAAGGCACCAGCCCGCTTCTGTGCTATTTTCAAACAGGTTCTACCCTTTCAGCACCACACCAGCTGAGACACCTGTCACAAGTGCCCTGGTTATAGGTGATTCTATTCTCAGGAACGTGGAAATAGGGGCACTAGCCACCATAGTCGAATGTATACCAGAAACCGGTGCATCTGACATTAGATCCAAAGTTAAATTGCTGGCTAATGCTAAAAGTAAGTTCTCTAAGATTGTTATTCATGTGAGCACGAATGACACCAGACTTCACCAGTCGGAGATCACCAAAGATAATGTTAAAGAAAAAACTATGTCAGACAATGTAATATGCTCTGGTCCCTACTGGGGTGATGAGACGTATAGTATAGTAGATTAGTGTTACTTCACGGCTGAATGTCAAAGTACTGTCCACAGCATAACATAGTTTAACACAGAGTTTAAAGACAATTGGAAGCATTTCTGGAGGAGACCAGATCTGCTAAAGAGAGATTATCATGGGGCCCAGGTAAAGAAACAGACAGTCTTTTAACTGCCTTGACATGTCAAGAACACATATATCCCAGCACATAGGGTTTCTATTACCAGAGTTTCAACACAGTTCGACTGTGTCTATTCCTCGAACAAACAAATACAGATCACGGTTTATCTCATCATGTATAAATCTTATTTATATAAAATTAGAAAACAATATATTAACAGATAAAACTCAAATGTTAAAATTTGGCCTTCTTAACATTAGATGGCTTACCAATAAAGAACCTATTATCACTGAAATCATTACAGACCTAACTCTCAGGGTAAATACGGTGTACCACAGGGATCAGTTCTAGGCCCTACCCTTTTCTCGTTATATATGTTACCTCTAGGAGACATTATTAGGAAACCTAACATAAGTTTTCACTGCTATGCAGATGAGTCCCAGCTTTACATCTCCTCACATCCTAGCGAAACCCACCAGTTTTCTAAGCTAACAGACTGTATTAGCGATATCAGTGACTTGAGGGCAAGTATCTTCTTATACTAAACTCTAATAAGACAGAGATACATTTTGGAGCTTCAACATTATGGGACCTATAACCTACATGTACAGTATATAAAGCAATGGATATTTTAATATTGATATTGTTAAAATTTTGTTTTGAACAGCAGCTTACAGCAAGATTTCCCATAACCATTTCCACCTCAGATCTCCATCATTTTTTCCTAACGTCTAACAACTGGTTAACAACTTTTTACAGAGAGCATAAAATCCCACAAACCCAGCAAAAGGGGGACAGTGTGAACTCTTTTTTTGTGTGTTGGCCAATAGCTTTCACCACAGCAGGGGAGTCTGATAATTGCCCATAACTCTGTATTAGTTTAACGTCTATGAATGTGTCACAGAAGACCTTCAAAAACATGTTAATTTAAATCACTGTATTGAAAACAGTGATTTATCCAGTGCTACAGGAAAACAGAAGGCCTCAGTCTGTACCAGTGACAATTCTGCACTTAAAAGGACGGAAATGGAGGAAATGAAAGAAAGATAGAGAGAAAGCGTTAATGTGATGGAAAAAGAAAGATACAGTAAGTTTATAACCAAGTCCCTTTTGTTGGAGAGATGCACAGTGCAAAGCTCTTATTCAGCAGACGTTTTAGAGACAGACCCATCTTTCTTTCAGAGTAAAACTGCTATGGATGGTGTTAATGCACCCATAAACGTGTACAATAAACCACTGCATGTAAACTATAAAAATCCTCACGTGATCTTACAAAGGAATTACTAGAATCCTGTTTTCTGTTATTCAACTAAATTTGTGCAAGTGAGCTTTTATAGGTGAATAAAATGTACACCTTAGAAAAACTTTATCGTCATTCTGCAAGCACAACAAAATTGCACATGTGTCAGCCTCTATCAGTACATTTGATAATTTGAGTACACTTTCACATATTCCCAAGAAGATAAGCCAAATTAAAATACTACAAGTACAGAATATAAACAATGTAATGGAAAAATAACAGAATAATATTTAAGTAAACTGTGTAATGTATACAATTGCAAGTGTGCAAATATTTCAAAGAATATAAGGTTTAAGTAACTGCTTGATTTCAGTTTTTGTCATGCCACATCTAAAACAATCTCTTATAATCAAAACGTGATTTAACAACAGAAAATGTACAGCCACAGAATGCGATTAAGCCATCATGCACTTGAGCATTTCTGTCTGTGTCTGTGCATGCGAACGACTGCATATTCATCTTGGTTGTAGAGCCACAGTGTGTAGATCTTAGTGCTAGATTGAGTCATGTCTCATACATTATGCAGCAGATGGCAAGTCCATTTTTCACATCCATTTGAATGAAGTGTGGCAGCTCAAAAGAAGAGTATTAGTACATCTGTCCATTATTGCTCCCCTGAGGTGTACTTTGTATCTCCCAAATGTGTAAGTAATAAAGATTTGCATTTTTGTTACACAACGGTGTCACACAATCTACAGTGGTGTGAAAAAGGGTTGGCCTCCTCCAGATTTCTTATGTTTTTGTATATTTGCCACACTTTACTGTTTCAAATCACCAAACAAATTCAAATATAAGTCAACGATAACACAAGTGAGCACAACATGCAGTTTTTAAAGTACGGTTTATATTTTTAAGGAAAAACTAAGTCTAAAACTACATGGCCCTGTGTGGAAAAGTGTTTGCCCCCTAAACCTAATAACGAGTTGGGCCACCCTTAGCAACAATCAAGTATTTGTGATAACTTGCAATGAGTCTGTAACAGCGCTGTGGAGGAAATTTGGCTCATTCATCTTTGCAGAATTGTTGTAATTCAACCACATTTGAAGGTTTTCGAGCATGAACCACCTTTTTAAGATCATGCCACAGCTTCTTAGGGTCATGACACTCCAGTGTCTTCATTTTGTTTTTCTTCAGCCATTCAGATGTGGACTTGCTGGTGTGTTTTGTATCATTGTCCTGGTGCAGAAGTTCGCTTCAGCTTGAGGTCACAAACAGATGGCCGAACATTCTCCCTCAGGATTTTTTGGTAGACAGCAGAATTCATGTTTCCATTTATCACAGCAAGTCTCCCAGGTCCTGAAGCGGCAAAACAGCCCTAGACTATCACACTACCACCACCATATTTTACTGTTGGTATGATGTTCTTTTTCTCAAATGCTGTGTTACTTTTACGCCAACTTCTAAAAAGTTCAACTTTTGTCGCATCAGTCCACAGAGTATTTTCCCAAAAGTCTTGGGATCATCAAGATGTTTTCTGGCAAAACTAATTAAAGACATGCCTTAATGTTATTTTTGCTCAGCACCTATTTTTCGTGGCAAAAAAAACAGACCGGCCCACCGGGAGTTCTCCCGGTCCTCCCTATTGCCAATCCGGCCTGAGTAAAACTGTAACTTTGCTGATTTGTTATACATTTTTAACCTGTGATTTGTAAAATTAAATCAGAATTAGAGCTGGATGCTGTTTACAGCCAGAATTAATGATTTTATTCACCTTGAAACAGCATCAAGGACAAGCAGACATTAATTAAGACAAAGGTTAATTGTAGATGCTTTCAGTGGCAACAACATAAACAAATGTTTTTGTGGATCAAACATAACTTCAAGTAAATTTCCGCTAAGAATCAATAACAACAGAGGGTTTCTAGAGCAAATAATTTCTGATAACAAACTAAATAAATAACAGGTTACAGGCCTATTAACTACACTGATCTAATGTTAAAGTGTCAAATGTATACAATATGAGCTACAGCACAGATCCTTAAATTCTTGCCTGGCGCAGAATCCGCACAGCAGTGATTGATACTCGGCCTCTCCCCTTAAACATTTTTGTTTTAAAACAAGGTATTTGTTCCAGAGGTCAGTTTAGTCAATAGCCAGACTGATAAAAGCACAGACCGGAAATAAAGCACAGACCATTTTAAACAATAAACTGACACAAAGACATTCATTAGTATCATTCCACATACAACAACGTTGGAACGGTCCTCTTTCTCCACACTTGTAAACACTGGGGCGGAGTTTCGCATTCATCATCCGTTACCTCTTGATGTGATGATGTATTATGTGAGGTCGCGCTGGCGCATCACAGGACCAGAGGTAGTCGAGAAGTTGTGGTTCAAAAGTGCATATTTTTTATTTTTCTTGTCCAAAATATTAATCGTTTCGCTAGATAAGACTCTTGTGCTTCTCTTGGGATTGTTTAGAGTCCTTTGAAACTCTGTTGAAAAAACTGTTAAGTGTTGGGGTCCATTTAAGTCCATTAAAATGAGAAAAATCCTGAAATGTTTTCCTCAAAAAACCTTATTTTCTTCTCGACTGAACAAAGAAAGACATCAACATTTTGGATGACATGGTGGTGAGTAAATTATCTGGTTTTTTTTTGTTTTTTTTTTAAGAAAATTCACTAATCCTTTCAAATCACCAAAGCCTGATGATGGTCCTGTACCAGTTCCGCTAAAGTTATCTTTTCAGATCAGACATGTGGTGCATGGCTTACGTCTGCAGTTTTCCAGATAGTTTCACCAGAGCTGAATGACTTGTAAAGTCCTGAAACCTGCAAGTCTTCATTCAACCAATTAGTTACCTGACGGATATGTACGTTTACAGTTGTAACAAAGTCATAATGCGAAATAAAGTTTGCATATGATTTTTATCCTAAGACTCTTAAATTACTTCAAAAACCTTTTCACTTAATTTTATAATATGGTTGAATAACACGCAACTGAGATGAAAGAGCATTGTGTTTTATGGCTGGCAGTGAGCGTGATGTGTATGGGAGATTTCTATTTCAGCTCAGCCTTTTAAACGAGCATAACAGTGCAACAAAAGTATGGCGCCAGACCATCTGGCCCTTCATGTTCCAGTCTCTGATGACTTTAGCAGCTCTACAAAAGAAATGTACAAGCAACCCTCTCTCTCCCAGTAGGGTGGTAAAGCCGAGCCAACTGTGCCGACTGGCATCCACAGAAAGCTGGAAAAGAGCAGATTCATTTTTCCCATTTCATGCTAACACCACCCAAAGCGGGAATCATGCTAAGCTGCTTGAATATGCAGAATTAATCATTCTGAGGACGATTATTGTAGATCTCAGTATGCAACTCTACACAACTTTCCTGAAATCATAATAACCAACAATTTAATAATTGTGTGATGCTTAAGTTAATCTTTTCTGGTAAAACCAATGTTAAAACAATGTTACCTGTATGATAAAATAATGAAAGCTTTTCCGAAGAATAAGGATAAAACCTTAATAAATTGTATTATTTATATCTCTGTATTTGGCATGTTTATCCAAAGTGACTACATGAAAATCTGTTCATTTTCTGAGTGTTAAGTAGTGGAGGACAAAACTGTATGCAGAAGATGGTAAAAGAGACTACTGATTGAAATATTAAAGCTTGTCAGCTTGTTTGTAATTGTAACGTAAAAACCCATCTAATTAATTATCCTGATTCCTACATCAATCCCCTTTAACTTTGTTTTGGGTCCCCCCATGGAGCGGTGGGTCCCTAAAATCGTTCCCGCCTTTACCTCATTAATTTTGGTCGTGTCCTCTGGGATTTGTCTCCCTTAAAAGCCGAATCATTAAAAGAGACGTCTTTAAAAAAAAGTCTTGAGGAAGAACATCAAAGAACTTTTGTCACCCTCAGTGGGAGATGGTCCTATTTAAAAATGTTTCTTTTAACTATGCACGGGAACATACAGTTCATTCCTATGATAGAAGGAAGAAGGGCCATTTAAATTGACAATGAAATTATATTGTGCTTAACAAATGGTTTCACCTTCACATCTTCTGATCAAGGTAGAAATACTTCGAGTTAATTGTGAATCAGCCCTGTCTCCATCATGATCTCATGGGAAAACATACCTATTTTAATATCATGGCTAGTCATACGTATTTTATGAGGTGGCTAATTTGTATTAATTAATAAGACCACATTCATACATTCATATGATTTGCCTTCACCCCATGTAGTTTGGGTTTGGGGTGGGATTTCATTATTGTTTTTTATTATAATCAGGGGCGCCGTTAGGGGGGGTTCAGAGTATGCCAGGCATATGGGCCAAAATGTGAAGCATGCCTAAGCGACTTACTGTACTGTAATAAAACACAGCCGACTAAAACATACCAGTGTATTTTGATTGTTTACTACTAACCCTTTTGTAAGATCAATCCTGGCAGTAAGAAAATCAGACCTTTATGTGCCACAGTAACACAAGCATAATCTTTATGCCAATTATGTTGAGAAATGTCTGCTTTGTAACCTTTAATGAACCTGCATCAAAAATTAGACAAATCAGGGACCTCCAGTGTCTCTAGTGGACACTTCAACTGAAAGATGCAGCGATGTGTACCAGGAGAACGTATTTCAGGTTATGCTGAACTGTATGGAGAGGTACGTATTTCAATGAGCAGGTGTAGTTATTGTCATGAGGTTGTCTTGTTGTTTCATTCTTAAGTATCTGCTTACCAATTTTAGCAATGTGCTGTGCTAAATTTAGATCCAATGTCTTGCTACAGGAGCCAGATGGAAGTAAATCATTTACTTGTCATATGGCAGATAAAGCAACAACAGATGAGCATCTAACTCATATTATTGTTTTATTCATATGTTTTATTTTTTCAGTCTGTGTTCAGCCTTTGTTTTGCATTCTGGTGTATTTTAGTGCTTTGGCACTAACACTTGTTTACTAGCGAATCTAATGAATTGCATAGGTGAGGAAGAGCTTGGTCAACAAAACCATCATGAAGCACTCAGTTCAAGTAAGCTGTAACTTTACCGAGTTAACTTTAGAAAATGTCAGGTCCGTGGTTTGTGAATATTTCCCTCAATCACTTCTAGCTTAAATTACTACAATTTTACACACATCATCCACAAATCTTTTTTTTTTCTCGAACATACTGATTTACATTACATTTACTGGTGGTCGATATGCAGCTGTGCAGCTCCAGTTTCAGATAAATGTAACGCATTCCACTATAGACAGAAATTGTTGAAATGTGTGCAAAACTATCCAACAAATTTGCTATAAAAGTGGATAATCTTTTGTAGTTTAAAACTAACTCTGTCAAGGTCATACTAAGAATGACTCACTGGTAAAATAACATGGTTCAGTAATGTCAGTGATTATATTAGAAGTATCACCTGCATTTATGCACTGTAAGAAAATTATATTAAGGCCTTAAGTGTCCTACGCAAATGTGCAAAATTGATCCCCCATCCGTGCAAAAAAATTCAATCAGATCTGAAGCAGATTCCCAGCAGGTCATGTCAGCTTTTGATATATATTCATAAGAAAGAAACTTTTGATCTTCGGCTTTGACGCACAAACATGGGAGAGAGGACAAGGGCCTGATGCTGTGTTATTTCATTTTACAACAAACAGACAGTTAGTTACATTATTTACATTATTTACATTATTAGTTCGTGTTAACTAATGAAGTTAACTAATGTTAACTGATTAACCTTTTTATTAAGCGTTAAGTAACACATAATTAATAGGATGCATATTAACCAGCCCATCCACATGACGTGCGTAAAGTTGTGCAATACATACAGCAAAGTCAAATTTTGCGTGCAAATGATAGGCCAATTCTTCCTGTTCACTTAATACCACAAATCTTTTTTGGTCATTTTATGTACTTGTTTCTTCAATGTTTTCTTTTTTAAACCATTGTCACTTGCAGAGTTGGCAATTGGTTAGGATGTCTAAAATGTAACAGAAAGTTTTGTGTTTGTGAGCCGATTTTGTTTTTAAAAAGTGTTGCTTTTTATGTTCCACATTGTGAGTATTGAACAAAAAATCTTAACAATGTGTTATAAAAGAAGTCTGATGCTTACAGATTTTTGACAGCTGGCACTCAGATTTATAAAGAAATATTTTTAAATAGGCTACTATCTACTGGTCAAATCTGATTGCATTATTCAGTTATTTGAATGTAAAGATAGGTTTGTTATGTTAAAATGCATTGACATACACTATTGTGGTTCTGTAAGTATTTTCCTGTTTCCAGTTTTTCAACAGATATTTCAGAAATCTCTTTACAAAACTGGTCTAAAACGTTCACAAGACTTTGTGGAAAACCACCCAACACAATATTACAACATTTAATTTAGTCAAACAGTATTTAAACAAAACAAAGAGTACAAGATACAGTGTGTACTTATGATGGAATAATTTAATTCATGAATTTATTACTCGCTCTTTAAAGCCATAAATAATTAAATCTTGTGTTTTTGTGCCTTTTAATGTATTTTCTTATCCGAAAACAGCACTGCTGTCTTTTATGTTACAAAACGTAGACAGAGTCGGCCCTGAACAATTTGCTGCCTTAGGCAAGATTTTACCTGCCGGCTGGCGTCCTTGCTTTCATATTCTGCCTACTTTAAATAAATTAATGAAATTATCAAATTAAAACAAGATTAACAATTTCTTTATAGAAACCTGAATGCAAAGTAGTTATGTGCCAAAAATGACAATTGAAAAGACAAAATTACATTTTCATTGTGACAATGCATTCTTCATCAAGTTAAAATATAAAATTGAACTCGATTAATTTGACATTTCATTTTCATTACAATCTCGGGGCAAGACTGCCAATATTAAAATTAAATGGGAAATGTGAAACAGCATTGCACAAACAACACAATTAAATCTGGGAATTCATGCACAGAACTGTATTCACTGAGCACTTCCAGCATATTACTTCATTTTCGAAATTAATTTCAAGTGTTTTATCTTCTGACTTTTACTAGTCAATGGCAGCAATGTTTAACTATAACATTTTTCATGTTATCACCAAGAATGTAAAAGTGTAACGTACTATTTTAACTTTATTGAATTACATTTTCTAGGGTGTTTTTTTTACTTCAATAGATTTTGAAGCATAATATCATACTTTTAATTCCACTACATTTCACATTAATATTAATACACTCAAAAAATTGTACTTTAAACTTATTCAATTAAGTCATGGACAGTGGTTTCACACAGCCCAACTGGTTTTTGGTAATATTTGGTAATGAGCAGTAAAGCACAAACAGCAGTGTTTTCCTACACGCAAAGATACAACCAAATGTGCGAGTTTGTGTATGCTGGCAGTCAGACGTGTGTGCTTCGCACGGTGGTTGTAGCTTTGCGCATGGCTTGTCATTCTCCACCGTTCCTTGGGAAGCTTTTCTTCTTCTTGTTTCATTGTTTCATTACAGTTGAACACAATAAAGGAGGCTGCATAAAAACAAGAAGGCTAGGAGGCTACAAGTCCTGAGAGTGCCATTTGGAACAGGGCTCAAGTTTCAAGTGAGCGGTCCTGCGCACTGTGCGCAGATGGCTATAGGTCAGGTGACTCCGGTCTTGGCAGATGACGTAAAATTATGTGACCATGCGGTCTGGAATCGATAAGTGGAATAGAATTTTTTTTTTAAAGATCCGATTCCTTTCTTATGGATCTGATTCCAGAATCGGAATCGAAATTCGATTCCCAACCCTACCGCCTGCTTGCAATAGGTAAATGTAGCCAACCTCAAATACGGCCAGTGGGATTTTTTTATAGAAAGACTGAAAATATGGGAGAAATATGGGAAATTGTTTAAATGGGATCTTGGCGGGAAAGAATGAAAAAATATGGAAGAATCCCGGGAAAAACGGGAGTACAGTAATGCTTACAGTGGCTGTGTTCACTACTCACTGGGATGGGTTAAATACAGAGGTCAAATTTTGAGTGTGCGTTGCATACTTGACAAGCATGTCACTCTCACGTTATTTCGAAAATCACATGAAAAAAAATTTAATACATGTGGCTCCCTTTTACCCCTTTAAGTACTAAATGTAAAAAAACTACTTGTTTTTATGAAATTATATCAGGTAAAAAGTATCAGAAGTTAACATTTGCTGAAGAAAAACACCCTGATAAAGTACAAATGCTTTGACTTGAGTAAAGTAAAATACTTTCATAATAAAAACTCACATGAACCCTAGCTAGCTACAGTACCTTGCCATCTCATCATCATATTACCTGTTTCAAAATATTTTGATACTGTATGTTTAGAAAGGGGGACCATCAATAATGTATGGTATTTGAAAAACAGAAAGCATGTATTGTGTTAAAGAAAGAGTCACTTGTGTTTGTATAAGTCTACCTGCATGTCTTCATGTCTTCATTTCACCCAGAGGAGATTTCCCTTACTCTATTAGAAATAAAAGAAGTAAGCTAGAAAGTGAAGTAGACGTGCTGACAAAGCAAAAGCCAGACATAAATCACAGAGCCTTTGTCAGGTAAGAAAAGTCTTTTCTCAACATGAATAGCTATAGGCAGTCATACTGAAACCTTGCTTTCACATGCTACAAACTTCTATGCGTTTTCATGTCAAAAAAATATTGATTTGGGCACCTCTGGGAATGGGCATTTGTCTATTCTGCCTACAGTGGATTAAAAAAAATGTACACAAACCCTGTTAAAATTGCAAGTTTTTTTATTATAAAAAAAATAAAGGTAACACTTTATTTCGATAGTCCACTTTAGACATTTTACTAATTATAAGTAACTTTGCAACTACTTATCAACTACCAATCTTTGGAGAATTAGTAAACTGTCTGCTTAATATCTACTAACACTTTATTGCGATGATATCTCAACAGACATTCAACTGACTATAAGTATCTTTGCAGGTGCATGTCAACTTATTCCACTAACCCAAACCTCTTCCCTAACCCCAACCCTTACAGTCTACTAATACTCTAATGACAGTTAGTTGACGTATAGTTGCAAATTATTGAAAGTTAGTTGACATGTAGTTGCAAAGTTATTTATAGTTAGTAGAATGTCTGAAGTGGACTATCAAAATAAAGTGTAACCAAAATAAAATTTAAGATTAAGAAGATGAATCATGTTAGAACCTGTTCCACCTTTATTGTGACATTTCAGCCTATATATTAAAGTGAATAGCAATAAGAATCATTTTAGGGTGAAAAAATGCACAGTAAAAATTGTACAATAACCAGGTTGCATAAGTGCGCACACACCCCTAAACTAGTTTAAGCATCTTTAGATTTTATCACAGCATGCAATTATGAGTAAGAGTCATTTTTGCACATCTTGACTTGAGTTAAACTGGTCTCCTGTGCACAGCCCTCTTCAGATCACCCCATATATTTTTAATGGGATTTATATCTGGGCCCGTATCCTTAAAGCTTCTTAGAATCTTCTCAGAGAGCTCCTAATTTAGCTTAAAAACCTCTATGTAGGTAGGAGTCTTGGATTAAGAGCGATTCAGGACCAATATGATGGCAACTTTGAATAAGGAAAATACAAATACGCTTATCTTAGTGAGGAGGCTGGGCTGACCCCGTTGCTATGTGTGACACAGTCTTAAACACATCTTGAGGGTTTGTGAGCAGAATGAAGTAAAAATAATAATTTCTTTAAAATGAGGATTTAATTTAATTTAGGTTTAAGAAGATCCTGCAGTTTCCTGCTATTGCTCAAGTCCAAGGGGAGTTTACCCTAAATACTTGAAACATCAGTTTACATTTTATACAGTTTTTAATACTATATACATGCTTTAAAAGTATTATGCTTTCTGAATTTTTTCTTTCTTTCCTAGGATCTTTTCTTTAATTTGTAAGGGGAAACATTTCTAAGAATATTCATGGAATTTTGTCATTTTGTCACAACTAAAATGTTTCATGAATACAGGCCCTGGACTCTGGCTGGGCCATTCCAAAACCTTGATCTTGTTTTGGTGGTATTTGGAGGTGTGCTTCAGGTCATTTTCATGCTGAAAGGTGAAATTCCCCTTCATCTTAAGTGTTTTTGCCGAAGTCTTAAAGTTTTGTGCCAAAATTGACTGATATTTGGCAGCAGTCTCACAAAATTATGTACCTATAGTCACGTTATTTTTTTTTCTTTTTCGTGATACTGTCACGAATATTCAATTTTTTTTTAAATTTTCTGTTTGTGTCATTGTCACGTATTTGTTACTCAACTGTTTTGTCCTATTTTCTTACCATTGTCGCTTTGGTTTAGGGTTAGATTAACATAAAATGACATCCCTACCCAAACCCAACTCTAACCCTACCATCAGGGGACAATGGTTTAAAAATCAGAAAATATAAAAAAATAAATAAAAAAAAAATAGTATAAAGTGACATCCTAAAGCAAACACCAAATCTTACACTAAACCGAAATAAAAATGGTTTGAAAATAGGAAAAAGCAGTGGAGTAACCAATACGTGACAATGACACATAAACAGAAATTTGTGATACGATCACGAAAAAACACGGAAATTCGTGAAAGTATCACGAAAAAGAATAAAAAAGTATGTGACTATAGGTACATAATTTAGTGAGACTGGGTAGCATATGGAGCTGTTCATTATTCCGTCCACCCTGCTTAAAGCCCCAGTTTCAGCTGAAGAAAATAAGTTCAAAGCATGATGCTGCCACCTACATGTTGGGTATTATGGCCAAAGTTTAACTTTCAACTCATCGGACTGTAATACATTATTACACATGGGTTTAGGAGATTGAATTTTTTTGCAAACTTCATCCAGGGTTGGATGTCTTTTTTATTAAAAAAAGCTCATAGCCCAAACATGAAGAATTCAGGAGAATATTGTCGTCACATGTAAGGAGCAACCAGTACTTATCAGATATTGTTGCAATTATTTTAATATTGCTGTAGGCCTCTTGGCAGCCTTCCTAACCAGTATTCTCCTGGTCTGCTAAATAAGCTCTCTGCGGCCGCAGATTTTTCAGTTTCTACTGTACCAAACTGATGTCTTTAGGGCCAATCACACTTCATTTTAATTGGTAGCATGTATGTACTAATTCATACTTAACTGAAGTCTGAATGTGATTGGTTGCACACTTATGCAACAAGGTTATTGTAAAAAAAATCCCCCTTTACACTTTAATGTGTAGGTTGCACTTTCACAATGAAGGTGGAACAGGTTTAATTTTTTTTAAATCACAAAAGCCTGCACTTTTAACAGGTATGTGTAGACTTTTTGAATCCACTGTATACCATGACCGATCCTGATGGTACAACATACCATATTAACTAATAAGAGTCTGGCTGATATCAGCAAACATTATCTGTCCAGCACAAGCAGCACTGTACTGTATGTTCAGATTTAAAGTGATTTCTCCCTCTGTGGACATTCACTCTTCAACCATACAAGCATATCATATCTGACAAGAATACCATAGTGAATTACACCAGAGACATAACACAAAGAATTATTGGCCTCGGCCACAGAGAAGACTTATTCATCCATCCAGATTGATCATAAGAGATCCACATGTGCTACGGTAGGTACGGGTTTATAGTTATTTTACAACAGAAACTACAAACATTGATCATCCAATCAGAATATTTTTATAAAATATATAAAAAAAGTCTTGTGATGATCTGAAAGTGGCTGTTGATGTGCTAATTTCTGTGCTAAATATTCAGAGAAAGATAGACAAACAAAGTGCTTTTCAAAGAGCAGATTGTGCTAACAAGAAGCTTAAAAGCAATTTTCATTAGACGTTTTAATCTTAAAATGAAATCCTCATCATTCTCTTTCATTTTTGTGAGAGGCTCTGTCATTTAAAGCTAATTATAATTAAAATGGCTTTGGTTCGTTCATTAGCCTAAAAAATGAAAAATGCTGAAATTAATATGATCGATCGACTTATTTATCCTGCCCGTCTCTAAATATTTTGGTATAATATTTTGGTAAATATTTGTTCCCTGATCCCTGTTTTGTTTCTGAAATATGATTTTATCTGTCAACATGAGCTCAAATGTATGTACTCTCAAATTAATCAATTATCAATTAATGATTTGTAAGTATTAACACATTTTTATAAGTAAAGGTAACAAAGATGTCATTGAGACCAAACCCGTTAAAAAGGGTCCTTGTTATATGTACATATTTGTATACATTTTGTACCAGTATGTACTACTATGCACTCCTTAGATACAAACATTTACTTTCTGAAAGTGTACCGCCCCAGTGACAGCTTTTGTACTTTTTTTTAAGAGTTGTACACATCTGCCAGTGTTGACCTATAGTGATATCCACGCAAATACATTTTTATATTTTTATATAAAAACAGAAGTAGGCCTGTACACAGGTCAACACCGCTGTTGAGGTGTATAACTTAGTTATAAAACTACTTAGTTTTGTACAGTGTAGCAGTGTTGGGGGTAACGCATTACAAGTAACGTGCATTATGTAATAATATTACTTTTCTGAAGTAACGAGCAAAGTAACGCATTACTTTTTAAATGTACACATAAATATTTGAGTTACTTTAAAAAAAAAAGTAATGCAAGTTACTTTTTTAGTTTATTTAATTTGGTTAAAAATATTGTACTGAATTAAACTAAACATAGCCACATTATGTATTCTACACGCCTGTGTGGGAACAGTTTCAGTCAGACAAGCTCGACATTTTTGTGATGAAATATGCACTTTCTGAATGCAAAACTTTTCAGTTATAAAAACACCTGCAAGGCCTGAAAGAGATCGAGCCTCAGCCAAGAAAAAGTAACGCAAAAGTAACTAAAAAGTAACGTAAGCATTACTTTCCTTGAAAAGTAACTAAGTAACGCAAATAGTTTTGAGGAGTAACTTAATATTGTAATGCAATACTTTTAAAAGTAACTTTCCCCAACACTGCAGTGTAGTACACAAAAACCTGTAGGTTTATTGTTAAAGATAAAACATAGAAATGTGCTTATAAATCTCATATTAAAAGCAGCATGCAAACAAAAAGCTTATTTTGAACCAGTGACTGTTTACCCATCTTACATTAAATCAGTTCAGCACGCTGCTGTAGTCAGTCCACCGATTTATGATTTGTATTTATCACCAGCCTTTATATTAAACCACAGAAGTGCTTTCCCATATTGTTCACAGTGCTTGACAAAATATCTCATCGCTGATGTGCTGCTGTTTTTCAAAGGCAGGAAAGCTAAATAAAAATTAAATCACTGCAGCATTTACTTTACTGACATGAGCATGTTTATTTCTCTTTGCATCTCCTGTTCTGAGGCACATATGGGAGTGAGAGAAAGAGAGAGAGAGAGGGAGAGAGAGAGAGAGAGAGAGAGAGAGAGAGAGAGAGAGAGAGAGAGAGAGAGAGATTTTTTGATTTTTAACAAAAACCTTTATTTACGCAACCATCAAATACAAATCCCCCCAAAATATTAACTAGACCAACACCCTACAAAAAAAAACAAAAGCATAAGAAAATTCACAACCACAAAGAAAACACCAAATCACCCTCCACCACAGCACAAAGAATATTATTAAGACACCACTGTAACTTAAATGTTTCCATATCTTTCATAGCTTTATAGTAATTAAACTCAACAAAAATTCTTGACTTGACATAAGCCTTAAAAAGAACAATTAAATCCTGACCATGTTGATTTTCCATTCTGTTTCTCCTTGTGATGTAAATAGCAAGCTTTGCTTCACCCACCAGAAAATTAATTAACTGCCATTTAACCTTGTGTTTTTGATTATACCCTGCTCCTAAAATAAAGGCAGCTAATGTACATTTTTCACCAAAATCCAAAAACAACTGATTCAAAACCTGGAAGAGAGAATTAAGCCTAGTACATTCCATAAAACAGTGAAAAACAGTCTCTCTTAAACCACAGAAGACACACTTATCAACAACATTTGAATTTATGACAGATACAAAAGCGTTGACAGCCACAGCACCATGTAATACCCTCCACTGGAGATCAGCAGAACGTTTTTTCAAAGGTGGTTTATATAAAACCCTCCATACTGGTTTTACTTCGTCAGCCAAACTAAACTTCCCCCTCCATACTGTATCCACCCTCCCATTTAAAGAAGTTTTATTCAGTAATTTAACAAAATACTTATAAAGAACTTTCCCCTCTACATCCTCTAGGATTGAAGAGTGCACATCATTAAAGTCCAGCAAAACACCAGACATGCCCTTTAACTCTGGTGTCATCCAAAGTAACGGGAAAGGATCCTTATCATCAGGAACTATATGACCATTCCCATACTCTGATAACAAAGTATGCTCTTCTTGAGTCAGTTTCCTTCGCCACAAGTCCAAAATTTTCTCTGTGTGGCGGATTGATCTCTGACTCAACAAAGCAGCCATAGCAGTTACATTATTTAGTCCATGTCCAGCCACTTTAACTAGATGCATCAGTTTAAATGTTTTAGTATCACACAACATTTTCTTAAGACCCAAAACATCTTCTGTTATATCCAAACGTGCTCCCCCTATAAGGGGCTCCTCCAACAGCCAAAACAAAGAATCCAATGGTTCAGGCCTGACAATAGTAAAATGTCCCCAACATTTAAAAAGTCCTTGGTAAAAAGAGGGTAATCCATTCAAACGAAGTCTCTTAGAATCCACAAGAAACAAAGCGCTGTCCAGACCAATGTAATCCGCTCTTTGCAATATGATTCTAGCAATACTCCTCCATACTAAACTGGCAGGACCTGTCAAAAACCTTTGTATAAACTGCAAACGAAATGTCGCTAGTCTGCTTGGCAGATGTATCAAGCCTTGTCCTCCTTCCTCCTTCGGCAGGAAGAGCACACTTTGAGGAACCCAATGTAGTTTATTCCAGAAAAAATTAACAAAAATTGCTTGTAGTCTAGGCAATAATCCAATAGGTGGTTCCACACAAGAAAGCTTATGCCAAAGCGTCGACGCAACAAGGTTGTTAATTATAAGGACTCTTCCTCTAAAGGAAAGTTGTGAATGAATCCATTTCCATTTAGCCAGTCTTCCTTCCACTTTTTCTATCAAGCCCTCCCAGTTTTTCTTTTGCATATTCGCATCTCCAAGATAAATTCCAAGATACTTAATTCCTCCTCTTTTCCATGTCAATCCACCGGGTAGAATTGGAAGACCTTGGTCCCAATGTCCAATTGCAAGAGCATCACTTTTCTCCCAGTTTATTTTTGCAGCTGAAATAACTCCAAAGTCTTTACAAACAGTCTTTAAAATATTCACATCCTGCTGTCTATTAACAAAAACCATAACATCATCAGCATAAGCAGATATTTGGTAGCGAGCATTATAATGATTCAAAAATAAACCTTCAATTTTTTGTCTTAATTTGTTCAACAAGGGTTCGATAGCTAAAGAATAAAGCATACCGGATAAAGCACAACCTTGTCTAATACCTCTATTAACTTTAAAAGGGGCACTTAGACCACCATTAATTTTCAACACACTCTCAATATCTTGATACAACACCTTAATCATGAGAATAAATTTTGAACCAAAACCAAAAACTTCAAGAGTCTTCCAAAGATAGTTATGCTCAACCCTATCAAATGCCTTCTCCTGATCAATAGAAATGAGACCAAAATTAACGTCTAAAAAACTAGAGGCTTCTAAAACATCCCGTATTAAGCAAATGTTATCAATTATTGACCTGCCAGGCACACAATAAGTCTGGTCAATGCAAATGACCTGCTCCATCACTTTCCTTAATCTATTAGCTAATGCCTTAGAGAAAACTTTGAGGTCAGAACATAATAAACTTACGGGGCGCCAGTTCTTAATCTCCTGCAAATCACCTTTCTTTGGTAGCAGAGTGATCACAGCCCTCCTGCAGCTTAAAGGTAAAGAACCCTCAGCAAAGCTCTCATTGAGAACGGCCAGAAAGTCCTCCCCCATCACTGCCCAGAAGGCTTGATAAAATTCAACAGGGAGCCCATCAATACCGGGTGCCTTTCCACCCTCCATGCTCCGTAGAGCAGCAAGAAGCTCCTGTTCAGACAAGGACTGTTCCAGCCCAACTTTAGCACGCTCCGAGATTTGGGAAAGGCCTTCAAAGAAACTGACAAACTGCTCCTCGTCATCATTATATTCACTACTATATAGTTCAGCATATAACTGCACAGCCCGTCGCCTAATGGCAGGGGGCTCTGTTAGCTCCAAACCATTTTCAGATCTCAGTGAGTGAATATAACGGCTCTGACCACTCTTTCTCTCCAGGCTAAAAAAAAACTTTGATGGAGCATCCATTTGCGCCAAATTCTGAAAACGTGATCGGACCAGAGCTCCTTGTGCCTTAATTCCCAACAAATCGGCAAGACAAGATTTTTTAAATTTAATAGCTTCAGCACAAGTTTGTGCATCAATATTAATTGTTGACTCTTGTAGCTTTATTATTTCCAGTTCAAGCCTTCTCATTGACCGGGTAATGTCTCGAGAAACATTAAAAGCATATTGTTGACACAGTAACTTTATTTCAATCTTTCCATAATCCCACCATTGTCTCAGGTTCACAAAGCAGTCTTTTCTTAATTTAAAATTATCCCAGAAGAAAATAAAAACATCTCTGAAATTAGCATCATTCAGCAAAGAAATGTTAAAATGCCAATAAGCACTCTTAACCTTCAGATTTGCTATATAAACATGACAGGTAACCAAGCAATGATCAGAAAAACCAACTGGTGTGACAACGCAATCCCTGACAATATTGAAGTGATGTTTAAAACATTAAATCCGATCAAGTCTAGCCATAGAAATAAAATTTTCTCTGGCATGCGTCCATGTGTACTGTCTAACATTAGCATTCAATTCTCTCCAAACATCACATAGGCTATAAGTCTCTACTAATTCACGTAAAGCCCTATTTGAAGCAGCATGTGGTTCCATATAGTTCCTATCCAAAATATCATTTTCAGTGCAATTGAAATCACCACCAAAAAAAAGATATTCATCCGGACAACAGCTTTGCAAAATCGTACATACATCCTTTAGAAAACACACTCTTTCAACACCTTTAGTGGGAGCATAAATATTGAAAAAAACAAACTTAAAATGTTCAAACTGTGCCCGTACAACAATAAGTCTACCAGGAATCACCTGCTTAACTTCACAGGAAACAGGAGAAAATTTTTTTGCAAATAAGACAGCTACCCCACCCCTAGAAGAACTCAAATGTGAAAACACAACCTCTCCTTCCCATTCCTTTCTCCAATCAATTTCATTGAAATCATCACTGTGTGTTTCTTGAACAAAAGTTACATCAATTTTCTTATTTTTTATTAATTCAAAAAATAAAGCTCTCTTTTCAATATCCCGGGCTCCGTTTAAATTAAGAGTGCCCACTTTTGTCACACTCATAGAAGAGAAAATAAGAAGCAGCACACATGAAGAAAACACAAGCCAAGAAAGAAAAAAAAGAGTCTTATGCTGTCTCAAATCCATCTTCAGACTGTAGCTCAAGTCTCAATTTCGAGACAAACTTTTTGAGCCTGTAAGTTTCCTGTGCTGTGAAATGTTCCTTCCCCTCACCTCTCATAAGAGCAACAGCTGATTCAAGAAACATTCTGCTCTCAGGGAAATAATCCGCAACGCGAACATTTTTCATGTTTTTAGTCTTTTGAAGGAAAGTCTTGATTTTTTCAACGGTATAGGCGCTGCGCCGATCTCGTACAATCTTAATGTCACTCTCAGAATCTTCAAAAGTGCTGCTGCAATCATTATTAGCAGGTTTATCAGGATGCACATCCGAAGTCCGTTCAACTCTCTCTTTTTCAACAGTAGACTTAGGCCTTTTCCTCTTAGTAGAAGGCATTTTAAAGGAAACTTCATCACTCATAGGACCAGCATCCATTTCATCCTCTTCCAATAAAGACCCAGCAACAGCAGCAACCTCATCAGGCTTCATGTTAATTTCTCTCTCCATGCTATTATCAGTATTAAGGGCCTTATCAACATCAACAACTTCGTCACCACCAACAGCACTAGTACTCGCTTTATCTCCAGTACTCTCTTTACTGTTAACATTGGAAACATTCCCTACCTGTACCTGTGCAATAATGTCAGTATCAGCATCAGAGTCTGATTCAATGCGCTCAGGACACGAGCGTCTTATGTGGCCTTCTTGCCCGCATTCAAAACACTTCATTGTCTCAGAAGTTACAAACACCACATAATCAAAACCGTCAAATCTGAATTTAAAAGTGACATTTAATTCCTCAGCATTATTATTTAGAATCATGTAGACCTGCCGTCTAAAGCAAACAACATGTCTGAGCAGGGGGGACTTACAGTTCAAAGGGAGCCTCTTCATTTGTGATACTAGTTTTCCATGCCTCGATAATTCCGTAGATAACAGATCATCATTGATAAAAGGAGGGACATTTGACAGTACGATCTTCTTTGCAGGTTGAGCCAAAGGCATCACTGGCGTAAAAGTGTCATGAATAACAACTCCACTTTGCACGACATTGTTTACCTTTTCAATGCTGTTCAAAAAAAGAACAAAAGCACTATTCATCCGGGACGCTGACATAATACTGTCATATCCGATAAGTTTTCCAACAGCCGAACAACAATCCTCTACCGAACATCTCATCACCGGCGCGAGTTTAATCCCATGCCGACGCGAAAGTTGTTCGAAGCTCAAACGCTCCGAGGCCGCCATATCCGACCAGCAACCGCTGGCGGTCAACAAAACTTAGTCCAAAAAATAAAAACCCCGACAAAACGCGTTTTCCAATAAAGAACGTGAAAATAAAAAGAAAAATAAGAAAAAAATAAAAAAACAACAAAAACTAAACTTACTTCGTCAACACTCTCACCTACGTTCTCACGCCGGCCTCACTCACTCCGCCCAGGCGCAGAGAGAGAGAGAGAGAGAGAGAGAGAGAGAGAGAGAGAGAGAGAGAAAGAGAGAGAGAGAGAGAGAGAGGGAGAGAGAGAGAGAGAAAGAGAGAGAGAGAGAGAGAGAGAGAGAGAGAGCAATGGCAGATATACTGGTATCATAAAATCTTATTCTTTAATCTGAGCTGGGAGGTAAAGGTCTTACTCTGTCTCAGAAGGGTCAATGCATGCTGTCTGCTCATAACAGAGGCTAAGAAATCATCTTTAGTCTCATTCATGAGTCTTATGAGGACTTTATGAGTGTTCACACATGGACGGACAGAGAAATGTAACTATGGAATTTAAATGACACTCTGACTCAAAACTTCTTCTTTTATTTTCTTATTTATTCTTTTTGGTAGTGTTATGCATTATAAATTGTAGTACTACAGTACAATGTATTGACTTTTACCAGATAACATTTACCATAAACAGAAAAATACAGGTCACACTGCACTGCACTTCAAAATGTATATTTTATAGTTACACAACTATATATAGTTACCCAAACACAAACACCCACTCACAGTTGGTAACATTAGCTATATAGACTAAAAACACGTTTTTTACCCTGCTTGAAAAGTTAGGCATTTAAACATGGAGGGGGGGTCCTTTTGGAGGCAGTATAGCAGTCAGTCGATGAACTGAAGTTTAAGTGTTTGCTTCATCAGATAGTTGCCCTTGGTTTACTTTTGTGCCACTTGGTTAAAATAAACAAACCTGAAAAAATAAGTAAAGAGGTAAGGAATGTTTCCATTAAGGTTAAACAGGTTTTTCTGATCTACTGCTTGAATTTCCCTGGAGAATTATGTGTATATGCTTATTTTGACAGAACATTATTGATTCCATTACACAAACATCCTTTTAATTACAGAAATCAATTACTATTTTAAAAGAATGTTTTGGACTCATTATAAGTCATGCCTTATCGACGGCCTTTCTGCCATAATGTTAAGAAAATTGAACAGTTGAAGTAGTGAAGGCCACAAATGCTCTTAATAGTGGAAAAAAATAAAAAAATAAACATTGCATGAGGAAATGTAACAGTCTGTGATGCCAGCCTGATCTCACAAGAAATCGTACATATTTTACGAGTTGGCTAATTCGTATCAATTCATACGAAGTTAATCGTGCAACCCAGTCTCACCCCATTTCGTCAATATTTGACGACACTTGACCATTCGTCATATGTTGACGTGAAGGGTATACCTTTCGCGTCATTTTTTGACGACACTTGACCATTCGTCATATGTTGACGTGAAGGGTATACCTTTCGCGTCATTTTTTGACGAACTGGGGACTTCAATACTATTACGTCCGTTGCATTCTCTTTCCTATTTTATTACCATTTGCGCGTCGGTTTAGGGTTAGATTTACATAATGACATCCCTACCCAAACCTAACTCTAACCCCAACGCCAGGTGACAACTGTTTCTAACCCCAACGCCAGGTGACAACTGTTTAATTTCGCGTACACTGTTTAATTTCGCGTACACTGTTTAATTTTGCGTAATCTAACCCTAAACCGACGCGCAAATGATAATAAAATAGGAAAGAGAATGCAACGGACGTAATAGTATTGAAGTCCCCAGTTCGTCAAAAAATGACGCGAAAGGTATACCCTTCACGTCAACATATGACGAATGGTCAAGTGTCGTCAAATATTGACGAAATGGGGTGAGACTGTGTTAAATCGTGCAATACCGTACGATTCTCATGAAAAAAAAACAATGAAACCGAATACTGGGAACCGAATTTGCAATTTAACCTGCAAAAGGCGCTAAAGTGAGCAGGTTTCTGGGCGCCCATGCATTTAAATGCACCGTTTGTAATTCGTCATCTGTCTGTGTGTGCGCATTTAAGTGCACTCAGTAGTGCAGACATGGAGAGACGCTTTTCAGAAAGCAAGCGAACATAACATCTTTCTGTTCTTGACAGGGCACATACAAACAAAATGATCTCCACAGTAATCTTTTTTCAATAAAACATTTGTTTATGTCTTAGGTTTATGTATAGATTAGGCAGAAACCAGGTCTGTGCTTCTCTTAAAGAGACAGTAACCTACTGTGTCATTTGTGTTAATCAAACAATCCAAGGCAAAGAGAAAATCACTTCTGTAGTTCTAAAAAATAATAATTATATTTAATCCATACAATAAAGACAGTGTTACGATTCATTTGATTTGATTTCTGAACCTAATGCTAATTTTAGACCTTGCTTAATGTGTAACTTTTTCTTTTTATAAATGTTTGTAATTTCTCTATTTTTTTATTTAAAAAAAAATTGGTGGGAGGGAGGCCCCAAACAAATTCTGCTTAGGGCCCCCAAGAGGCTCGGGCCGGCAGCCAGCTTGTAAAATATGTTCGTAAGATAGCATTGGCTAAACCTGTGTGATGTCATTTTTGAATAGTGTTTGCATTTTAAACTATATGCTAAAAGCAATTGAATTTGACGCAGATGACATCCCAAAAACACAAGGGTGTAGCATGTTTTATTCTGATGGGACTGCAGTGCTGTGGTGAAGGAGAAGAGTTTCAGATTCGTCTGTTCATCATTTTTGGGTGAATTATGCCTTTAATGCAATGTTCATAATAAATATACACATTTTGTATTGTAGCTGTTTTTTATACCATATGTACAAGCATTTGTGTAATATATGTGTTACTATTATATTTTTAACCATACACTGTCAGAATATTTTTTACCACTGCGGCAGTACCATTTATAATAAAGCTTTTAAATGTACCATTTAGGTACAGATATGTATAATGGCATTTTTAAAACAAATAGCACATTCATACATCTAAAAACTAATCCATACGGTATTAAATGATTTCTTGAAGTGAAGCAGTGGGGTTTTGTAAGGAAACATCTATATTTCTGACTTTATAAACACCTCAGAATTGAGGTGTAAGGCTGACCTCTACACCGTTACATAAAGGCTTGAAATATGGGCTAATATTAATTTTGGGGTGAACTATTCTTTTAAATGGATGCATCGTTTTATGGATATATATGTAAATGTGGATAAAACAGATGAATAATATATATATATATATATATATCTTTGCATCTCTGTTTGGTTTATGAGCCGAGTTCCACCAATCATCTGATCCCATCTCCAGCTGAAGCACGCTTATCCATTACACTGAAAAATAGATGAATCCTGCTCCCTTATCTGCGTAATTCTGACAACACTGCCGCCTCTGCCAGCCAGATGAAGGAAAGCAGAGAGAGAGAGAGAGAGAGAAAGGATCAGGCAGATTGCTCGGCTCTCATGGGCTAAATGTTGCTTGGAAAGACAGGTAATAGCAACATCACAAACGCCTCATATGGGGTGTGTGGTCTCCGTTCTTCTTTGAGATTTTTTATTCCTAGCAATGAGGTATAAGATGTGGTTAGTATATGCATGTTGTATACGTGTGGTGCATGGATGTTAATTTGTGTAGAAAAAGCTTGGGACCATTTATTGATCGTTTTTCTGACAGTGTAAGAAGAAAAAAAGTGAAAAGTAAAGCTGAGTTTGTAAACTAGTTTCAAGAGACACTATAGACCTTGGCCTTTAACCTTATTATTAGATTACCATGCCAGTTTGATCACTGGTCCTGCTCAGATACCATTATATGTATAAGGTGATACATACAGTATAAATAAATTTTAAGAATGTGCAATGTAATTCTTGGCACCAGTCAAACCAATCATTTTTAATGTCACTTAATGGTGCAGAATTAAACTTTAAAAGAAATTGTGTGCAATTTCCAGCTTGTAATATCAAACCAAACATGATACACATTCATTCAAACAAAGCTAAATATTTAAGTAATAACTGATGACGGACTGTTGAATTATAAGAAAATAAAGCACACCCAAGGTGGTTATGCGGCACGACGTGAATAATTCCAATTATTCAGAGTCAATTATTCCGCTTATACCATGGTTACCAAAAATATTGCTCTGGTGCCTATTTTTAAGACATTTTTTAAGACAAGTTAGGTATGCGTTAACTAAAAAATAAAGCATATCCATTGAACAATTCTCAACCAATCCAAATAAAGCATTCAACAGCCCCATGGTATAGATGTGAAATGATGTCTGTACACGTAAGGCTTTAGTTAGATCATCATTCAGGCAAGAAACACAGTTTATATAGAAGTTTATTTCAAGTACTCATACATTTTTAAATCTCCTAAGCTTGTATCTAAAGACAGATGGAGTTGTTCAGTCTTTTATGCATAACAATATACATCTGTGGCAAAACATTAGCAAACACAACCCATACTTTGTGCTTTACCTTTTTTCCCTGTATTTTTGGTACTTCTTATAGTTTTAACATACTGTAGTCACAAAACAGACAAAGATTTTGCAATATTTCTTACACCAGCATGCGTACAATGATCTGGACCTTTTTTTGAAACGACATCAAACAACATCATGTTTGTTTATTTGTGGTGTTTTGCAAGTTATTTTATAATTAGTTTTTCACATGTACGATACTGTTCATCATCTGTGACTTTTATGCAGGTTAAAAAAAAAGATAAAAGAGAGTAAACAATAGGGGGTGTCGCTGTTAATACACCAGGCAACAAGCATGTGCATATTTGAGAAAACTCTACTGTCAAACGCCTCTTTATGTTGCTCTGTATGATCTGCATTGGTGTTTATGCAGTAAAATAACAATTTACATGCTTACGGTATTCATTGTAATTTCATAAACAAATGAAACCAATAGACCAAGAGATCCAACAGATCCTGTTAGATTTTTCATTGTTTTCATGAGAGACACAGACAATCTAACATTCAAAGCCTTGTACTGTAGATTTAGTTCATACCTCAGTGTGCTTTGAAATACAAATAAACGTAAAACTTCACCATGATAAAATACAGCTGTTCATTAAATAAGACTTTTACATACGCCAAACATTCTTTAATTGATGTGATGATAAATGATCTTCTATTTCATTTCATTTGAAGAATATTTACAGTGTATTTTTAATGCAAACTTTCTTTATAATATAGTTAACTATAACAATATAAAAAACAAGTTCTCAAAAACATTTACATACACACTTCTGAGGTTTTTGTGTATGACATATTTGAATGTAATGTTATTGTTTTAACTTTTTGTTTAATGTGTACAGAAAAACAAAATCAAACTGTAAATAAAAAAGGACTGTCTATTTTAACTGAGGGGTAAAATCTGCCCTCAAATTTGACACAATGCATGTTTTGCTGCATTGGAAGCTGAATTTAAAGGAAAACACCACAGTGTTTCAATATTTTACCATGTTCTTACCTTAACATAGACAAATTAATACATACCTGTATTTTTTCAAAGTGTGCACTTAATCTTTGTATAGCACATTGTGAATGTGTTAGCATTTAGCCTAGCCCCATTCATTCCTTAGGATCCAAACAGGGATGAATTTAGATAGAAGCTACCAAACACTTCAATGTGTTCCCTATTTAAAGACTGTTACATGAGTAGGTATGGTGACACAAAATAAAAAAATAAAAAATCTGTGTAATGACTTACGTAACAGTAAAAGCAAGCATTGAAAAAACATATTTACTTGGGTTGAGGTAAGGACATAATGAAATATTGAAAAACATGGTGTTTTCCTTTAAGGAAATCATTTTTAATATTATTTTTACCACCTGTTGAAATATAACATGTAGAATATGATGACACTTTACAATAAGGTCTCATTCGGTAACATTACTTAATCCATTAACACACTCTCAGACAAAAGATACAAAAGTTGTCATTAGGACAGTACCTTTTAAAAAGAGGAACCATATGTACCTGGAGGTACCTCTAATGTACCAATGTGTACCTTTTATGTTAAAGTACCACAAAAGTACACAAAAAGTACCGCCCCAGTGACAACTTTTGTACCTTCTACCTTATTTTTGAAAATGTATGAACCAACAATGAAAAACATATTTTTTACAGCATTTATGAATCAGTGCAACCAATATAATTATTTGGTGTTTTGTTAATTAATTTTGTATTTTAAAAATGTTTTAGTAAATGCTGAAGTAAGTAATGTTAAAGGCCACCTATTATGCCCATTTTTACAAGATGTATTATAAGTCTCAGGCATGCCTAGAATGTGTCTGTGAAATTTCTGTGCTGTTTTCATGTTTGTACCTTTAAATGCAAATGAGCCACTTTCTTAAAGGGATAGTTCGGCCAAAAATGATATTAAACCCATGATTTACTCACCCCCAAGCTGTCTGAGTTGCATATGTCCATCGTTTTTCAGACAAACACATTTTCGGATATTTTAGAAAATGTTTTAGATCTTTCAGTTAATTAAATGTGAAGTTACGGGGTCCACGACCTTCAAGTCCAAAAAAATGTGCCTTCATCCTTCACAAAATAAATCCAAACGGCTCCAGGCTGATAAACAAAGGCTTTCTGAGGGTAATCTGCGCAGTGTTGTTGTAGAAATATCCATATTTAAAACTTTATAAACGAAAATAACTATCTTCCGGTAGCGCCGCCATCTTAGACTCTTCTGTATTCAGGAGAGAGTATTAGCGTAGTGTACGCACTTTTCTTAGTGACGTATGACAAATTCGGAGGGCGGGGGCACAGAGCAGCAGCAGAGTAGCCTCCATAGGCTGCGTAAGCTCTCATCCTGAATGCGGACGCGACTAAGTTGCCGGCATTACTGGAAGCGAGTTATTTTCATTTATAAAGTTTGAAATATGGATATTTCTAAATATGGATCCTTCTTACCCTCAGAAGGCCTTTGTTTATCATTGTGGAGCCGTTTGGATTTATTTTGTGAAAGATGGCAACCCAGTCTCACCCCATTTCGTCAATATTTGATGACACTTGACCATTCGTCATATGTTGACGTGAAGGGTATACCTTTCGCGTCATTTTTTGACGAACTGGGGACTTCAATACTATTACGTCCGTTGCATTCTCTTTCCTATTTTATTACCATTTGCGCGTCGGTTTAGGGTTAGATTTACATAATGACATCCCTACCCAAACCTAACTCTAACCCCAACGCCAGGTGACAACTGTTTAATTTCGCGTACACTGTTTAATTTCGCGTACACAGTTTAATTTTGCGTAATCTAACCCTAAACCGACGCGCAAATGGTAATAAAATAGGAAAGAGAATGCAACGGACGTAATAGTATTGAAGTCCCCAGTTCGTCAAAAAATGACGCGAAAGGTATACCCTTCACGTCAACATATGACGAATGGTCAAGTGTCGTCAAATATTGACGAAATGGGGTGAGACTGTGTTAAAGATGGATGCACATTTTTTGGACATGAAGGTCGTGGAGCCCAAATCTTCACATTTGATAAACTGAAAGATCTAAAACATTTTCTAAAATAACTGAAAATGTGTTCCTCTGAAAAACGATGGACATATGCATCTCCGACAGCTTCTGGATGAGTAAATCATGGGTTTAATATCATTTTTGGCAAAACTATAACTTTAACAAAATCAATCTGATTCCTGTGAATACAGTCTGAGACTATTGAGATATGGGGGATAGTGTACACAAATCGTTTAGGGGGGAAACTATGGTAATATAGGAATGTTAGTCAGTGGCAGTGGGCGGGGCTTTATCAATGTGAGGTCACATTAACCAGAGAATCAAAACGGCTGTGTGTCTAATAAAACGGTTTTGGTTAAATGAGGATTTTTGTATTCTATTTTTTTTCTTTGAATCTATTATAATTGCATTTACTGTCAAGTATACTTCGCTTGTACTTGTTGTTTGGTCATGATTCTGAGGACCCCCATGAAAACGAGATGCATCTCATGGGGTTGATCCTCTAATAAATAATACTAAATAAATAAATAAAATAAATACAAAGTGGGTGGATTTTTTTCATTGTACGGTGGTTGTGTTCACACACATTTATGTCCAAACCTTGTACCTTGTAAAAATGGATTTTGCATAATAGATGCCCTTAAACAAACAAAACCTTGTAAAGTTTTACCAAGAACACTCACTATTTATTTATTTAATGAAAATGATGGTGATTTTTAAACAAATTTAGACGTGTAACACTGTGATCTCAAGCTAAATCTCGACGTAGGCTATAATAAATACCAAAACTTGTGCTGTTTACAGGCCTGCTGATAACTCTCTTGAAATAGGATGTGCAATGAGACAATCACAGCCGAGAGTGAGACAAAACGTTTTGGCCATTTCCTCATTATTTTCTGACAGAACATTGAAGAGAATTGTGCAGGATATTGAAAAATGTGCAGATGTGAAACTGCTGAGAGTTGAATATTCGTTTGCTGAATCTTTAAAATGTAAAACTTTGGGTGCAGAACTTGAAATAGAAGATAACAATGCTAGTGAACATTGTGCAAACACATGATAATGTGCTTATCGCTTGGCTGGAAGCAAGATTTAGGATATAGCCGTAGGCCTATTGAATATAAGGGGAAAATACCCAGATCACATGATCATGACTGTCAGTGTGTGATGCCTGCTTGCTATCAGTCAACAGACTTCAGTTCATACTGTTATAAAGCTATTTATCTATTGTTACTTTAGCCTGTGTGCTACTTTTTTATAATAATAGTGATTTATTTATTCAAATAGTAATCTCTCTGTAATTAAAAACTGAAATTGTCGACACTTATATGTTATTTATTTCTGTTATTATTAAATATAAAATATCTTTGTTACTCTTTATTTTAAGCTGGCCTTGTTACACTGTATATTTAAGTACAGAGTACTAACAACATGTTCTTAGTACAGGGTTAGGGTTTGGATAAGCTTTAGCTGCATGTACTTATGTATAATTCACTGTTATTACTATAGTAAATATATGTGTAACAAAGACATTGTAATATAAAGTGTTACCGTGATTTGTAATGCTATTTATACTATAGCCAGTGTTTGGAAATGTGCAGGCATTTGGGCTAAAATAATGACTTTACTGTTTCCTTAAAGTGCTCAGATGATGAAGAATATATTTTATTATACATGCTATTCTTTCTGTCTTCACTCCTGTAATATAATTTATCCAGTAAGCAGACCTTGTGATGGGGGAATGAGAGACTGGAGGGCAGATTTTGATTAGAATATTCATTCATATTCTAAAATAAAAAGATCCTTTGTACAAGGCCATGCGCATCATTACCCCCCTAACTGTACAGTACCTGACCTTTGGTTTTATCATGACATTCCTTTTCAAACATATCACTAGTGTACATTCCCAGTAACACTACATCAGTCTATCTTACAATAATATCTTCTTTTCATTAGCACATTCACATTAAAATAAATCTAATGATTGAATAAAGACACGTGTTAGACATCACTGCAATTCTACTGTAATTGTCTGAAAATGTGACCATGTATTTTCTAGTGTGTATTTGAAAAGAAGATAAAGTTTTTTTTCTACGTTTATAGATGTTCTCCGCTATCTTAATAATTGGCACCTTTTCTGTCTTTGGGGTGGTACCTCAGTGTTCCATTTTGTTTTGTACAGGTATACTAACATAATACAAGGTTGTACCTTTTGGGTACATTACTGTGCCTACTGTACATTAAAGGCGGGGTGCATGATTGACTACCAAATCACACTCAGCAGTAAGGGGCGTGTCTACTAACCGACATTGTTGCCTGGGTCGCGTATGTGTGGGGCGGGTCTATCAAAAGAAGGCCAGGTTCTATTGGGGTAGGGGCGTGTTTATTTAGGTGATTTCAAATATTATCATTGGCTTTCAGAGATCATGCACCCCGTGTTTAAGTACCCATTGTATACCTTTAAAGGTACAGTTGACTATTTTGTACCCCTAAAATTTTACTGCTACAAAAATGGTTATTAAGGTACACAAACAGGAGTGCGTTTCCCAAAAGTATTGTTAACCAACTACTGTCATAAGTTTCGTCGTTACTTAAAAGTTTAACTATTTGGTGTTTCCTGAAAACATAGTTCAAACGGACATTCGCAAGCTGCATTGCAAACTTGTGTGGTTTGAATGACAGCTCTTCACCTGTCACTAGAATCATAGGTTCTTGTTATAATAATATTTAGACTTACATTGATCATGCTTTTGAAAGAAATAAGCAAAAAACATGAAGTGCATTCTTTATACATAATTCTAAATATATCAAATGTAATTTTCATGTTTATAAATTTGTAAACAAAATTAAAGTGCTGCATTTGAAAACTGCGCATGTGCACAGTCAAACGAGCTTTAAGACCCTGGGGAATCCCTGGGAGGAGTGATGTAAGAGGGAACTTGCACATGAATTAAATATCTTAAAAATAAACATCAGAAAACTAAATCACGATAACAAAATCAGTCTTCCGATGCAATATATGTTATTTACAGCAATAATCTGACATTAACAGATTAGTTAGTACTCCACCTCCCATGTGAAATCATCAACTATGTTGTTGAATCAACATGGTTCAAACAACGAATGTGTGACTAAGTTACTATGTTTTCGGGAAACCATCTTGACAAGGTAGTTTGTTTCTCCAACTATGCATCATATGATGGTTCAGCAGCGAGTTACGTCATTGTTCGGGAAACGCACCCCATGTCAGGTATAATATTGTACCCTAAAACCTAGAACATTTTAATGTATACCTATAAAGTTAGAAAAATGAGCCTTTGAAAGTTCCACCCCAGCTATCAAAAAGGTAGTTTTGTAAAAATTTTCTGACCGTGTATATTGCTTTTTAAAACATTTGTATGTTTTTTTCTTTTTTTGCTTGACAGAGCAGCAAGCGGCTTTTGATTTAACGAATGCAATGCTAATAGATGACATGAAACAAAGCCTGCATGAATATTTCTTTGAATGTCTAGCCATATTTTTGATAATGAATTAATCTAATATTTAAAAAAAAACTCACGTTAAAGACGCACTCTAAAGATTATTCCACACGGCCAAGGGTATTTTTATAACCTCCTGCGTTTAAAAAAAAAATCCCGTCCACACATGTTCGGTTTAAAAAAAATTTCCGCCTACATGAAAATGGAAAAACACGATAACACGCGCTGTCAAGAGTATGCCGCACTCTGGCCAATCAGAAGCCTTAATCAGAAGCAAAAACCCTGGTTTTACCACTGCAACCGGTTTCTGAAAATCTTCACCCTGGTAGGGGTTTTCAAAAATGTTTGGTTTCAGTGAGCTGATATTGCGTTTCCATATGGACGAATGGCCGAATCGCGTAAAAAAGTCACGGTTATAAAAAATACCCGTGTCAGTGTGGACAAGGCCTAAAATATGCTTGGGTATTTTCAACCCAGCGTTGGGTCAAAAAACTGATGTAATTTAACTTACTGTATGATAGGTTGTTTTAGCCCATTGTTGGTTCAAATATAAACATTAACCCAACATCTGGGTTCGTCCCTTTTTGTTATACCTGAAGTTATAACTTTTAGGAAACATAATAAAAGATCAGAAAATTAATAGATGCAGATCATAATTTTCCCACTTCCACCATTATTACATTTAAATTAAACCTCATATCAGTAGCATACAAATAGTATTCAAAGCATATTATTATAATATTTTTGCAATATCAGAGTTTGGCATTACTTGTTTAATATCATAATAAATACAGCTCGAGCAGCAAGTTCTGCAAAACAAAACAAAAATATATGTCTTACTCTGAAAAATGCTGGGTTACCCAACACTGGGTCAAAAAGGGACAAACACAACACGTTTGATTGTAATTATATATGTGCTGGGTTGTTTTAACAAAAAATGTTTGGCCCAACACTGGGTTAAATCAAAAAGGATTTTTTTTAAGAGTATACCGTAAGCTGCTTCGTATTGATGTGTCTAAAAATGACCCAACATGCTTTCCATGTATCCACGATTAATCACAACACCCATACACCACTTATTATAATTATTACCATCTGAATTAGCATCATTTATGTACCTCATCAAAATGAAATAAATATTAACTCTACTGTCCTTATACTATCAGAAGACATTGCACAACCTTATAAACTCTATATGTTTGTGTATTTCAGTTTGTGTTGACTATATCTGAAATATACAGTATTATATTTATTTTCCCAAACATTCCGTACTCAACCTTTAACCTCTTCCCAAACGTAAGCCATCACTCACTCCCCCGTGGAATATCATGTGTTTTAATCAATATGTTTCAGGAAGTCAAGTCTCAAAAGCTTAATGTGATGCTATTGAGTTTCCACCCGCAACCCCTTTTGTAAGCCATGACTGGATCTTGAGGGATCTGAAAGGGTCACTGATTGTAGCTTAGCTACAGTAAGATACATTAATGGAGCATGCAAAATCCAAAAAGGGGAAACGGATTTGGCTTTGTGGTCTCCAGTGCTTCTGTAAGTGTTGAAATGGAAACCCTCTCTCCCATCCGCCAGGGCAGTGGCTATTCTTAGAAAGGGCACAGTTGGGAGTGCATGCATTATTTATGAGTTGGATACACGTTCATCGTTCAACCTCTCGGCCACCTCAACTCAATCTCAGTGTCACTAACATAGCGATGTCGAAAGATCACTTGTAACAAACGCACAATCGCACACAAATTTGAACTCAACAAGGGAGACCCGAAAGACAGGCGCATGTAGCTGTGCCCCCCCCCCCAAAAAAAATGCTTACATTGCTCTGGAAATCTACAAAATTGCATGTGCTTACAAGTAAACTATCAGCGAATCTGCGGTCCACCCTGCTGAAAAGATGTTCAACAGGTCGCCAGTTTCTTAACTAGTTTAACCAGCTCTGAACCTGCTTGACTAAAAAGGCCAGATTTTATTTGTGGACAACATGGCTGTGTTGGTTTGAACCAGTATCGCCAGCATAAACCAGTCTGAAACAGTTCATGCTGGTTTAAGCCAGAACTAAACTGTTAACCATTGTAACTGACCAAGATTGATATCAAAGTAAAGTCAGAGGCAGTAGTATTGTGATAGTTGCAATAGTGGTAGTGATAGTTACAACACGTTCATCATTGTAGCTTCAGATTTAGTCTTAAAAACGCTCTCCATCCTTCAAAGGCGATATTTGCGCAGGAGATCGGCCTGCCACATGTACTTGCGTTCGGGAAAGTGCTCCGGAATCTTGATCTTGCGGAAGTCCTGGATGCACTTCTCCAGCTCCTCCTCCACGGTCAGCTTTTCCTTCGCTTGCCGCTTCTTGCTGGTGCTTGTGTCCCGGGAGCTGGCGGTGAGTGTTCGCAGAAGATCGCTCTTGCGGCGGTGCTCGGACTGCTGCTGTTGGAGAAGATGCTGAACGGGGCCTTTCTTAGGAGGCCGGTCCAACGTCTGCACGTGCGTCTGCCGGCTGACCGGGCCGCGGATGACGGTACCTTGCGGGGAGCTGGCCTCAGAGTGGCTTTCAGAACTGGAGGTGGACAGCTCGTTGAAGGACGTCCCACTCTCACCTTCGCCATCGCCTTTGTGTCCTTTACAGCAACAGTCGCAAGGCGGAGAAGTCCAACGAGAAGGGCCACCTGAAACACAGAAGAGAGGAAATCACCTGAGACTGAAGAACACATCAGATCTTTGGGCCTGTAGGTAAGTCTAGCCTGATCTCAACAGAATTTGTACATATTTGACGAGTTGGCTAATTCGTATGAATTCTCATGAAGAAACGTACGATTCCCATGAAAAGAACAACAACAACAAAACCTAACCCCTTTGCACAGGCCTGTGTTTTCCGTTGTCACTGATAAACTGCGTCTGTTATTCTCCACCACACCGATTCGCTGTATTTCACAACACTGATCCATGTCAGATTTTTAATTATGCAACCTCAATCCATTTGCATTTAATTATGCAAATGAGAGCCGGAGTGTCAAAAATGATTCACGGCGAGAGAGACTGCACTTGATCAAACCCATTAGCCATCTATATGGATGTTTATGCACAAAGTTAGGGCCACATTGCAATAATTAAACAGAAGGTAATTGTGCAGTTGTGCCCATGGTAAAGATATATTATCCAAAAAATATACAATTGCACTGCAGAAGATAATCTTCCAGTGTAAAAAAAAGGATAGGATGGCACATATAACCCCATATCAAAAAGTTAAAGGCGGGGTGCATGATCTCTGAAAGCCAGTGTTGACATTTGAAATCACCTAAACACACTGTCCCACACATACGCAACCCAGGCAACAATATCGGTCAGTAGACACGCCCCTTACTGCTGATTGGCTACAAGGGTGTTTTAGTATCCGGCCCGACTCCCTTTTCCAAAGTGTTTTTTAAATCATGCACCCTGCCTTTAAGAATGAAATTCGACCAAGTGTTTCAAAAATGTATCTGGTAGTGCATAAACTAGCAAAAAATCACTGGGCTTTTTGCAATCTCTAGAATTAATGACTTCCATTCAAATTTAATTCAAGTTAAAGAGTTAACTTTGTATCTGCAATCAACTCTTAATCACATTTAATTACCACCTTTACACAGCCCTGCCAACTTTACCTTTTGTTTCTTTTAGTATAGCACCACAAAGCATAAATTAACAATAGTTTTTTTAAGTATATATTATGAAAAGTTATTCAGAGTGCATTAAGAATTAATTAGAGTCAATTACACAAGGTGCATTATAGGAGCCAGTATGAGATGTTCATTTGAATAACTTGGCAACAGCAGTATTGATCCTACATCAGCAAAACAGCCCGTGTAAGAAATTGCCAAACTATGCAATAAAACAACTGTGCTTTGTTGCAAAAGTGCAGTTGTGCAAAAAGCACCCAATCATAACAAGACACTTTTATGGCATTTGATTACTCGAGTAGTGTGAGAAAGATCCATAAATAAATGTATTTAAAAATGAATTTTAAATTAATAAGAAGCTGAATGACACATGGTTATAATTATAATAGTTAAAGAAATATTCCATTTTCTTAAAAGAAAAATCCAGATAATTTACTCACCACCATGCCACCAAAAATGCTGATGTCTTTCTTTGTTCAGTCGAGAAGAAATTATGTTTTTTGAGGAAAACATTCCAGGATTTTTCTCATTTTAATGGACTTTAATAGACACCAACATTTAATACTTAACTCAACACGTAACAGTTTTTTTCTACGGAGTTTCAAAGGACTCTAAATGATCCCAAACGAGGCATAAGGGTCTTATCTAGCAAAACGATTGTCATTTTTGACAATAAAAATAACAAGTATACACTTTTAAAGCACAACTTCTCGTTTAAATCCGGTCGTGATGCACCAGCTGACCCCACGCAATACGTCATGACGTCAAGAGGTCACAGAGGACGAACGCGAAACTCCGCCCCAGTGTTTACAAGTGTTGAGAAAGAGGACCGTTCCAACGTTGTTGTATGTCAACTGATACTAATTAATGTCTTTGTGTCAGTTTATTGTTTACAAGGGTCCGCAAATGTGCGTTTTATATATGTAACACGTGACCTCCCTACGTCACTACGCATTTACGTTAGGTCGCACTGGACCAGATTTAGATGAGAAGTTGTGCTTTAAAAGTGTATATTTGTTATTTTTATTGTCAAAAATGACAATCGTTTTGCTAGATAAGACCCTTATGCCTCGTTTGGGATCGTTTATAGTCTCTTGAAACTCCGTTGAAAAAAACTGTTACGTGTTGAGTTAAGTGTTAATTGTTGGTGTTTATTTAAGTCCATTAAAATGAGAAAAATCCTGCAATGTTTTCCTCAAAAAACATAATTTCTTCTTGACTGAACAAAGAAAGACATCAACATTTTGGATGATATGGTGGTGAGTAAATTATCTGGATTTTTCTTTTAAGAAAATGGAATATTCCTTTAAGTAGCATGTATTTTAAACAATGGTGGGTTATTTTCATCCTAGCATTGGTTAAAAAAGGGATGAACCCAACCATTAGGTTAAATTAAGCTAGAAAAAGGATTATATTTGAACCAACAATGGGTTAAAACAACCCAGCATTTTGGGTTGAAACCACCTTGCATACACTGTAAAAAAAATCAGTAGAAATTGCAGCTGGGTTGCCGGTCACTTACCGTACATTTAAATTTATGTTTTTTACTGGCAACATTTTGTTCAAAGTTAAATGAACATTAAACATTTACAAGTCTTTGTCTTTACAGCGTAAAACTAAAAAAACAGCATCAAGCAAGACATTCTGGGAAACAAAATCTGAAGCAAAACACAGAAAAAGGTTGATGATGATTTCTGGTTCCCAGAATGCTTTGCATGAGGCTGTTATTTTATAGTTTTATTCGGTAAAGATAAAGACTTGTTAATATTAAAAATTTATTTAACTTGAACAAACTCTTGCCAGTAAATAACATGCATTTAATTACCGGCAACCCAGCTGCAATAACATTGTAATTTCTACTGAATTTTTTTACAGTGTTGTTACTGTAACTCAAGTATAACAAAGTCAACAAATTAAACCGTTTGAAATACTCTGAAATACAACAAAATTACGTACACAAAAGACATCTGCCTCTGGTTCGATCATGGGCGTCGGAACCATTATACGTGGGTGGGACAGGACCCACCCACTTTTTAAGACCAATGATAATGGACCCACCCACTTTTTTTCTAATTTAGCGCATTTGTCTGTTCACTTATCAAAGCGCTGTTAGTCCAAATCCATTCCACTAGAGCAGGGATCCCTAACCTTTGCTTTTTTTACACCGCGGACCCGTTTCAGCTTTTAAACATAATTCGCAGGAGGTGAGTGGACGCTGAGTTGCTGTTCGAACATAGTGCTGAAAACCTCATTTTCCAAATGTATAACGTTTTAAACAGAAGTAAATGTCAAAAAACCATGCATTAGGAAAATTAATAACTGCTTTATTTATAGTATATTTTCTATAGACGTGTAAAACCATATTAAAGCGGATTATTTTACTTTCATTGTTTCACGAGTTTGCCTGCCCATTTAGTCTTAATAATTAACGGTAAACAAACTTAGCTTGGTGTTCTTAAAGGCAGCTCGAACCTTCGGACTCGAGCCCCAAGTTCAAGACACAGAAGAAAGAAAGAGGAGATGATGAGGAGAGATGCCAGAAGAATTGCGTCTGTCGCGGAGGCACAGAGACTCCCGTTTTGCTTTTAATGATAATTAACACAGCACTAAATGGGGTTCCTTTCAAACGTTAAAAGTGTAGGCTAATCGTTAAAATATTATTACTGCTGTAAAATAGTTTATTTTGATTATGGCACGATCGCTGGATAATTTTCAAGTTTTTTTTACAGAAGCCAATTACTTTTCATTTGCGATATGAACGTCTTCACATATTTTTATTATTTGCGAGGTACATTTGCAGATAATTCATAAAGTCATACCTCTGTTTAATCGATTGTGTTTTAGAAGTACACATGCTCAAACTCTTATGACAGCATTGTTTCCCGACGGATACCATAAAATAAAGTGATCTCATTTCCAGAATCTCACATTTATATTTCTCTAAGAGAGAGAAAGAGAGATTGTGTATAACAAATAAAAAAGGTATACAAAAGTTGTATCAGTTTACCTTCATTCGTTTTTCCTTTTATTTCCTCAAAATAAAAAATAAACATTGTAGCCTACTGTCAGCAGAGTAGAGAAAAAAATGACACAGAGAAAGATAAATGAAACATGACATCTGTCATTATTTGCAAAATATTTAAAGGGCTATTACCAGAATTTCGACCGCAATAGGCTACTGTCTTTAATTTAATAAACGCAAATTTTCAGGCTAATTAAAAGGAAACATGAAAATGTCAAATATTGCAGTAAATGTATTTTTCGGGGGTGGGGGGGATATGTGGGGACCCACCCACTTTTCATTTGCTTCCGACGCCCATGGGTTCGATAATGATACATATATCACAGTTACTGTCCTGTACATGTAAGTGATGTTCAGGATGTGTTGCCTATTGATGCTGATTTAACAAGCAGTGCTAGCATTCCTTAAAAATAAGGTTTCTTATTTAAAAAAGCCCTAAACCTAGATATTAAAGTTATGTAATGTAAGGTTTCATAACTGTACTGTTTGTGCTACTGATATGAATTATCCATGCTAATATAAGCTATATTTCTTGTGATTTTTAATAAAACACACTGCTGTTACAAGTATTTTTCATAGTTATTCCATTAAGGAACCATTTTTAGTTGTGCAGGCATAAAATCCTAATGGGCATGTCTTCAACAGGGGTTTAGGGACCATCTGGGGCAGGGCTGGAGTGGGACAAATTTTTAACCTCAGAGTTTTATGCCTTAGACCGGCCCACTTTAGTTCTAGGGTGACCATACGTGGCATTTTCGCCAGACGCGTTCTGGCCAGGATTTCAGGTGTGTCCTCTGGAAGTCGCATGGGTTGACGGTGATGGTATTATTGGAGGTCCACCAAAATGATTTTTTTTATGAAATTTTGCCACAAACAAAAATGCATTAATGAGTCAATAATTCAAATTTCTAAATTGAGTGTGAAATGCCAACCATAAAATATATTGCCAAAATATTAATGTAGTAGACCTATGCCAAAAACTATTATTTTAATTACTATGTTATTACTATTATCTTTGTAACCATCATAACAAAGTATGTGTTATAAATAAAAATTAATTCTGTATTAAAAAGAGTGAAATTGTTATTGTTTATGTTTCTACCTAAACTGTGTATTCCCAGGGAATGCACATACTAGTAAAATTTCATTTTTATTGTTTTCTACATAAAAGCAACCTATATAATGTAAAGAACGTTCTGTAAATATATAACCTTGAATATTAACCGAGTTAAATCATGTCAATGACTGAAATCAATGTGAAATCAAACTTTGATGATGATTTTAGCCTGGATTTTAAAGACAGTGTAACAAATGTATTTTATAAATGTATATAATATGTTTTTAAAGTGTTACTATTTGTGTGTATCATAAAGAAAAATCAGGGGGTAAGTAACTTGTGATGAAAATAAAACATATGTATCATATTGCTTGACATGTTTAGAAGCACATCTGATCATTAATAAATCATAGCTAGTAAGATCATCATATTAAACATATGGCAACCTGTCAACTAAATATTAAATGTTTTCAGAGAAAAAGACTTCTTGTACATCATCAAATCTTACCACATCTCACATCTTATAGTCAATATGTCTATACTGCAGGGACAGAAGAGGACTGGCAGAAATGACTGGAACTTGCTTATGTGACAAAAATGGAATTCATTTGTCACTTGGTATAAAAGGGCCATTTGATCGATGAGTCGAGCCCTCATAATTGGTGTTTTGAAAAATGGGCCCTGACTTGGCAACATAGCTAAACCAGTTGGTGGCCAATTTTCTGTCCACATGGAATTAACAGGATGCACCAAAGCAGTGTTGACAAATGCATTTAAAATCAGGGTCGGCTGTAATTTTGTTTTTGAAGTGGGGTGAACTAAACCTTACAAGCCCTTAAACCTGGAATGAATTACATGCTTACAAAATAACAAGTGCTATATTTACAACATAATACTATTCATTTATTTTATATTATTTAATACACTTGGGGCCAGATTAAAAACATGACAAATTAATGACCGTGTGCAATTACAAAAAAGTGCCATTGGGAGTGGATATTTATTACCATTCAAAACTTATTGTCAGGAATTTGACGGAGATGAAACCAAACGCAGACATAGATGAAACAATGAAACAAAAAGGAAAACAAAAACCCATGATGGGGCAAACAATAAACCGGAGACAGCTAGACTAAATAACAACTAAACTTGACTACAAATAACATATAAGAAACTAGACTTTGACTATACTAAATATTCTCACAGGTACTCACAGTTAACAGGACAAAACAAACCAGCGAAGAAACACCAAACACAAGGACTATAAATAGGGAGAACTAATGAGGGGAACAGGTGAAAGTAATAACAAGCAAGGGAGTGGGTAAAAAGTGACGAGACACTGGAAATGCGTGGTCTAATATACAGTAACTAATACTGAGAACACATATCTCACACAAAACATTGTACTGTCAGAACCCTGCTAACAAGACTAGATATAATACAAAACAAGATTCGGGCAGGATACTGACACTTATAGTCTCAGTCTCGGTATAAATCAATGATTTTTATGAACCCATTCTGCCTTTTCAGCATTTCATTCATAAATGCTATTTTAACTCTTTCCCCGCCATTGATGAGTTATCTCTTCAATTAAGAACATTTGCATAAAAAACTTGTTCCTGAGGAATTTTTATGTTAATCTGCAATACCGCGATTATCCACAAGATATCTATTGAAAAATTGGTGCTATCTATTACCCAATTTATAAAAAACAGAAGCCAAAATGTTATTTACTAATTTTAAACTCTGTGTATGTTTTGATAATCGTTTTGAATCTGATCTCTAACAAAATTCCTTCACGAAAATGCAATAATATTGTATATATATATATATATATATATATATATATATATATATATATATATATATATATATA
Organism: Paramisgurnus dabryanus; assembly: GCF_030506205.2. Classification (NCBI taxonomy): domain Eukaryota; kingdom Metazoa; phylum Chordata; class Actinopteri; order Cypriniformes; family Cobitidae; genus Paramisgurnus; species Paramisgurnus dabryanus. The sequence continues at coordinate 20,839,564 of NC_133354.1, forward strand.
TATATATATATATATATATTAAAGAAAATTACACAAATTAAAGAGTTTATAAACAGAGAAAAAAATATAGAAATATAGAAAAAAAATTTAGGCTGAAAGTTTTTTTCCTGTTTTGTTTGTTTGTTTGTTTGGGTCTGTTCTTTCATTTGAAATATTTGTATGTTTATATATTTTTAAAAGAAAATTTTCCTGGAAGGCATTTTGTGAAACTTTTGTGAAAATCACAAAAAATGCTGGCGGGCAAGTAAAAAAAATGGCTGGTGGGGATTGAGTCAAAAGGGGGAGGGGCCATTCAATAGGTCCCACCCTAAATTCCTGTTTCAGTGAAAATGTATAATATCAACACATTAAACAAAGCTGCGTATTTCAAGGCACTTAAGTGAGTCTATGATACTAGCCATTAATATGTTTTAAACAACCGAACAAAGACCAAATGTACGAGCATGTCAAAACTTCTCCAGTGCTCCAAAACACACTCAGATCCCAGAGGGTTTGTAAGGCCCACTGTAATATTAGCGCTGTTAAAATAAACATGTGCATGTTTTTTCTTAAGACCACTTTTACTAATACTGTATCTCCTCATGTTCAGCCTTTCAATGCTATTGCGATTTGTAGGTCTATTTATCCATCCATCACCTTTTCAGCTCGACTAAATAAATATTTTAGTAAAATGCCTACATTCTTTTTTTTTCGGTTATTAGTGTCCAAATATGTTTAAGTAGTGCATAGTATAAGTAAATTAATTTGGATGCAGCCTTAGTTTTCTTTTTCACTTTCTGCAGGGTTTTTTATATTCCATTGCTGCTTCTTCACCTCAAAGCTCATAAAACAAACAGATGAACAGCGACCGTGTCATCTGCGGCTCCCATTGACAATCTTGTCGTCTTTCCATCCCCAGACTTGCATAATCAGGAATCGCAAGACGAGCCCTTGATAGCTGCACTCGTGTGAAAAGCACTTAAGTGATAATTGTATTCTTTAAGAGTGCTCTGCTATCCCCGCATTCTGTGCACTTAGCCTCTACCGCCTGCTTCGGCGCATTTGAAGTGTCCGCGGCTAATCAAAGCCATGCCTGTGCATCCTCTTACAATACATTAATTTGTTTTATATGCCGTCAACTTGATAAAAAACATCCATACTACAAAATAAAATACACAATCACCAGCCACTTTATTAGTGCACCTGTTCAGTAATGCAAATCAGCAAATCGCATGATAGCAAATAGACCTGCTGAAGTTTACGCCAAATATCAGAATGGGGAAGAAACTGAAAGAAAGTCTACTAAAAAAAACAACTCATTATACAGCTGATATCTGAACGCAACACACAACATGTCAAGCCTTATCTCTCCAGCAGAAGAACAAACCAGGTGTCGCTGAGAATGCAGCTGGCAAATCTGCAGAAACGGCATCATGCTGTCATGTCAATATGGATGAAAATCTCTGAAGCATATTTCCAACACCTTATTAAATCGATGACACACAGAATAAAGCCAGTTTGGGGTGGTCCAACCTAATATTGGAAAGGTGTATTTAATAAAGTGCATATACATGCATATAATGTGCATGCTATCTAAATGCAGATCGTTAATTTAGTAATACATTTTAAATCTTAAAATGAATATTTACATTTATGTATTTGGCCAAATTTATCCAAAGTGCATTACAAGGTATACATTTAATACAAGCTATACAAGCATGTGTGTTCTTTGGGTTCAAACCCATGACCTTTGTGCTAACTCACTGCTCTACCACTGTGCTTTTAAGTCGTGGTTTTGGGATGTTCTTTAAAAAAGAAACCACAACATTTTCTAAGTTAATTTGTGGCAGCAGTCCGATCAAGCAACCGTCGAGTGAATCAGACAATGCATGCCACATCTAAATAGCAAGTCTGTCTGGACGCTATTGACTACTGAGCTTCCGCAATTACCTCAACATTTATAGCCTGTCTGTGATGGCAGAAGCCCTCTCAACAACAGCTGACAGGGGCGTAACCCCTGTCGCAGCCTGCCGCCCTACGTGAGCCCACCGCCAAGACCCGATCAATCCGCTGTTTCAACACAGACCGACCCGATCTGTCCGCACAGCGGCATGCTCATTCGTCTTTCCTCGTATCAATACATCACACAGCTGGTGGAGGTGCCTGAGCTATTGGCCCCCTATCGATTCTTGTCATATACCATGGCCAAGCAGACAAAATGCCACGGAAAGATAAACGTTAGCGCTGCCATGCGAGCCAAAACTTGCTCTCACTGGCATTTGTTTTGCTTGGTGGTGTCACATTACTGATTCACGTATTTTTAATGAATCAGGCGCCTGATCTCCTGGAACAGATCCCATTCTGTGAGTTTGGGGTTTTAGGAGGAGCTGTTAGCAATAAATGTGTTAAGACAGACTTCGGCTTCTGATCTGCCTCACAGAGGAGTTTATTCTGGCCAGAGATTGAGGACCTGTCGCATCCAAAGAGGTCTATAATACTTGGAGAGAGCTACTCTATTTGATTCCCATTTATCTCAATGGCAGTTGCTTGGCTGGTGCTGAACCTCGCCGCCTAAAGAAGAAATGCAATCAGCTGAGCCACTTCATTTGACTAATCACTATGGAAAATGATGCCATGACATGTTACACTCTCAGAAATAAAGGTACAAAACTGTAACTTTTCTGTCACTGGGGCTGTACCCTTTCAAAAAGTACAGCTTTGCACCTAAGGATTTCATTTTAATACCTCAGAGGTACATACTGGGAACAAAGAGAGCTTATTAGTACCTGAAAAATACATATTAGTATCTCAAAGGTACATATTGGTACTAAATGTTTACACATCTGTACCTAATGGTCCATACAATTACCTTTTTAAAGGGTGCTGCCCCACTGACCGCTAGGGTACATATTTTGACTTTTTTCTAATAATCTAGGTCCTAAAGGTACGGTAATCTACCCAAAATTATATTCTGTTTTGTATTCCTGTAAAGGTACCAAACGGAAACTTAGGGTACAGCCTCAGTGACAGAAAAGGTACAGTTTTGTACTGTGTAGCAATGCTAAATAGCTGGTAGCATTGCAGGAATGATATTACGCAGTGCATGAATAACGTCCCCTGTTATTTAAAGTTACCGAGGGGACTATTTTAGGTGCCGCATAATATCATTGCACCTGCTGCGGCCATGTTACAGCAGCAAAGTCTTTGATTATTACGCCAGAATGAGAATATAGTTCCTAGCCATATCGACCTAGAAAATCACAACTTTTAATTTTCCGTCTGTCTTAGTACACGATGTAACTACAGAAGAGTCAAGTTTTAAATAGGAAAAATATCGAAACTCTGTGGTTATTTTTAGCGCAATGCTAATGGTCTTATCAGATTCAATGGATAATGCTAAGCTATGCTAACAGTGATACTGCCAGAGATCAGCCAAATGGATTCCAAAACAGTAAAAATCAACTGTTTAACTCTAGAGTAGCTGTAAAATGAGCATTTTTTTAAAAGTGGAGTGTACCTTTAAGCATGCCACCAAGTAATTGGGGGGATGCAGTTTTTATAATAAAATGCACAGAACATTTCTGTACATTTTTTGTATATTGTAAACCACTGAAATTGTTTAAGACATGAAGATGTTTCAGTACTTTTTATCCAGAAAAGACGCAGCTGCCCCATTCACTTACAGTATGTGTTTATAAGGCAATCCATCGTGGCAATACAACAGACCAAAGCTGTCTACTGTATATATGTCTGTGATATCACTCAATTTTTCACTTTGAAAACCCTCAAAAAAACGGTCTTTTGAACAGTCTGCATTGGACATCGGTGGAGACTTCTGCGGCTCATTTCAGAGGTGGCGTCCGCCAGAAGTCGCATTTATAGTCCATTGCGATCTCATTTAGGGGCTGGACACACCAAAACTTTTAAACGCGGCTGAAAACGCCTTGAGGACGCCGAATGCCAGCTGTTTTTCAGCTGAGTGCCAGCTTTCTTCAGCTGAGCGCTTTGATAGCTGTGATACTTCAGCTGTGAGCCGGTTGGTTGCTGTGGTAATGTCCCGCCCCTCCTCCACTGTGATTGGGTGGCCGTGTGAGAACTGACATTGACGAGCGGAGATTTTCTCCCAAAGTTGAATCTCTTTTAACTCTCGACGCTCAGCGCCGAGCGCGGAAAAACCGCCGAGCGCCGGTTTTCAGCGCGGAAAAAACCCGCTAGCTGCTGGCTTATTTGAAAAACGCCGAGCTTATATTGGAAACAATTGAAAACATGCGCCGGCCGCGGGCGTAAAAGTTTTGGTGTACACAACCCCTTAAGCAACCGTGATAGCTGTCAACCGAGCTGTCGAAATACACTATTGGGTAAATTGGCAGCGGGCAGAATCACATTGACATTACGACACGGAAGGTGCATTTCAATAGCATTGAATAGCATTGGGAATAGCATTGATTTTAAGAGAAACAGATATGTGAACTAAGCATGTTTCCTAAATACGTATGAATATATTCTAGTATTTTTTAATTTAGTACATTTAAAATCCTACATAGAGCTCCTGTAGGTCTCCCTGCTATTTAAGTAATATCCACAATGTAACACATTAAAACATTCATTTTGCTTACAAGTAAACCATATATACTTGGGTAGAGCTCCTCTATAGCTCATTGTTGTGGCTTTGTGTTAGCAATGCAAAAGGTAATGGGTTCGAACCCAGGGAACACATATTGGCTAAATGTATATCTGTAATGCACTGTAACTTGCTTTGGATTAAAGCATCTGCCAAATGCATACATGTAAATGTAAAATCTGCTTTATCATGCTATGATATAGATTACACTTTGCATAGTACATAAGATCTCAATTACCCATTTAAATAAGCGTGTGCTGTATATCATGAGTATTTCCGATGTTGTCAGAGCATGAAAAAAATGTCTATTATGATTTGCTATCTGATATTCATGAATAACGTTTTGAGCATTCTTGCATCAGGCGTCTCTGATAATCCCAAGTTAGCTAGTCTTGATGTGCCAGAATGTGTTCGTGTGTCAGTGTGCTCATTCATGTGTCTTATTTTATCCGTACTGAGCATCAAGACTCTCTTCATGCCCAGTTTAAGCAAGACTGCGTTCAACTGCTGAGCAATATGCCAGCTGTCTGCCAGACCTGCTGTGTTCCTGCTGTAGTGATGGAGTTCTCTTAATTAGGCTCATCTATTTCTGGCTATGAAATCAACCACATATTTTTCACTTACCATACTTTCTTTCATGGTTTTATAGTTTTGAATTATTGTTTTTTGTGTCATTAAAACCTGGACTGATTGTACTTGAAGTCATTTTGAAATTGACTTTCTTAATATGAGCTTCTGCTCCTATTAGGCATGATTTATGAATGAAATTATTCTACAGCATTTATTAAACTATGTTCATTTCAGCATTAATTTTATACATTTATAAAATCTAAAATTGTAACTGTTAACATCAGTTAATGCACAATGAACTACAGTAACATGAACAATTGTATTGGCATTAAATTGAAAAAGCTTAATAAATGCTACAAAACCTATATTGCACATTGTTATTTTACATATTAGCTACATTGTAAAAAGTGGATCTAATCAAATTGCTTTAATTGGTAACACATAAAAAATTAAGCTCAACTTTAATTTTCTCACTTTAAGTAAAAAAAAATAGTTTTATTGGTAACACCTAAAACATTTAATCTTTTTCTACTTAAATTTTAAGTTGAATTGTATTTTTTTAAGTTATTTAAATTTCACGCTTCACAGTTTAATGCATCAGCAAACACAACCTAATTGTAAAGTGTCACCAATAATAATAATAATAATAATAATAAATTGAATTTCTACACCGCTTTTCTTGAACTCAAAGATTGTTTACAAGGCAGATCAAAAAAAGAGGGGGGGAGCTATGGATAGGCAGGGGCGAGGAGATGGGTCTTGAGGCGAGACTGAAAGATGGTAAGGGACTCAAAGGTGCGGATCTCAATGTGAAGGGAGTTCCAGAGCCTTGGAGCTGCCCTCGAGAAAACTCTGTCCCCAAAACTGCAGAGCTTGGACTTGGGGATGGAGAGGAGACCGGCTGAGGTGGATCTTAGGGACCGTGAGGGTTGGTAGGGGGAGAGGAGGTCTGTGAGGTTGGGGCCAGGTGGTGGATGGCTTTGTAGGTAAGAAAAAGAATTTTGTATTTGATCCGGTGGGAAATGGGAAGCCAGTGCAGTTGTTTTAAAACTGGAGTGATGTGGTGCCAGGATTTGGAGCGGGTGATGAGTCGGGTGGCTGTGTTTGGACCAGTTGTAGTCTTTTAATGTAAGTTGAGCTTGAGCTTGAGGAGTAGTGAGTTGCAATAGTCCAGTCATGAGGAGATGAAGGCGTGAATGAGTCTTTCAGCAGCAGGAGGTGAAAGTGAGTTTCTGATTTTTGAAACGTTGCGGAGGTGAAAGAAGGATGTTTCAATGACCTGATGGATGTGGGGCTCAAGGGAGAGGGTTGAATCAAAGATCACGCCAAGGTTGCGTTCCTGGAGAGATGGGGAGACAATGGTGCCGTCAATGGTGAGAGTGGGGTTATTGGTTTTGCTGAGTGTGAATTTGGAGTGGATGATGAGGAATTCTGTTTTATTGCTGTTGAGTTTGTGGAAGTTCTGTTGCATCCAGATTTTAGTAGTTGACAGACAGGAGTTGATGTGAGAGAGGGGAGGATTGTGGGGGGACTTTGTGCTGAGGTAAATGTGTGTGTCATCGGCATAGCAGTGGTAGTTCAGGTTGAAATGGTGAAATATCTGACCAATGGGAAGGATGTAAATGATAAAGAGGAGGGGGCCGGGTACGGAGCCTTGAGGAACACCTTGGATGACTGTGACTGTGGCAGAGGTGTGGTTATGGAGGGAGATGAAGTGGGATCTGCTGCAGAGGTAGGAACGTAGCCAGCTGAGTGCTGTACCTTCGATACCGAAGTTTTTAAACTGGGAAGGCTGCACTCAGGTCGAGAAGGATAAGAATGTTGAGGGAACCAGCGTCAGCAGAGGTGAGGAGGTCATTGAGGACTTTTTCAATTCTTCATTGTAAAAAAATTTTAATTCTTCAAATTGTAAATCATTGTTCTGCCTGTGAAATGACTTTTTCATACCATTCTAATTTTACCCTTTGCTATTCTTTCTTGATAACAGCACTTTTCTTGAAACAATAAATTATCAAAGAATAAAACCAAGCCCACTGTTTTAATAAATGTCCTGTTTACTTCAAATGACTCTGTAATACACTAGATTATAGAAGAAAGACTGGTTATACACATGTTTCACATGGTCCTATAAAGAAAGGTCTTTAAATACCTTTACTTTATTCTAAAGCCATGTTGTCTTAAAGATAAAGAGACTTCTTTTAAAGCGGCAATTTCATAAGTTTGCATCATGAATGTTTTCACATTCTGTTTAATAAGTATGTCAAATAGTTTCATATTATCCCATGCACCAAGACCTTCTTTTGTTTCAGAAGGATTTATTTAAATCAAATCATCACTAAGGGTTTAGACATGTGTGTAATCATCAAGATTCAGCTCGTATCTCTATTTGCTTTGAATTTCCCATTAATAAAATGCCAAAAGGAATTATTTTCCCCAAAAATATTTGTCATGAATAAACAAACAGAAGAATCAATGTAAAATAGAATTATTATTGCGACTGACCATAGTTTATTGATTTAGGAATTTGCCACAATTTTCGCTGTTTTAAGAAGTGGGGCCAGAGCAAGATTTGGTAAAAATTATATTTTTTTAACGCAGTTCAATAATCAGCAAGGTTTGCAACCAATCATGCAATGGGAGCCTAGCATTGCATCAAAACCAAATCTTCTAACTGCTTACATACCTTGCTACAAAAATGTAAGGTATGAGGAACATAATGTGTTTTTTTAACCATAAACCACACAAACACGTTGTATAATACCAAAAATAACATTGTTTTTTAACAATGAAATATGTGCTCTTTAATGGGAAAAACTTCCGCTCACAGCCACATTCACATATTTGTAATTTTGAGAATAGGCTGTGACGCAGGGCATAAAATGTACACTCCCCAAGTGCCAAATGCAAGTAAAAATCAGCACTGGCAAGTATACAGTGTGAGACATTTTTATGAATTGTAGACACAGCACATGTTTGACTTCATGTAGCTTTGCACTGACCACGGTCTATGACATCAAGGTATCACAATAAATCATCAAGAAGAGTCCTTATAATGAAACATGATTGGTTCTATACCTGTCAGTCATATGGCCTAGATCTTGGGTGGTCCTTGGCCATTCAAAGCAGCCATGGTTCCCAGACCTTCTGCCGTCAGCCTGATGTGTAGTCTCATGTAGCCAGACCTTCAGACTGATGGCAGAAGGTCTGGACTCCATAGCAGCTTTGTCTGCCAGACAACCATCCAAGAGGCCATCAGACTGAAATGTAATGCAACCAATCACAGCGTCATGCTTAAGGGCGTGAAAATGTCAATGTCCCTCTCTATGTCAATGCCTCCCAGAATATTTTAAATACTAAATAATTACCCGTTTAAAACCATAAAAGTATTTTAGAGGGCAGCAAACATACAGAGAAACAGTAATATTTTATTTACACTTGAAATGACTGCTTTATCCCCATTGTCCCTGGATAGATTGTTTAACAGTTTTCATCTGGTTGGATACTGTACAACACACCGCCGTCTCTCTGACTCTTCAGTCGTGTGCACACATACCACTTACTATACAAAGAACAAACATATTACTAACCACTAACCACTAACCACTGGCAGAAACTGTTGGTGCTGCATTTATTGCTGCACCTGGAGACAGATTGAGTCCACGGATAAACAACGTGATGCTAGGGAAAAGTATAGCAGCCCAGATATCTCATTCCCACTTCACTTAACTGACTTAAAAGTGTGGAAGAAGACACGCTTGTTTGCTCGCTTGATAACTGAAGTGAAGGGCTTGGATGTGGAGGTTGGTAGAGAGCTGATCAATGCTGGATCAATATGGTGCATTAGAAATGAACACTCTTGTCATGGCTCCAACCTCACCACAACCAAACCAGGACTCTTATCTTTAAGGGCGTGTTTGTTAAAGCGTTTAAGTGAGATTACTGCATCCATCACATCTACAGAAAAAAATCTGACTTGGTTTCTTGATACAGTAAAATCGGGAAGCTCGACCAGAGACCTTCTGGCATCCTGCAGTGAATTTACTTGTTTATTTGGATTCGAAAGAAATGCTAAAGAGATTTTTACGACATCACTGATTTTATTTGCATCATTTCATTTTCTGAATTTTCTGTCAGAATTTTCCCCAAAACAGCTGTCAGGCATCTACATTTTTTGTGTCAGTAGTCTCATTATAAATTAATTAAAGATACTTTATCCAATCCTTTAAGACTATTAGCTAGTAATGAGTGCAGTAAATGAAGGTTTATTTCCAATTTCTGCTCTCTATATTTGTTGGAAAAGCTTGCAGAGTTCCTAGAGCTTATTTATAAAAAGTCCTAGTAATACTTTCAAAACCTGGATTGGGAAACTGTGGGGAAATCAATGGAGACTGACAGAAGCACTGCTGAAATTCTTAAAATATGCAAGTGGGAAATTAATGTTAAGAGCGATGTGCTTTTCTGAATAAATAAACGGTCCCACTGAAACGAAAGGCTTTCTTAAATTTGAAAATACATTTCATATTTCATGAGGGATATGTACATGAATCACATAGAGTCACTTAATACTCAAAGGGAGGGTATTTAAGGCAAAACACCGACTTTAAGAAAGATAACTGGCCCCATTTACAAAAAGGCAATTACGTTTTTGCTAGCTAAAGCACATAAGCTACACTTTTGCGGCCATATTTTCTCGTGCCCGCAAAGCTTTATGACTTTGTTTTTGTAGTCTTAACGCACTTCTCAGACACAATCCTTCCCAAATGGCCTTATGGGAGGTTAATTCCAAAAGAATGGTGAACTTCTGTGCTGTTTCAACAGAGGCTGTACCTTTTAACATTTGTCTTATTTCAGGGAAATTCGGATTTTCCAGAGCTCCAGTCTCTAATTTCCTTACTAGTAGGTACAAAAGTCCAAAGCCATCATAATGTACATTATTTTATTATAGTTGTGTCAGGTGCTCTGTATTTTCTCCTGTTGGTGTGAAAGTTCACAGGTTCACACTATAGACTGTAAAAAATATGGACATAGTGTCTGTGACATCACCAGTAGTTTTTTAAAGAGCTTGTTTGAAGCCAATAGTTGGCTGAGCCTGCCATCGCCATTTTGGCCACGCGTCAACGTGCATCACTTGCGGATAGCCGAAAATGGGTAAAGGCAGGACGTGGGTGAACCTGAGGTGGCTGGTTTTTGAAACCACGCCCATCTTGCTCAACTCTAGTGAGAGCAATGGCAGTTCACCCGTCACTCAAGTGGCCACGCCCTTAATTATGCAGAGCTTTAAAGCTTAAAATAATTGAAATGGAAATATTATTTTTTGCTGTAAAGTTGGGAACTTAACACGGAGGTCTATGTGAATTGACTCCCTTTTGGAGCCAGCCTCTAATGGCCCGTCAATGAATTGCAGTTTAAGTCATTTCCGTGTTGGCTTCATCAGAAATATAAAAAGGTTGCCGTCCTGGTCAAACCTTGTTGACAGATATTTTAACCATAATTTAGCACATTCGTAGCTCTGGTGATAAACGTGACTTGTGGTTAATCTGCTGACTATGTACATTTCCTCTAAAATCTTCGACTACAGAGAAAGAACTGCTATTTCCACTTTGATACACATCATCTGCTACTCCATATCTTTAGCTGTTGGACTCCAGTAAACCCAGCATGTGGAAGGTCATTAGGTCTGACATATTCTCTCTTTCCTTGACTTCTTCTCTCAGAGATGAACACAGACTTCCTCACAATGTGACAGCTTTTCACACATCTGCTCTTTTGTCAGGCTTCAGGGCTGCTGACTCCTGCCATGCTGCATTGCTCTCTCCATGGCTTGGCAGCTGAGATCTTCATGTAGTCACAACATGCTCAGTTTTGCCTGGACAAGCTTTCCATTTGCTGAAAAATCTGTTTTATTGTTTCATTTTAATTAAGCCAACATAGCCAGATTGCTGTGATGAAACATAATGAGAAATTTTATGATAATATCCTTACAAATACAGATCTTGCAGGATTAAACAAACTTTATGTAGAAAATTCCACCATGTTATAGACATGAATGACCTCAAATTGTGCAGCCATTTAGATGGACAATAAAAATTGACAAAGGCACTGTCAAGGATCAAGTGCTGCTTATAAGCATATTGTAAAATCTGCAATTCCAGTATTCATCTCATTATACATCTCCGCCTATCATCTGGCAAGGGCATAAGCCAAAAGTGCTTTCTCAGAAGAAGTACTTAGATGTGGTATTTGCTGCATCTTTTACTGGTCCCTTTGCTCCACTATATACATATTATGTCCTTAGCACATCTATAATGCAATGCGTTTAAAACTCCTGAGGCAGCAGATTAGTGAATGATGTCAAGTATTAACAAAAAGGTGTGTAAAACTTGAGCATATGTGGCGATTCCAAACCACCTTACCCGGATGCAGCATTATTGGGTTGATTGGTGAGTTCGGGGTGGGACTATCCTTTTAGCTAACCAATGACAAATGGCAGAAAGTTCAGTTTCATTTGGTGATACTATTAGCAGAAATTAAACACATTATTTAAAGTCTACCTTATGTTTACTTTAAAGATTTTTGGTTTAAAGCAGACATTGCTTGTCAAAAACTCTACTGTGCAATGCAAGCTATTTTTAAATAGGTTATACAAATGTGCTTGATTTACGACCATATTTCTGCCTCTATTTATTCTGTACCTCCATTTGCAGTCATGAATGGACCAGGAATGCTTAACTCTCTTACAGTAATTTAACTTTTAGTCAGGATGAATTTATAAAAAAAAAAACAAGTCAAAAGCCCTATTCGGATGGTAATTGTTTTTCATGGGGATATGATAATATTGCCATTCAAATCCAGAATGTCAGTGTTTATCTCCAACCACCAGCATACAATTCCCCGACCGAATTACCAACTGTTTTATGGACGAGCACTAAGGTAGTGTGGTAATTTAATTGCCATAGTTATCCAAATCATTATGTCATTATGCACTTCTTTTTAAGAGAAAAACGTTCCCTGCCAATGACGAGTTTTTACGGCAATCCATATTTCCACTATTATCCACTAAGTGTCACTCATACCCAACTTATACAACACTAAAGAATCCACTGTTTCCAAAAGCAGTAAAAACTCCACGATGTTTTGATCATCACTCTGAATCTGATCTCTAATGCTCTGTTTACACCAACCGCGGTCACCCAATGTGAAAGTCAATGTGAAGACTCGTTGACGTGCGTCTGTAGGTCCAGCGGCGCGGAAGATGCGTTTCCGGCTCAATCACGCGTCTAGTTCATGCAAAAAGCGCGAATTGAGTGTTGTGAGCGGTACGCCCGAATGGTGCTTTTTGTGCATTTTGCGGTTCACCTGAATTTGCGGCTGACGCCCCAGTTGAAAAATATTAACTTTGCGGAAATTTCGCCCCGCGTTAACCAATCAGGAGCCTGCTTGCTTCTGTGGTGGCAGCCCCGCCCGGAGTCACTCATTCAACCAACGCTTGATATTGTCCATAAGCAGTCACCCGGAGTTATACGACACATGTTCTTATTTCTATAGAGGAGACAGGAATAAAAAGGACCTCGCTTGGAAGAGTGTCAGTGAGGACATTGGGCAACCTGGTAAGTTGTAATACACACTTCACTTTTGAGTCACGTGACGTTATCAACCCGCACCGTTTATTTTCCCCCTATAGTAAGGTTACCAAATACAAACTGGTAACTCTCTCGATAAATGCACAATCAACATCAGTCATCTTGCAAACAGACAACCACATAGCACTTGCCCCTCCCACAAGAAGCGGAGTTTGCCTCTGACGCGCGTCAAATGCTTGCTTTTTCCGCGCGTCTACTTCGCTCTACACGCGCGAATGCATTCAAACTGTTCAAGCGGCAAACTAGGCGCGGTAGATGCGATTTTGACGCCTGAAGCGCGGTTGGTGTAAACGCAGCATAACAAAAGTCTTTCCAAACATGCAATTATCTCAGCGTTTTGCTGAAGAAACCTATATTTGAGAGGTGATAAAAAGAGAACAAATTAAAAAAGAATGAAGTGTTTTTTTTTAAGCAGAGGGTCTGTTCTTTTATTTGATATATTTTTGATAAGTTTTTCTGAAAGGCATACATTTTTTGTGAAAATCATAAAAAATGCTGTCGCTGTCAGAGCCGATGGTGTAGTGGGCAGCGCTCTGAGATATGGTGCAAACGCACTTCCGGCGACCCGAGTTTGAATCCCGGCTTGAGGTCCTTTGCCGATCCCATACCCCTCTCTCCACCCTCTACTTTTTTTGTTGTCTCTCAAAAACTACTGTCTATCAATAAAGGCAAAAATGGCCCAAAATAATAATACAAAAATGCTGGTGCTGACTGGCAATTCGAATGCATGAGTTTTATCATGAATGAGGCATGCAAGTTTTTTTACAGACATCCTTATAAGAACAGTTACGGTCCATATAGGACTCAAGTAGAGATTACAGCTCACCATAGGCTGTCATTCTGGCACGTTGTCCACACGACTCCCTTAAGGATTTAGGCTGCTAAAAGGTGCCTACAAACTGAAGATCTTTAATCTCGTAATTGGCAAACGGCCATTACCAGACTGATGAGACAGAGAATCAATAATGAAGCACTGCTAAATTGTGCACCACGCTGTCCATTTTATGTGAAGCAACCATTGATGCATTTATCCCCTGTTGAGGGCAAAATCAAGTTGTCGACATCATTTAAAATAATTTGTAACATCTATTCAACTTTTTCTCAAGTACCTTATTTTCCAGCCTTCTCAGCCACAACTATTTGCAAAAAATTGCAAGTATTGACATACAATTTATTTTTGTTTCATGAGGTAGGGCTACAGTATGTCTATGAGTTACAGAAGTTTTAAAGAAAAGTTCACCCAGAAATAGAAATTCTGTCGAACAACAAAGTTTACAAAATGTTGCAGCTTTATTGTTTAGGGTGACAAGGAATAAATTGAAACTGCTGCATGCTTTTGCCATCTTTGTTTGTATTGCTCTGTACAAGCATGTGTATGTGTGCAGGTGTGAAGTGTTTCTTTACAAAGTAACAGCGCCATCTACCGGCCTGGCATATGTAATATAGTGGATTTGGTCGTGTACGTGGAACTATGTAAACAAAACTCTTTTTGATAGCGTTGTTGATTGTATATGAAATTTTCAGTTTTCACTACATTGTTGTTCTGTAACTATAGCCTAACTCGCACCAAAAAAGTAAAAAATACATTTGGGTGGTCATTAACTCTTTCCCCGCCATTGATGAGTTATCTCGTCAATTAAAAGAAAACCTGCTAATTTACCTGCTAATGACGCTTTCCAGACAAGTTTTTACGGTAATCTGTAATTCCGCTATTGTCCACTTACCCAATTTATAAAAAACTTAATTAAAAAAACCAATTCAACAGTTTAAACTCTGTGTATGTTTTGATCTTCATTCTGAATCTGATCTCTAACAAAATTCCTTTACAAAAATGAATTTTTTCAGCTCAAAATTGTGTATTTTTAAAGAAATGTACCCACCCATATTTAAGATGTGATAAAAGAGAACAAATGAAGATAGGATGAAACTTTTGTCCCCATTTTGTTTGATATATATATTCAAAAAAAGCCAACAGACCAAAAATAATACAAATGCTTACAGGTGTGGTCACAATGAAGTGTAAGAGCTGCATGAAACATTCTTTAAAACATTCCACTATTGCATTAAATGGAACAAACAACAACATTATATCAGTATAGGGATGCTTAACGATTAATCGCGATTAATCGTTAGAAGAATAAAAGTTTTTGTTTACATCATATATGTGTGTGAACTGTGTATAATAACTTTGTATAAATAAATGTACACACATGCATGTATGTTTTAGAAATGTTTACATGTGTATATACATTTGTATATTTATGTATAATTTATATTATATATAAATATAAATACTTAATATATACATTTTTTTCCTTAAAATTATACATGAATGTGTTCATATTTATATATATACATATTTATTATACACAGTTTACACACATATGTGATGTAAACAAAAACTTTTATTCTGCTAACGATTAATCGCGATTAATTGTTTAGCATCCCTATATCAGTACTTATAAACATTCCTAAAAACATGACGTATAACAGTATCCATTACGAAAAAAACAATATGGCTGTAAGTACATAATGACATTATGAGTTTTATTTTTGGCTGAACTATTCCTCTAATGGCCATTTGCGGTGAGAAGTGAATGAATGGTGAATCTAACTAAGCAAAAGTCTAGACAGAATCCATTTGGTGAGGAATCTTGAAATAGAAACGGGGACGTCAGAGCTGTTAAATAATTTAATGAGTGCAGACATTGTTATATTGGTTATCTTCCCAACACTGGATTTATCTGGCCTATGGCAAGAACAGCAGAAAAAAAAGATGGTTCTGATGTCGTCTTCGGAGAGTTTTAATGTCATTGACTGAGTAAGTACTGTATGTCTCTAAACTTTGTTCATTTGTCTGGTTTGCCAAGAAATAGACCTCGGCGTAAGGCATAAGTGATTGTGATATTGCAACAGATCAGCTTTTTAGACAACTCAAAGGTGATTTGGGAAATTTGATACTTTAAAATGTAATACTGTACAATTTTGAGCTAGCAATATTTATTTACACCAAGTATCATGTGCCACAACAAATTCAAGCAGATTATAACCTACGGTGTAAAAATGTCTTGTTGCACTTAAAGTTTTAAGTTTAATCCTCATAGTCGTTTATTCATCAAAATAATTTAGTCAAGATCAAGTCTACAGTTTGCCTAGCTCCTGGGTGGCTCTCACTATTTTTGCTGTTCACCTCTGACTCTTCATTTTCCGTTAGCTGCCAGGTTTTTCGCCCCTGTATTACCCTTTTCCCTTTCTGGAAGTATCCTGCCCGCAGCGCGCAGCAACCACCTCGCTCCTACTGGAGCCAACCTGTTTACGTGCTGGCTGCGCTTGTGACTCTGTCTTTCCCCTGGCCAGTGCAGTGTTAGTCGGCCTGTTATTGTCTACGGCTGGAGTTTCCTGCTCTTTTTAGTTATTTTACAATAAACACTGTTGGATTGAAGTCCGTGTTCTTTAAAACCATGACAATAGGAGTCAGTGAAAAAATGCTTTTTGCAACCACCAGTGTTGAGAACGTTACTTTAAAAAAGTAATTAGTTATAGTTACTAATTACTTCTCACAAATAGTAACTGAGTTAGTAACTCCGTTACATTATTATAAAAGTAATTAATTACCAGGAAAAGTAATTACTGCGTTACTTTAAAAAAATTAATATTTCAAATAACTTGAATGTCCCTTACAAAATTAAATATATTAAATGACTAAAATGGATACTAAAGAGAAATCACTAATTTTGTGGCAGCATGTGACGATGTGAGGTGCTTTATTAGATCAGAATTACTTGCCACAGACGTGGAGAGACTTTTTCTTCATGGGCATAAGTTGCACATTACACAAACATTCTTGCCTTTCACCTCAACAATGGAAAAGTAGTGCTTTATACTTCGTGTTTGCGACTGCTACCTTTGAGCTTGTTGTACTTGCCATCGCCCTGTCGCCGGTGTTTTCGGAGTGATTGATGCGCGATGACCGGGCTGCATGTCAGTGCTTTGAGATGGGGCACAGTCAGCAGCAGCACCGCTGCTCGTTGAGAAGAGAAAACGACGCGTATTTTCATGTCAGTCTACAAAAGTCTCCAACCACGCCAGAAAAGATAGCTAGATTTGTCCTATAAAGTCGCTAAAGTGATAGAAAGTTGCTAAATCTAGCGACAAAGTGACCAAGTTCGCTCAGACTTTTTAACACTGCTGCTCGCTCCTCTGACTTGGACTGCGCGTGTGGGCGGGCCTTTTTGTGAACTCTGCCTCTGGTTGGCTACAGATGGAAATTAAGCCAATCATCATTCGTTATGTTTCTCACAACACACACAAGAGAAAAACAGTGTTTGGCTGAGAGAGTGAGCATACGCGGCTGAAAATCACTACAGTAAGATCAATTTTAGTAACGCGCCGCATTTTAATGTCAGTAACGATAACGGCGTTATAACGGAGGAAACAGTAATTTATTTGATTACTTGTTACTGAAAAAAATAACGCAGTTACTAACGCCAATTACTTATAACGTCGTTATTCCCATCACTGGCAACCACAATTGTGGCATTTACTAGCAGGAGACAAATAGACATTCTGCCCAAATTAGACGCCCCAAGAAATTTTTCCTGTACTTCTATCTAGGCTAACACTTTGGAAGATAGTGGATTTGTTTCAACCCACACAGCCTTTATATATACAAAAACTAGCTCATAAGAAAAACAGATGAACACACGTAATGTCTGAAAATGTTTAAGTACACTCTCAAAAAATTGTTACAAAAGCTGTCACTAAAGGTCCTAATGTGTATAGATTTGGTACAAAAATATACCCATATATATAGTAAATAGATACTTATAGGTGTATTTTTTGACCACCCATGACAGCTTTTGTATCTTTCTTTCTGAGAGACACTTTCATCCAAAGCAACATACAATGTATATTTTATGAGTATGTGTGATCCCTGGAAATCAAACCCATGTATTTGCAGTGAGACAAAAGAACACCAAATACTTCAAGTTCAACCCAAAGCCAAAATCTCCAAATCACGAAACAAATTGTGTCATTCCCGAAAGTTGTTGTTGAAGCTTGAGCATGTTGTACCCTCATCATAGGAGGGTTAAAGGATGGGTTTCTCTCTGTACCTTCTGCGTGAAAGGTGAGTGTGTTTTCATATTTTATGATGGGCAGCGTTTTGAGTCGCTCCAGATGCAACAGTCTGCTCTCCTAGAGGAAATTCCTAGAGGAAGTAATGAGGCGTGGACCCCACAGCCTCAGCTTAGCTAACACATTCACAGATCTCAGTTGAGAATTACTTATACACGTGGAGAGTCATAAATCATGGATTTGAATGCCAGAATGGGAAAAGAAGCACAACTTAGTGCTGAAGTTTACAAACTGCTTAAAATAATGGTGCTCAAACTTCTGCCTGTAAAAAAAACTTCTGATTCGCCAAGCACTTATTTTTCCAGCCCTTCTTTCTTTTATTGTTGTATGTGACGTCCAGTATCCAATCAGGGCATGCATTTTAAGATGTTGATGGGTTATAGGGCTGTGCAATTAATCATTTTTCGATTTAAATTTTTGGATTTAAACAATTACAAAAACAAGAAAATCAAGGTAAAACAATTATTGTGTGATAACTGCTTACTGTTAATTGGCTACAAGTGTTTTGGTAGTCGGCCCGACTCCGTTTTCCAAAGCGTTTTTCAGAAATCGTGCACTTCGCCTTTAGTAAAAAGGTTTTAAAAAATGCATGTCATGGAGTAATCGTGTTAAATAACCTTGATTATGATATTACCAAAATAATTTTGATTATGATTTTGCCCATAAAAGAGTAGCCTTAATGGGTTGCTGTTAAGCACACATACTGCCTATGCTATTTAAACAGTGCATTAACCGAAAATGTTGTTGGCATTTCAATACAACACTAAGACAACAAAGACGGAAGAACAATTAAACAGATTCAAATTTCATAGTTGAGTTGATAGGATTTATCTGAGAGGCTTGCAGCAGTTTGACTCATCATCTCCACTCGCTCTCAAAGATGCTGATGTTGTAAACACAAGACTGTGATGCATTCATAACTATTTACAATCTCTTAAGGGCCTAGTTAGTTATCCGTGACAATGTCAGCTAATGGATTCAAACCACATGTACTAATGAGACCACAGAACTCCTTACGCTTTTCTAGCGTAAACTGAATGCCATAAACAGATTTGCTAAGTCATCAAACTTTCTCAGCTGATGATCTCTACAATCTCAGAAATAAAGACAACAAATGTTGTCACTTGGACAGTACCTTTTAAAAAGGGTCCTAATATATACCATTTTGGTACAGATATGTACCTCTGAGGTATCGTTATGTTAATATGTATCAGTATGTTAAAACCTTATAATGCACGCAGAAGGGTTAGGGTAATGAGTGCACATGCGACAGATCAACTAACTATATGATAGGCATGGGAGAGGGCTGTGTGTCATCACGCACCAAACAACTCTAAATAAAAAAGACAGACATAACATTACGATGGGTTCCCGTGTTAAGATACCACTTTACTTCCTGCTTTGTTCAAAACAATCGCATCCTAATGACAAAAGCACCCCCAGGCTCGGATTGATGAAAGTACAGTGTGAGTTCATGCTTCTGGGGGAGTAGGGAGGGTGGACAATCGTGGGCATGGTTTTGTTTGGATAATGTGAGTCCACCCTTAGGGACCAATGTGTACCTTTGAGGTACCAATATGCACCTTAGGTACAAAAGTGTACTTTTTAAAAAAGGTACCGCCCCAGTGACAACCTTTGTACTTTTTTGTACCTTTTTGTAGTATTACACACAGAAAATGTTAGGTCGAAAATAATGTAGGTCATAGATTTAATATATATTTATGCTTTTGCAGATGCTTTTATCCAGAGTGACTTACAGTGCATCTCAAGCTTTAAATTTTTTTTATCAGTATTTGTGTTCCCTGGGTTCAAAGCCGTGACCTTTTGCAATGTAAACGCAACCACTGAGCTATCCAGGAACACAAGCTTTCCCAAATAAATCTAACAATTCCCCGGCTTGGTCAGGTAGCCTTTCTGTGTGAAGTTTGCATGTTCTTCCTGTGTCGGCGTGGGTTTAATCCGGGTACTCCGGTTTCCCCCCACAGGCCAAAATCATGCAGGTTAGGTGAACTGGAGATGGCAAATTGCCCCTCCAACAACATGTGCATTGATGTGGATTAACTTGTGTATGAATTAACCAGTTCTCCATATTAATATAGCCATAGATGCTAGAATGGCGTTAAAAATAAACAATCAAACAAATCCAACAATAAATCCTTGGTGAAAACCGATCTCAGGTAAAAAGAATCCTGTGTCAGATAACTACAATGTAGGGTTTCATAGTTTCATTGCATTTTTTCATTGCATGGTTACAGATAAACTACCCAACATAAAAAATAACACATTGAAATGATCCAACTGCCTCAACACAGCGATTGAGTAAAAAAGCAACCCAACGTCTTTTGAAATATAGCCTAGAATCAGTGAATCTTTCTTCTTTGTGTATGCTGTGTTAATAACAGATGAGATGGAAATCAGTGGGTGTTTGTGATGCCTAGAAATGGAAGTATGCAGAGGAAGAAGAATTTAAAAATATCACTGGAAAACAAAATGCACATTAATGATAAAAGAAAAGGAGACAAATCAACAGGGTCAATGTCTTACATTAAATTCTTTCAAAATATAAGGACATAAATGAATCCAAAAACAGAAGAAATGCTGAAATTGTTTTCTGACTATTTTTTTAAACCCATGTTACTTGATATTACTGTTATTACTCAATTCTTGGTCTTAAAACATCTTCATTTGCAAATGTGCAGATACCCAGAGTTCACGCATTGCGGTGTGGAATTGCTTCTTTTAACGTCATTAGTCTTGTATTCAAATGTGACACTTTCTCAGCCGTTCGGAAAAAAGCTCTGCATTAAAAATGACAGATTTGATGAAGAAAATGGAAATGGGGTTCAGCCTCATAGTCGTCTGTCTCATTTTCATATTTTTTCTTACTGCAAATGCTTCTTCATCTACTTGGATTCGGCTAAAAGGGATGGCGGACATCTTGACAGCACAAATGACTCCAATGAGAACAAGCCATTCTTGTTTTTGTTTACGCAATTTCTGCATCCGTCTCTTCAATTACACTGAAGTGCCTCTCCAAGCGCTCTTTTATTATCGATGCAAATGCTCTTTTGTTGTTGTTGGAGGCAGAATGGCCCTTGCCGTAAGTTAGTGCCTACTTTACTTCCCCATTTCACTTTTTATGTGTAAGGCTGAAAGACCCTGATCCTGGGGCCTTAACAGGCAGACCGTAACCGTGCACTGAAATTGTTAATTTACGTGCAATGGATTTGCCTGCAAGAGGCAGGGAAATGCCATTACCGTGGAGGATGGCAAGAGTGATGAAAACATCTGGGCTTTTGAGATGGGAAACATGTTTATGTTGTGCATCTCGCACGGGTTAGGGAAACAGGTGCGTGAGACGTGGTCTACCACGTATGGAAAACCTCAAAAGAAATAGCTAGATGGAAAATAAATTGTGATTAATGAAATTCATTTTTTAAATTAATTTGTTGTTTGGAATAGCAACATTTATTCTTTTTTTAAGTAGTATTACTTTGCAAATTAAGCAGTAAGGGAACACTGCTAGTTGCAGACCTGTTGGTAATATAGAGATCCTGCAGTTGACGTCACGCAGCCTATACGCCGCCCTTTTGGCAGGCAATCGTATAAGAGTTTTATGTTTAATAGTAAACCTGAAATGACATGGAAGAGTTTAAAATGTGGAGAATAACTGGGCTGATACATGTTAAAAGGCATTATGTTTCATCTATGAAGTTTTGGATGTACATTTCTATATCTTTTGAATTAAAGTGCGCAGTGAACTCTGTTGCCATGAAACTCCTGCTGGCGCTATTCATTTCATATTCTGTCCCTGCCTGCCAGTATGGTGGCATACACAGAATGGGTCACGTGACATCCGGACCACTACTGTAATGCTTTACGCAAGGTTGCCAGATCTGCATAACAAAGCCAGTGGCTGATCAAAATTAGCCTCATCTCAAATAGAGCGGCTCAGGGATGATGTATTTTTGTAGGCAAACTCACTGTTTTTAGATTATCACAAAAAAATAAGCTCTGGATTTAACTCTTTCACTGCCATTGACGAGTTAACTTGTCAATTAAGAGAAAACGCATTCCTACAAATGGCGCGTTTATTCGGCAATCCGTATTTCCACTATTATTCACCTCTTACCTAAGTTTTACCTTACTGAGCCATCAAATATGGGAAAAATTTCTTCTGAGAGAAACCGAGCGTAAAAACTACAACCACATGTAAACAGACCCTTTTCTGTTTCCCGGCGGCAGAGTGATATATCAGCGAGCAATGAGTCTTCCAAGAGAAGTCAATGGAATTTTACAAAATGCCAAATAAAACACGACAGAAACTGTATTTCGCTACACAACTTGTTTTTAATCATCAACGAACACCACGAACCACTCGGTGAGTAGCACAGTTTTGAAAATGAATGTTAAGTGTTGTTTTAATGACATGTTTGTGCATGGCCATTGACTTCCATTCTAAAGCAGTCAAGAGACACTTCTAAACGAGTCAAAAACTCAAGACACGACCCATTGTCAAAATTTCTGTGTCCATCACTGTAGTTCATCCAAAACAAACCAGAAATGAGACTCAAAGTGTTAAATACCAGAATTATCCTTTAAGACTGACAGCTGATAAACAAAACCTTTTCACGTTTAAAGCAACACTATGTAGTTTCCATGTAAAAATGACTTACAGCTCCCCCATGTGGTTGAAAAGCGCAACAGTCCCTGGTATCAGACACTCTTCTGCAGGCAGGGGGAGGGGCGGGGCTGTGTTTCCTACCCTCCACCGCCACTTTCAGAGTGTGCTTGTAGCAGCTAGGAGACTGTTCAGGTTAGAGCAACAGTACAATTTGTCCAGTTAAAAGTTGTTCTATCACTGAAATCATTTTAGAGACATTATTTCAAGGTAAAAAAAACTACATAGTGTTGCTTTAACGCACAGAATAAAATAAACCATGGCAACTATCCAAAAGTAGCCCAGATCTTCCTTTTGAAAATAGTGCACAAAGTGTTTGAACCTACAGAGAAATCACAATAATCTCATGGCTTTTCATATGTGTTTTATGAGGTAGTTAATTCGTATTAATTCATAGGTCCACATTTGTAAAGATTTGTATGATTTGCGTTTGCCCCTGTGATTTTAGGTGCAGGGTTAGGATAAGGTTTCGCTAATGTGTTTTTATGATATTTTTGTTTTGTACGATTCACTTTGAACAATCCTATAATGTCAAGCACAGTATGTGTGGTAATTTGCTTATTTCAAGTATATTGTGAGATATATCATCCCTCTAATGAAGAAGGAAATGAAGTGCTAGATCACTAATAGCCAGAATCCACCCACCGTGGACATTTTTGAGCTGACCTCCTTCGTACCATCATCACAAACCCAATTTAACAGCGGTTAGAGACACTGAATACTTGCTACCAATATTCACAAATATCAGTGATAATCATCTGCTCATCTGCACAAAGCTTTTCAACGTGTCAGCGGAAAATGCCAGAGGGCAAACTGTGAGCCTGTCTTCATTTCCTCTGGACCTTTGAGTGTAGCCATTAATCTCCTAAATAAAGCATTTTATGAAGGTTCACAGACAAGGGCTGTTCACTTAAAACTATTCATATTTGATGACTAGCAGTAAAGTTGTTAGTAATGTGTGTTAAGGTAAACAATACTATTACTATAGCTCATATTTAGGTTATGAAGTTCGAAACTTCAGCATGTGCAGTTACCCCCCATAATGTTATCGACTGCCTTGTTGAAGAGAGGGGTGGGGTTGCTTTTTAAGTGATGAGACTTATGATTTTCTTTTGGCGGACAATAACAGCAGGTGTAAAATGTTTAAACATACATTAACCCTATAAGATCAGATTTGTTGTCGTTGACACATTTTACCAAGCTCTTTTCATTTGACCGTAACTCATCAACCAATTGTGCTATGAAAAACATTTGTCCTAAAAGTAGAAAGATTGCAGGTTTTTTTCAATATATGATTTATTGCAATAATTTCTTGCTTTCCCTCCGCCAATTGCTGCTGTTTTCTGAAGTAAAAACGCCTGGAGAACTAGGGTAAAATGAAATGAAAACTGTGCACATCAGTAACACTAAAATTACTGTATGTATGTATGTATTATAGTATATTTTTCATGTCTAAAGTGTTAGATTCTTTCGATCACTTGTTTATTATTTCTAAACAAAAACGTTCAAATTTATTATTATTATTGTGGCTATTTAGTCTATTTAGAAAATCACAACATACAGTAATGATGGATGATTGTAATTTATTGTAAGCCAGTTGTGTTCTGAAAGAAAAAAGATACCTTGCACGTGTTAAAAGTTGGCAGTCAAATAAAAAATGTGTGCAAACAACCTAATTTTCCCATAGGTTCTTAATGGTTATAGGAGAGATCCGAGCCATAACTGGGGACCAGTACATACAGGAGACATAAAGATAGGAATGGGGTGACCCTATTTGATCTACTGTACGTTCACATCGCCGCCAACTTGAGCTTCCAAAGTTACCGGAAGTCATTCATTTACAATGGAAGCTGGCTTCTCTCAGCTGCAAGGAGCGTCAAATCCATCGGCGTTGCATTTTGAGCGGCCAGAGCGTCAATCAGAAAGTTGAAAGAAGCTCTACTTTATGGTAATGAGATATGACGCAATTCAGCGGCATGCAGCGGCAAAACGCCAGCAACCATTCGGAATATAGCTTAGACGTTAGCTGGCTGATTTCAGAGAAACATACGATTTCGTATTTTCGTTCCTACCAAAACTTTAGTTCTGTAAAAACAGACTTCAGGGCAACCAAAGCGTCAACAAGTTTTCCCGTATTTTTTGGCAAGCGTACTTGACCGTGCAGCCTGAGCTTCTTTTGAAGCTCAAGTCGGCGGCGGTGTAAATGTACAGTTATAAGGCCATAAGTAACCACCTATCAACCATTCAGTAAAGCTATAGCTTATTTTTTGAAGCTTTGGCCCTGCAAAGTGCGCATGCATCAACATTTTCCATGTAATTGGCGCAGAGGTAGAACCGCGATTTGTTGAGCTACAGGTGTTAAATACAAAATATGAGTTATAGTTTACTGAAGTATATCAGCTAGCAAGTAAAATATAAAATAAAGAGTACATTCTACCTACACTATTTATTTTTTTACAGGAATAACTGCAACACTAAAAAAAGTAAAATATAACCCAAAATATTAGCTTTGGCACCTCAAAGTACACATTTGTCAACATCCAGGCGGGGAGCTCGGAGTCACCATTTTCCATGTCATTGGCACTGCGGCAGAACCGTTACTGTTAAAGTTTTCTTGCATTTATCTGTTTTGTGTTGAAGGGGTCAATTTATAAAGCCATTTGATTATTATTTTCATTTACGGATTTATAATTAGGTATTTTTTGCACGTTTTAAATGAAAATAATCCACGGCTAGCCATGCATTAAAGGGTTTTAATGCACTTCGCAGAGGTGCGCTACGCGTCGAGTGGTTCTTCGCCTCGATGTCGTGCATTAAAACCCTTTATTACACGGCTCTCTGGAATGCTTGATTCTGATTGGTCAGTTGAGACATTTGCAGGTTCGTTCTTTTCAAATAATAACCGCTCCAAAGTAATAACGCATAGCCGGTACTACTTGTACGATTTAAATCGCTCCGCGCCAATAAAGATTACTGTTTGGCGCCATCTTGTGACAAACACTGGACAACCACAATTAAGAATGGAACATAGAGCAATAAAGCATGACAGCTATGAAGCCAACACACAAAAATACAGAATGGGCATTAAAACTTCTCAAAGACTGACTAAAAGAGAAAAAAATGGAGACGGACAAGTATGAAGCAGAGGATCTTAATAAGGTATTACGATAATTTTATGCATCTGTGCAAAGTTTCGCGGAAGGATAAAAATGTTAATTTAAAACAAATATGCCAATAAAATGTTTCAAATTCATATTCATGTCCAGTTTTTTCTTATGTGGCAAGTAGCCGTGTAATAGGTGGGATAATGTAGAGGCAGCCGGTAGTTATCGGGAAATAAGCCCCTTCAGTGTGATACAAGACCCTCCGCTTCGCGTCGGGTCCTGATCACACTGTCGGGGCTTATTTCCCGATAACTACCGGCTGCCTCTACATTATCCCTTACTTAATGCATGGCTAGCCGTGGATTATCCCTTACATATCATGAAGACTTTGGTTTATTTTTGAATGGAATATGTGAAGTATTACTTTGTAAAGTATCTCTGCAGTTTCCCAGTAAGTGATGGGCTGCGGCCAACAAAATTTAATAAAAACAAAAACGCACTTGTTGTTGTTTTCGTCTTCCACTATAGTGAAATAACAATGCATCAATGCGGTTTGATCAATACAGGCAGCATTTAAAGTGTAATGAAGAAGACTTGTCTCTTGGCACATTAACATTAGTGAGTGAAATGACTTGTCTAGCCCTCAGTGACGTCTTGCTTTGGAGGGACAGCAGTGGAGGTTGTCTGAATGAAGTTATCGACTTCTAGTCTCTAGAAAAATCTTCTCGAAAATGTGATCCTGTTACCCAGTGGCCCTAGAGCCTGCCAAAGACCTTAACTGAAAGACTGTGATCTTCAAAGATCGAGACACAGAAGGACCCTGAAAGAAGCGTTCAGATGCGCACCTGCTAGGTTGGAATCTCTCAGGAATGAGGGAATATTGAAGGAAAGTGGGGTATGTTGCAAATGTTTCCGCTTGGCAGGGTGAGAAAATGAACTGAGTGACAGCTATGGGTCCCGTGTCACATAGCCTCTGGCAAAAAAAAAAAAAAACGTGCAGGGAAATATCACTCGACCTGTTAATTTCCTGTCTGGGAGGGCAATTACCATGAAACACTTAAGCCGGAATGACTTCTGATGAGTCTCCTTTATTTTTTCATTAAGCTGTAATATGAATGTAAATTTCAATTACGACATTTATGATGTAGTGTATGTTGAATAGAAAATGTGAATAATTTTATGGGTAAATAAACCTCATCATGAAGTTAAATTAATTGTAAAGGAATTTTGATTCAATATCATTTGGAGTGGATGTTTGAAATTTCAAGGGCACCAAATAAAATTAAAATTAACATATACAAATGGGTAACACATAATCATTGATCAGACAAACACATAGTCCCAAACAACCTCTCGTCATTGTTTGGTTTGGTGTTGCTTTGTCAGGTCCCAATGTAATGTTGAAAGTGTTACAGATGAACTAGTAAGCAGTATTTCTTACATTATATCTTGGAACAAAAATGATAAGAATTATTAACAGAGAACACTACAAAAATAAAAAATACAAACCACACTTATGTTCAAAACATTCACAGTGTAATAGAAAAAATTGTCAAAATATGTACCCCAGCTGACACAAAAAAGGTCCGTATATGTACCATTATCTACCGATATGAATATTGAGGTAATAATATTAACTCTTTAGGTGCAAAGCTATACTTTTTTTAAAGAGTACCGTCCCAGTGTCAGCTGGGGTACGTATTTTTCCTATGTCTAACATTGTGAAAGGTATTGGATTTTTTTTTTTTTTTTTTTTGACGGCGCAGAAAGCTGGCACTGTTTCCTTTGATTCTATTGAAACAGGAATTATTGTGAGATAAATTACAATTATTCTGTCTGATGATGATTACTCTGGTAAAATGAAAAGACTAACACATCTGGAACTCTGTACTGACCAATTAGCATCCAGGACTGCAACCATCAATATACTATTAATCATCTAAAACATTCAAAGATATGTGCGATGTGAAGTTAAATTTTCAGACTTCTATAACAAAACACAAAATGTATAATACATTTTCAAAATACTGTATCCTCATATATTCACTTGCTTTACTAGCCACTTAACCTGTGCAAAGATTTATTTGGAGAGCAGGCATGTGTATCTGCACTTGACAGATACACATCTAGACTGCTGTGCTCATGGTTTATAACTGTGAGGAATACAAGAGCCGGCAGCCACTCCAGCATGCCTTAAAGTTTGTCATATTGACTGCTAGCTATGAAAAGCCGTACTGTTGCATGTCACAGCACTATGATACTGGGCCTTTGGGTAAAGCCAATATAGCTTGAATCAGCAAGGTACACTGAACAAAAGCATTGAATCAGCACAATCCTTAACACAACGAAAATTGTTACAGCAGTGTGGAAATGAAATGGTTAAATCGACATAAGAAATAAGCATTTCTTTCTAAGGGACCAGCTTTATAAACAGCAAATACACACAATGACAATTGATTTTTCTCTTATTTTGTGGTTCAGTCCCAGTTATCGCAAGGCCTGAAATTAGATCAAAAACTCATTGTAAATGCACATCACTCCTTAAAGTCCTGGCAGCGTTTACTTGCATTAAGGGGTTGATCACAATTGCTGCCCCACCTGAACGTATTTGCTTATAAATTATCTTAATCATGATCTGGCTTATTTCATTATTTTAATCAGTAAAGCTATAGTAAAGAAATGTTTTTTTAAAGCAAATGGTAATCAAAATGACAAAAATGTGGTTACTATACTTTTATTTCTAAACAAACATGGTGAATTTTACATAAGGGTCAAACTTATAATCCTTGCACATCCCGAATGTTTTTAATAGAGATGCACCGATTTATCAGCCAGAGACTCGAATTGAACAATTTTACTCATGGCCGGACCAGTCAGTTCATTCATTCAGTCTCACAACATTCAGATTCCGAGCCGGTCTGTTTGTTGCCAGTGGCGCAAGCAATAACGTCACACGCACACTCGGAGTGGAAGCACCCTGACTGTTATTGAACAGCAACATTTATTTAATTCCGTACCCGGAAACGTACCGCCACCAAAAATTGTGCTATAATTAGAAACCTTCAGACTGTGAACACAAATAAGACACTTTGTCTTGGGTTTTAGACCCCATTCTGCTATTGATTCCTACACCGCATCTGCACAGCAAATGACCAGACGTTCTCCAGGCCGATGCTTCAGAAATCGATAAACTTCCTCAGCTCAACTTGGATGTCGCGTTTCCCACAGTGTTGTTTAATCTCGTGCCGGCCAGTGACTTCTTTTTCGAGGGCGCACGATGCGAAGCTCGTCACAACATGTATTTAGCCTGTCGCGTGTTTCTTATCATGTCAAAATATGTGTTTGGTGCGTCATGTGAACCATGTGCATCATCCGTCTTGTCAAAATAAGTGCCTGCTGCACACGCGTCTAAAGGGTATCTGATAAAAGAGACGCTCACTTTGACACTCGCTTAATCCCATGTGTAATCAGAGTTTAGTGTTAAATGTGTGTCTGGCGAGTATTTTGTGAATGTAGTTCTCTTTAATCATAAATTATTTTGACGCGTATGTAGCAGGCTCGTATTTTGACAAGACGCATAATGCACATGGTTCACATGACGCAACGACAGAGGTGGAAAGAGTAATAAAATATTGTACTTAAGTAAACGTAAAGTTACCTTAATAATATTTTACTTAAGTAAAAGTAAAGTTACTAGTCTAAAAATCTACTCAAGTAAAAAGCAAGTCATTTTTACTTTACTTTACAGCGGGGAGAGGTGGAGGATTCTAGTATAGTTCAAAAACGACAAAGGAATATAAATCTCAAACTAGTGGTTTTTAATTTTAGGAACAGCTTTACAATTAAAGGGCAATACCAAAAAAAGTTATTAAAGTAAAAAAACATGGAATTGTTTAATGATTTTTACAGGTGAGTTATGCACTTTTGAAGCAAAAATAATATGAGGTCAGCAGCTAGTAAATACACTTACTAAAGTAAGGTTGTAATTGATGTAAAATACATTATTTTATTAAACTATAGTTTTAATGAGCATATAATGAGATGAGTGCCATGGCTATATACTTTTATCCTTGACACGTTTATTGTCTTCCAGCTTCCCTGACCTGGGTACCTGATGTCTAAGACCTTTATTCTTCTTTCACTCTCTCTTTCTCTTACTTTCCACCTCTGCGCAACGAACACATATTTTGCATGACAGGCCACACACGACACTAAAAAAAAACATATTTTGAAATGACGAGCAACAAACATGACACTCTGAAAACATATTTTAAATTCGCCCCCCTCAAAGTTACAAGCTGATCCTGAAGCAGCAATCATACTGATATTTTTTTAAACTGATATTTGGACATCTAACATAATGTCAGTGAGCCTTATTAAAAAAAATTTACGATGAAAAGAAAAGTAGGGTGACCATACGTGCCATTCTTCCTGGACGCATCCCGTCCAGGATTTCAGTGCGTCTTCCGGAAGTCGTATTTGTTGACCGCATACGCCATTCAGTTAAAAACATAAGATATACAATCGTAGTTTCATTCTTACCTTAAAATGTAACGGTTGCTTTTCTGTAATAATAATAATAATAATCCTCTATGACGTATGCGGTCGACAAATACGACTTCCGGAAGACGACCACAAAATCCTGGACGGGATGCGTCCAGGAAGAATGGCACATATGGTCACCCTAAAGAAAAGTGGATTTTTGTTTGTAGCCTATATGCTGTCAATTATAGTTTTTAGAAAGAAATCGGAATCTGCAAAAATCTGTATAGACAGGTCACTGTAACAAACAGAATCGGCAAAAAAAGCAATCGCTGCATTTCTAGGCTTTTAAAAATGTGTAAAAACTAATTTGTTTCTAACTAGCCAGGCTTTAGCCAAAAAGCCAAAACAGCTACTTTCTAATAAGTTTAAATAAACCTTCAGTGTGTATGTCAGGCTCAGTAACATAAATGAAACAAGCTCTTGGACATCACTGTCCAAGTACACTTTATGAGTCTGAACAGATGCTATTTTAGTCATTTGGCCAAGTATACATAAAGGGTCAGTCCATTAGCTTTATGCTACACACAGCTAATAAACACAATAAACATGGTTCTCTGAATCAACTGTGCACAAGTTCTGCCAGAAAGATCGCCAGGTTCCTCCTAAAGTGTAAACAGTATAATTTTGCTGAAACACTGCCCAAACCACCACTTAATCAAACTTTAATGCCACGAGCTTGGGGCGGGACTTACTATTTGTGCAACCCATAGACTGTAAAAAAGATGGACGACGCCTGTTCGCTCTCTTCCATTGGTGAAAAGTGAAGCCGCCAGTGTCCCGATATGGCGCTGACATGTTGGGTGTTGAGTCTGCGCAATAGCGATTTCGGGACCAGTCATGCGCAGTAGTGAGCAGGAAGGGAAGGCGCGAAGTCAAAACCCCGCCCTCGCTCTCGTAGAATGCGCAAATCACACGATATCACAGCTGTCAATCATGACTTGACACCACCGTTTTTATATCATTAAATAACTAACTAAACACAAACCTATTTTAAAAACAAACATTTGAATTTACATCAGCGTGATAAAAACTACAGTAAATGACAGAAACCAGCTTCGGAAAAAAGATAATTGAAGTGTAATTAATTTTTTTAGTTGGTCTCAAGTCCCATTGAATAACATGGGGAGGCGGGGTTTATGACCTATACTGGGACCAGTCACTGGGGGGCGATCGAGACGTTTTGGCTTCACTTTTCAGGGCTTGTGCGGCACGCTTGGTCCAACCAATGAAAGATGAGTGTTTGGGAAACCCCTTGCACCTGTGACTTTTACAAAAACAGTCAAAATGACTTAAAATCTGAAGCTTAGTATGACTAAAATCCTTTTGTTTTTGATAGACGCAAATTTAAGTGATATTTCATCCCAAAAAATCGCTTAGGTTACTCACGTAACCCCTGTTCCCTGAAATAACGTGAACGAAGCATTGCGTCAGTTAGCTGACGCTATGGGGGAAACTCCTGTTTACTCCGTAACTGAAGCCTATTGGTTAACGTCTGTACAAAGTACAGACCAATGACGTTTGAACCCGCGCGCGGGAGGAACGCGTCCCTATATAAGCGCGGTTCAATCGTCAGGAGCTCATTATTATTCGACTGAAGCGCGCAGCCGAATAACACTCGCTGCGTAGACGTTTGTAGCACGGCAAGAGACGCAATGCTTCGTTCCCGTTATTTCAGGGAACCGGGGTTACGTGAGTAACCTAAGCGTTCCCTTTCAATACGGTTCACTTCGCATTGCGTCAGTTAGCTGACGCTATGGGGGAACGTAATCCCATCACGCCGTGCATACACAACGTACTGAAGTGCCTTACCGGAGAGACACTGCGTGTGGCCCTATACCCGGCATATTCACAGCTTTAAAAGCAAATGTGTAAGCACCATATAAATTGTTGACGCGCACACGGTGGGGTTTTAAACGCACCGGGGGCACATAACATAGCACAAGACGGCGAGGTACCGAGCGCGCCGCGGCTGTGCGAGATAAGTAAATTCAGAGTCACGTTGGTGAGCTCGCTGAGCGCACCTTGGTGTACACATAAAACGCATGAGCGTGCATGATTGAGCCGAGAGAACCTGCGCTCGTAGGGCAGGGACGTCTAAGCTGTACAATCTGACAACGTAGACGGCGAAGACCAGCTGGCCGCGTAGCAGATATCAAATATAGATATAGATACCCCTGTAGACCAAGTTCATGAAGAAGCCAAACTCGCACAGAGTGGGCTCTATATAGGACATAGCTCATAGAGGGGCGTGCGCCAGTGCGATGGTTTCAACGATCCATCTAAATAACCACTGTAAGCAACAGACATACGTAGTGAGTGATCTGCGCAGCTCACGAACGGCCGATCTGACTATAATATGCGGCAGAACGGTTCGTAGCGTGGGATTATACAGATACCACAATAGTGTGAACCCAGGTGCACCCTCGAGCGCATCGGGATGCATATAGGTAGTATTATAGTGCACAGATCGGTGAGCTTTCCAAGCGCGCCGTAAATGTGTATTGACTATAAATTGCACGGGCACAGGTGAACACTTGAATACATCGTGAATGCATATAGATGAATCAGAGTGTTATAATGCACAGGCCGGCAAGATTCTCGAGCGCGCCGTCATGTGTTCTGATAATAAATTGTGCGCACACGGGTGAACTCTTCAGTGCACCGTGAATGCGTATAGATAAATCAGTGCACAGAACGCGCCGTGAATGTGTACAGATATGATTGATGAACGTAACGGTGGGCACCCAACGCACCGTGAACGTACACAGATGAACAACAATGTATGTGTCACAAAGCATAACACAGCTGTGTATACAGGTGAGCTTTCCCAAGCGCATCTTATTGTATACCAAAATGTTATAGCGTGTACATGTGAGCTTCTCTAAGCGCACGGTGGACGCATATAATTAAAAACCATATCGTGCATACAGGTGAGCTAATGGGCGCACATTTAATGCAACAAACCTCAGTAGTGCGCGAAGCAGGGATGTCGAAGCTGTAAACTGACAACGTGGACGGCGGGGACCAGCCGGCCGTGTCACAATTGTCAAATGAGAAACCTCTAAGACCATGCCCATGCTCTAAGACAAGTGAGCATAATTGTCACGGGAGGTGATAACGTCAACGATCCATAAATAGCCTGTATTGACAGGTGCTCTAGTGAGTGATCTGTGACGCAGATGAACAGCTGATCGTCTGATGTACGTCAGACGTATGTGTCATACAGGACCTTGGACAGTTCCAGAGCGCTGTGCCTCGGGCACCGTCCGCATCTGAGAAATGACAGGCTTATGAATAAAGTGAATGGCCAGCCGTAAAAGCATGGTTCGCTGTTACCGCCGCCGTCCGCATCTGAGAGATGACAGGCTTGTGAATTAAATGAATGGTCGGTCGTAAAAGCGTGGTTCGCTGTTATCACGGCCACATAGATATAGGTAGGGGAGAGAGCCGCCGTGCCTCTGTAGTGAGGAGAAAAGTGTTCCACCGGCGATTCGCGGGGGGTTTTGACTTTCAAATGTCACTAGACAGAATGGATCAGACTTTGCATAAGGACGCCTCGTGAAAGGGGTCCTAGCAGCTTGTGTCAATGTGTCATAAGGCACGTAATGTAGGTCGTGTCCCACGGATGCCATCTCCGCACGCCCATCGTAATGGGTTAATATTGGTAGTTAAGCATGAGATGCGTATCACTCTGATTGAACATAGCTTATAAAGCGATGCAATGAGTTTATAAAGGAGATGACTCGTCAGCTTGTTCAGGGGGCGAGATCTCAGTCTGGTTCGGTAAATAATGAAACCACCGTAGATTGCCCGACCGCATTATCACAATAACATGGTCGAGAGTGCTGCAGTGCTAAATCATCCTCTTAATGTACCGTATTCACAGTACAAGGTGATTTATATGAGACAAACGGCGTTCCACGCGCCGAAGGCTGATTGCCGTCGTAAAGCGTGTTCAACCCACAGCAAATGCTGGGCTAGCTCGTAATGACAGCACTTCATGCAGCCGTGTGTAACTTAAGCAAGCTTCCCGGCCGTCAGCTCGGGGCGGGACCTTTGCTTAGTCAAACTGAAGTGGACTTATGAACAGAATGCCACGATATTCAGCTTTCTGAGGCTCGTTAGAGGGGTACGTGTGCCCGTCTTAAACAAGATGCCGCGCGCGTCTGACTGTGCGCGCGCTTTAAGCTTTGAAACTTATTGTGGCGGGTAGCAAGCTCACTTGAGGTTGATATTACCCTTAATATCTCCGAGTATTGGAGCGGAGGTGTGAGCGTCTTCGGATCCGCTAATATAAATCAGCTATATGGCCGAAAAACGTCATAAACCGCTTGGCTGTAAGCCTTTGAGTGGCCGTCCGGAGAGGGCGCGATTCAAACGCTTGGAGCCATGCAAAAGTCTGAGGCTGTCCTTCCTCTAGGAAGAGAGAATAACAGCCGTAAGACCGTGCTCGTTTGCGCCATCAGCATCGTAGCGGAGAAACTGAGGTGGGCTGCGAGCGAATTTGGCAGAAAGGTGTTAGAGACACCGTACAGTCGTGGGGTGTCAATACACAGTATATGGCCAAACCGGGTTGTTTTGTTTTTTTTTTTTTTTTTTCGGCTAGCGTCGATAGAATTATGGACAGCGGGCCGTGTGTGCGTATTACTGATTGCTTGTCAGTAAGGCGATAAAGTGTTTAGAGACACCGTACAACCGTGGGTGTCAAAACACAGTATAGTAAGCACGGAAATTACTCTTTTTAGAGGAATTAAATACCGTTCGCCACTATAGTGAGGTCGCATAGCCGACAGTATTACACAGTATGTTTGGATAAACAGCACACAGAAAACATTTCAGGGCAGTCCAGCCGAGGCGCGACATAACCCCTTTTCTCCCAGACAGTTTCGTTCTCTGTTGATGCAGCTGTGCTGCGGAGACCAGAGCTCAGCCGTTCAGGTGCACAAGCCTCAGTAGTGACGGTGACCGAACGGCTCACGGAGCAGGGTAGTATGTCTAGGTGGTTTAATGTCAGACTGAACCCATCGCAGAGAGGAAGTCTGCCGTGAGGCCCGCGGTTTTGCCGTTTATTAAAAGGGCAGAAAAACCGGGTATATATATAAGAATGTACCAATATTCAGCGCACTGATATAGGACGGGACTGAATAAAGGGAGGTATTCGGGCCTCAGTATATTATAAACAAATTCGTTCTGCCTCTGATTCCGTCTAAACCAGAGAGAAATTACCAGGCAGACGAAGAATGAGCTATCTGAAGTGAGATCGGCTCAGGCCAGTAAAGCTCTATAATAAGTGTTTTAGCGCTCCAATAGAGGCGTGTCCGCCTTATCGAGCAGACGAATGAGATCGTGCTGCTCCAGGAGGGGAGGGGCATGAAGCTCTCTTATAATGAGTGTTCTTGGTGCTCCAATAGCGGCGAATCGGCCCTATCGAGCAGACGAATGAGATCGCGCCGCTCCAGGAGGGGAGGGGCATGAAGCTCTGTAATCGTTGAACACTGGACAGCTGCATTTAGAGGCAGCGAGCCGTAATACCGCGTGCTAGCTAAGCCGTTAAGAGACCTCACCACTGTGGGGAAAGGAGCGAGGGACTCCGCGAGCGTGGAGCACGAGTGGCTGTGCTATGACAGAGACAGGGGCAGACCGCCCGTGTTTGCTTGTCGTATGCATCTATCCAGGTCTACGGTTCCCCGCTTGTTCATCTCAACAAGAGAGGAACGGCAGAGGGGAGCAGCAACACAGACAGAACAGCCATGCGTCGTGACGGTATCACCCGATGCACTCGGGGGATTAATATATGTGCCAGAGATCTCGCCACTGAATGTGAGAGGAGCGAAGGGACTCTGTAAGCATGAACGGTTGCGGTGTGACAGAACACAGGGGGGGTTAGTCCGTGTGTGCTTGTCTATGCATCCATCTAGTCTCATGGCTCGCCGTGTGTTCATCCCGGCGAGAGAGGAACAGCAGGGGGAGCACGAAACATGGATAAGACAACCAAAGCATAAGCGCGGTCCCGGCGTGGGAGGTGCCAGACCGGTAACGCGCTCGGAGGAAATTCATAGCATAGAGGCTCACCGAGCCGCTGTGCTGGACGCTATTACAACAGCGCCTGCTCTTTTAGCTTATAGCTTTATATTAAAAATATTGATCTTACCGGGCGGCCGCAGGGGAGACCTCGTCAGGCGTGTGTCCGCTGCACAGGGCTCGTACCACGGCAAGCGAAGGCTATCTTCGGTTCTCGGCCGGAAAGCGGCAGGGGAAGACGCTAGACCTGGACTCTGCTATCTTCGGTTCTCAGCCGGAAAACGGCAGGGGAAGACGCTAGGCCTGGACTCCGCTGCAGGGCTTTTGTCAACGGCGAGGTAAGGCTTCTTCTTTTTCTTCGGAGCAGCGAGAGGTTCGCGCTGAAGGAGAAATTAAATGAGCTCCTGACGATTGAACCGCGCTTATATAGGGACGCGTTCCTCCCGCGCGCGGGTTCAAACGTCATTGGTCTGTACTTTGTACAGACGTTAACCAATAGGCTTCAGTTACGGAGTAAACAGGAGTTTCCCCCATAGCGTCAGCTAACTGACGCAATGCGAAGTGAACCGTATTGAAAGGGAACAACAATTATTCACAGCTGTTTCATTCAAAAGCTGTATATGACTGACAAAACTTTCTGGTAAGATATTTTTGAGTAAGGTTTTGTGTCTATACAGTGCAAGTCAATGAGGGCGAATATTGTTTGCTAACGTTCTTCTAAATATCTTTACCTGTATGTTTTCTTGAGCCATACAGGTTTAGACATATAGATGAGTAAATATACTTTAAAGGTAACATTATTTATAACATAAATAAATCGTGTGACATCAGTGAACAACATTTATTTAAATCAGTATGAATCACTAATGAAATAGTTAAGGAACGGGAAAGTGTTGAGTGGAATTGAAATCAGAAAAGATTCCCATCTCTGGCAAATAATGTGAGTCTGACAGGCTTTTATCGTGCTAATGCACAAACTCTGGGAAGTACAAAATCCAACAGCATCTCTTTCCTCCACTCAGCCACCTTAACAGGCACATAATGAAGGCAACCTCTGGTGGAGAGGCTATTCCAGGTCCTCTAATCATATTGCCATTGAATGTGGCTGAAGCAGGGGACTAAACACCTGCTGTGAGCCAATCAGACAAGGCAGTTTATTTATTTATTTCAACTTTGCCGGTTGGCATGTTGAACGCATCGATTCAGCTGTAGCCAACTGGACTGTTTCATTATTCATGCCCTAAACTTGGAGAAAATGGGCTGCTGGAGCCCACAGCACAAATCAGTAAAGCATAAGACAGTGATCAGTGCTAATGGAGTAATCTGGGCACACGTCTTTCTGCCACCAACACATTTTTAGCACTGTGTACTATAAATGCATTGCTTGGGCCTTGGGGCTTTCTGGTAAATGCTTCTGATTGCTTCAATGCATTCTGTGTATTTCCTGTCTAGATGTCTGTGGCTTCCAACTACGAGGCCTACAATCATATCCTGTTCAAACAGTGCTACCATTGAGCAAATATGACTTTTTAGGGCCTACACTGGATGGCATGACTTTAAGCAATACATTAATGTTAGTTCCTCATAAGCAGTCTTAAAGGATTACTCCACTTTCATAAAAAAATCTGATGTAAACATTCCACGATTATTTTTGTTTACAGTTTCAATGCGGCTTCAAAGGCCTCTAAATGATTCCACCGAGGCATGAGGGTATTATATAGCTAAACAATCGTCATTTTAACAAAAAAAAATAAAAATATGTACTTTTAAACCACAACTTCTTGTCTTGCACTAGCCGTGTGATGCGCCAACGCGACCTTACATATTATGTGATTATGTCAAAAGGTCATTACATTTGAATATATGCTAAACTACCGCTCCAGTGTTTAAAGTGTGAAGATTTCTTTACAAAACGTAATTTCTTCTCAACTGAACAAAGAAAGACATAAACATCTTGGAAGCATGGGGGGGTAAATTATCAGATTTTTTTTAAGAAAGTGGAGTAATCCTTTAAAGGTTTCATTAACAGCATTTGTCTCAAATTTTTTAATGTGCAATTATAATGTCAGCACAGGGTTCCCACACCTTAGTTAACTTCAAATTAAAGGACTTTCCAGGTCCAATACCCTCAAATTAAAGGACTAAATGTGGGGACACATTTCAAGTGAGGGCAAGGTTACATTGTGTTACCTTTAAGATACATTGTTACAGTTCCCTTTTGAGGGAACTCGTGCTGCGTCACTGCGGTGACACTTTGAGGACACCTCCAGGGGTAAGTGCTTCTGAATGTGTATACCAAATTCAACAAATGGTGAGGCTTAGCAACAATGACAGGGTGACGCCAAAGATGGTGTAACAGGGATGCAGGAAGTATTGCAAGGGAGACGCAGCATCTCGTTCCCTTCTCAGGGAACAACAGTTACATGCGTAACCCAAGACGTTCTTATGTGTCAAACACAACTATGCAAAAAGCATTGTGGTTTGAATCAACACTCGCATACAGAAGATATAAGCATTTAAAGGGAACAGTTTAGCACATGTGTTTAAAACATCTAGAATTTTTATGATTCTATCATATACTACACAGAGAATAATATGGATTTTTTTCCAGAAAACTTCTTGCATAAAATAGATTCAAGCACTTTCAATGACCTGTATCTATGTACGTATATTTTCAAAAACTTCCCAGGGCCTTGAATTTTCCCCCCAGATTCACAAGCTTTCAAGGATTTCAAGGACCCGTGGGAACCCTGTTTGCAATGCCTTCAAATTCAGCATCCTCTATGTAAGGGATAATGTAGAGGCAGCCGGTAGTTATCGCAAAATAAACCCCGACAGTGAAATCAGAACCCGACGCCAAGCAGAAGGTCTTGTATCACAATGAAGATGCTTATTTTGCGATAACTATAGGCTGCCTGTACATTATCCTGATTATTACATGGCTACTTGCCACATAAGGAAAAAATGGACATGAATATGAATTTGAAACATTTTATTGGCATATTTGTTTTAAATAAACATTCTTATCTTTCCGCGAAACAATATAGTACCAGCATTGTTAATTGTGGTTGTCCAGTGTTTATCACAAGATGGCGCCAAACAGTAATCTTGGTTGGCGCGGAGGGATTTTAAACGTACAAGTAGTACCGGCTATGCGTTATTACTTTGGAGCGGTTATTATTTGAAAAGAACGAACCTGCAAATGTCTCAACTGACCAATCAGAATCAAGCATTCCAGAGAGTCGTGTAATAAGCCTTTATATTGTGACAGGCTAAAAGTCCTGCATTTTAAAATGCTGCTGTAATGAACTCTTAAAACAATATGGGTCATTTTCATGAAAAACTTCTCGGTAGATATCAAACGATCTGTAACGGACGAAGCAATGTGGTTAAAGCACTGTATCATCTTTTCATTTTCAGTCTCTCTAAAAAGTCTGCATCCAAATGTGTTTTAAATAATTTAAATATGAACCCGCAGGGTTAAATGAAGAAAACAAATGTCTAACTGACATGATCTAAAACTTCATCCATGCTAATTTTAGGATCACAAGGGGAAAGAAATGCAAAGACACTGCAAACGTCTTGTAATCCTTGGAGGCATCTCTATCATTTAATTGATCGAGAAGTCTGGTCTTGTCTGTTATTGTATTTCGTATTTGTTAATGTTTCATTAATAAAAACTAACTGCATGTTGTGTGTGGGTGTTTATATAACATCTTGCATAATGTTCACCTCCACGCATGTTTTTTAACAAATTGAAATGTTGTGTAATCGCTTTTAACTGCATTTTACAAGAAGTTTAATACAGAATTCAAAATAAGAACTTTTTACATTTTATTTTATAGGTGACTTATTCCTCTACACATAAAACTGATATCATTAAATAAATAAACACTACCTCAAACAAGTTTTGAGAGATTCTCTAATGTTAGGTGTGTTTCAGAGATCAGGAGAACCAGACTATCCAGCTACTGAAGCTAATTTGGTCAGCTGTGTGACTTCATGCCCTCGAACCCTTGACCGGCTGATGAGATGTGGCGTTACTGCAATATGTCCTCTCTACCTCTGATGCTCTGAAACCTCACTGAGCTTTGATGTAGCGAATTGCCATGGAAAACTTCAGCTGTCCCTCAAAACTTCAAACAAGATTAAACAGAGGAAGCTGTTTGATGCTGAGATGCAAACCTTCCTAATGACGTACGAGTGAACTCACTGGGAAAGAAAAGATGGAACTTCACTGTTTTGTAGTTGAAGTGAGGAAACTTATTTAGGGTGCGCGTCCTTAAATGCATTTTTATGTTTTTAGATGTTGCCTTAAGCTGTTTTGAGTGATGATATGGTCTGAAGATGGTATAAGTGTGCCGATCTCACCTGTGTGGAGTACAGACAATTGTGTGCTATTCTCTTCACAGTGATGGGAATTATTCTCACAGTTCTCTCTGTCCCTGCTCAACAAGACAATCTGTGCTGTCGCTCGCTAAACGAATACTGTTGGTCTCGCAAGCTTGACTGTAAAATTCTTTGTGAAAAGCAAATCCATACATAGATCTAAAATATTTTTAGTTCTAACATTTTTGCTTGATGTATTGATTCTTAATGTACAGTATCCAGTTCAATTTTCAAAAAAAAACAATATTAAATAACCATACTGTCTGTTTATTAAAGTTTTAAGGCCAAATTAAATAAATTACATTTACAAATGTAAATAATTATGATGTATTAGAGTATTACAATATCTTCATATTTATTGCTTTATTTGTACAACTCTGGGTTTTGATTCTCAAATTTGATTGGTTGAACAGATTGCGGATATAGAATATAAAGACCTGCTTAAACCAAGAATGCTAACTATAAACAAATCTCCTTCCAGTTGAAAGAACCAATCATAAAGATAAAGGGCCCTATTTT
Source organism: Paramisgurnus dabryanus (assembly GCF_030506205.2). Taxonomy (NCBI): domain Eukaryota; kingdom Metazoa; phylum Chordata; class Actinopteri; order Cypriniformes; family Cobitidae; genus Paramisgurnus; species Paramisgurnus dabryanus. The sequence goes on from NC_133354.1 coordinate 20,880,769, forward strand.
AACAATTGAAGCGCAAGGTTTAAAGCAAGTGGACTTAAGGCGTGTCCGAATCCACTTTTGCTCGTTTAACGACAGGAAAAATATGTGCCTATACGCCTGCCAGTCTAAAAAGGTTGGTCGTATTGTTGTAATGAGCAAAAAGTTTTTAATAATTTACAAATATGCAAAAAAAAAAGGTTTGCCTAAGTAAAAATACTTTATTTGTAACTGACAGGAGAAAAAGAATGTATAAACGTGGAGAGTCAAAAATTTCAGCACTGGGAAAGCGCCCTGAGTGTTTTGAAAAATATTACTTAAAATGGTTCTCATCTCAACATATGCAAAAGTATATAGTCATTATATACAATAAATCCGTGGGATAGCATTTAAATGTAATATTAGCACTTTTTATAATCAAAACAAAAAAACAGGCTACAGGTGAAGCTGATCTCAGCTTTCTAAAGTCCTGTTAACTGTCCTCATTTTTTATCTGTGACTCAATAATAATATTTTACAATTTAACCCTTTAATTCTTCATATTTAAAAAATGTTTGCGTGCTGCTGCGCATCCATGTGTTTACTGTAATAAGCAAACACATGTTGTCATCCCGCATATATTACTAACATGCTCTTTAAATAAGAAAAAAAATTGCACCATTGGCTTTAGACTTTAGACCAAGGTTTAGTTGGTCAATGGCGTAGTCTATTTTAGTTGCCTCAAAAGAGCAACGTGCCAACAACGCGGCTGAACACACCTCGTTTTCAAGCCAGCACGCCCATGGGCTCACAAATCGGGGCAAATGCATTTCCTATTTAAACAACTTGGCGATGAACGTGAAAATTATAAACGCGTCGGACTGAAACTAGCAAAAAACAGCATTGTGTTGGGTGTATAAAAGGCTGTTTACACTTGGCATTAACATGCATTTTCGTCGATCAGATCACAAGTGGACGACGTTAATGCCAGGTGTAAACGGTGTTCAAACCCTTTCGATCGGATTGCTTTTGTAGTGTAAACGCACATGTGGTTGAATGTGTTCGGACAGCCACACGCCTTCTCCCCGCCCATTTATCCAATCTGAGGTACTAAACACAATGTTTTACATCTTTTCTGACTTCTGGCGCGAACAAACACAGTGAATAGCACTATTTTTAGCCTTTCATTGATAAAACCGTTGATTTACTCACCCTCAAACCAGTTATATATAGTTGCAACATGATCTCATGGAAATCCGTGTTATATTCATGGAAAATTTTAGAACTTTATCCTTGACCATGTCACGGAATGTAGCTTTTTTGTGACGGAACCACGTCAGAGATCTTTTCCATGTCATTCCCACAGATTTTTTGTGTAATATTATGTACTGTTTTCTCATTGTTTTTCCTATTTCCAAATCATTGTCAATCAAAATCAAACAAACGGTTAGCCTGGTTAGCTAGACCTACATCAAGATGTAAGGTCTGGCAACTCTTCACACAAACGGCTCAATGCAAGGGGCGGGATATAAGGTTGTCCCTCAAAATGCCTCTGCACGCAATAGGATAGCGCTATGACCAATCAGAGCAACGAAGAAGGTGACGTTATCAAACTTTTACCGTAACCAGTCGGCAAAACTCCAAACACATCTTTCTTGCTTAAAAAGGACTTCAGTAGGGTTATTTGCTCTTCTCTCAAAGAAAAACATAAGTCTAAGTCCTCCAGAGTCGCGGCCAAAGCCGCTTCAAAAGAAAGCTGTTCGCCAGCAGCAGCAGCCATTCTTTGTTTTCAAGTAGCACCGTCGCAGCTCTGTCGTCATCATGTTAAGCCTGCCCCACAGACGCTACACACGATGTGATTGGCCTGACCAAATTTTGGTTTTTGGAGCTGTTAAGTGTATTGTGAGTGCCTGAACTAAACCCTGGCAGCAAATATATTTTGCGGCCGCTAGGGTGCGTCTAGATTTCTAGGCTAACAAACGGTACTAAATGGCACTAAAAGTGGTTCTTGGCTTGTAATCATAGAGGAACCATTTTTAGTGCTACAAAGCACCTATGAAGTGCCTATAAGAACCATACGGGGGTCATATACCACCACTGTAGCACCACATATGGTTGTACATAGGACTATATGGTTCAACACTGGTGATACACAGGTACTTCATCTGTGCTATATGGCACCTAAAATGGTTCCTCTATGATTACGAGCCAAAAAACACTTTTAGTGCTATTAAGCACCATTTGTTTTTAGAGTGTAGGATGTACTTTTATGTATTGGTTTCTACATGTTTTTGTTGCGCTTTTAAAACTATTCTCGCCTGGAGTTGGGGTTAGAGTTGGGGTTTGTGTAAGGATATCTAAAAAATTAATAGAATTAAATAGGGTTATTCTAACCCTAAACCCAAGCGACAATGGTACAAAAATAGGAACAAAACAATGAGAAAACAATAAATAAAAAGACACAAGAAATCCGTGGGAGTGACATGGAAAAGATATCCATGGTCCTGTCACGGATAAAGTGATCAAATTTGAACAGATTTTCATGAGATCAGGTTGATATATGTCCATCATACAAACACATATTCAGATATTTTCATCCAATTTTTATAACGGAAAAATATGGGGTCTGCCTCCTTCAAGTCCATCCTTCACAAAAGTAATCCACATGGCTCTAGGGGGATAAATGAAGGCCTTCTGAGGGTAACAATGGGATGTTGTAAGAGAAATATCCATCTATATCCATGTTTAAAACGAAAAATGACTTTACAAATGAAAATGACTAGCTTCCGGTAACGTTGCCATCTTAGGCAATCGAATACTTAGGATTTTTAGCATGTTGCAACGTGGTTGCTTAGGTCTACCGAGTGGTTGCTCACTAAACAACCAAGGGATATTAAACAGAAAGGAACCTTGATTTGTCTTCTGGTGACCTTTTTTGGTCCACCAGCCAAAAAACACAGATCAGATGGCTCAGAAAAGCAATAACACACCTCAACTAAATGAGCTTTGTCGTGCCGCACAATGAGGTTTCGTTTATGACCGCAACACAGGCACTGCTAATGAGCAAATCTGCCAAGCCATTTATTTCATTATTCCAACGGTAGGTAAATTAATATATAATTCAAATGCTGTGCATTCAGGCGTGTATCTCTGTCTCCCCCAGTCAGATTTCACTGACTGTAAAATAAAGAAATTCAGTGACTGATTCATTTCTTCTGTTTAAATGGAGGTTCAGAGAGTAGCAGCAGGTGCTCAGCTCTTGTAATAGTCTCTTTACAACTGTGTCGTGAGCTGAAGGTCAGCTGTGACACCATGTGCTCCACGGCTCACTTTAATCCTATAGGAGAGGAAATCGTGTGAAGAAAATGAAATGAAGTTGATGGTTCGCTGAATCGCTTCAGTTATATAAGTTTGGCTTATATCCATTTTAATTATCAGTATGATCAGCTTTAGTTGTTTTGAATATACACTCAAGTGTTACCGATGGAAATGCGATTAAATGAAAAAATTACTTTAAATGCAAAATGTGCTTTGTGATATTAGCATAATTGACTGCTGAGGATTGGTAATGTTAATGATGTTGATTGAGCAATGACTTCTGCCATTACATTTGCATAATGCTTGTCCAAGGTTTTAATGCTGTTCTTTTTTAAATGACAGGTACAGGGTCAACACTATAACACTACATTACATACACTATACACTATAAACATAATCTTCTTGAGTTTCCTTATGTATGCTGGATAGTGATCTCTGTGTTCATAGGAATTGGTGCATCATGTCTACCCATAGGAAATTGTTATTGCTTGGTCTTTGCTCTTTCTTGGCTCAAAAGAATTGAGGCCAGATTCACTAACAACTTGCGCCCGTGCAAACCATCATTTTGCAGTTAAATAACGACAGGATTTACTGAAGATGCGCAGTTGATAATTAGCACTGAAAAGGTGTGGCCTAGTTATTTTTGGGACTTTCAGACACAAAATTTATGGGAGGAGAGTATTTAAATGAAAGGTTTGTGTCATGATCCTGTAAGCCATGTGTGTCTTTTTAACTATAGCAACTAATAATATTAGCCTACAAGATCAGCAAATCCGTTGGATTACATGAACAGGGTGGCGGCAGCAGCGAAGGTGGCCTGGCATGGATCAAATTCCTGGCCTGATTCATAGTCTTAGTCTGCCACTGGTCTAATTCTAATTCACCAACCCAGTATCATGAAATTATGTACCTATAGGCACGTATCTACCAGTGTGACAATGTAATGGTTCTTCATAAGTGCAATATACCACTAAAAACGATTCCCCTATAATTACGAGCTTTCAGTGCTATTTAGCGCCAATTTATTTTAGAGTGTGGTAATGCATGCAGTTAGGAATATTTATCTAATGTATGGTAATGTGAAGTAGGCCTAATCAGCCATCATGGGATTCATTCATGCTTTTTTGTTACATGGTTATACATTGTTATTTCTAATGGACTAGGACCCCCTTAAGTAGCCACCCCCTGGCCACCCCATTAAAAAAACGTCAAGTTCCGCCACTAAATAAACCCACATACAAATTAAGAGATTCATTTACCATTCTTTGCCACATTTAAATGCTAAAAATCATTAAGATATTAAGTAAAGATCATTTACATTCCATTAAAGAAGTCTTTAGCAACACATATTAATGATAAATATATATTTTTATATATATTTATGGTAGGAAATTGACTCAATATGTCTCAATATTTAGATTTGTTTTCTCTTCTAAAACTTTAATGGAGACATTAGATCAATCCTTTTTAGCAGAAATATCTGAGACTATGAATATCTCAAGCAAAATTTTCCATTTGCTCTCCATTTAATCTCATTGATGTCTAGATTACATGGATACAGTATATTAGAGCTCTCATCTGTGATTTTTCTTATGAGTCGGTCAAATTTTGCCCTCGAAAATCAAAAGAAATACATTTTGCAAGAAGAAAATGTTCCACTTTGTGCAATTAGGCATGTTTTTATGTCATTTAAGCAGTTTGATTTAGGTGCACGGAAAGAAACAAAAACCATGGCAACACACTGTCTGAAAACCCAGTCTGAGCATCTATCACTCTTTTTTTCTACACTTAGTGAGGCAGACATCATTTAGCAGCTTTTATATAACAGAGTGACACATTAACAAGGTTTAACAGCACTGTGAAACTTTACAATTTCTTTAATGAACTCTGCAACTGTAAAATTAGACACTTTTTGAGCTAAAGCCTTTTGATGCTTGTCATTTTAAAACCAAGCAGCTGTTAATGATAGGATAAAACTGAAGTCTATTTCCTCCTGGTATATTTCAGGACTGCTGATATCTTCCATGATTCATGTGTGGCGAGCGCTGGCTTGTATACGGCGCCTTACTAGGGGAATAAAGCTAAAGTGACAGCTATACAAAACAAGAAAATTGAATGTCAATCACTGCAGATGCCCTCTCCGGGAGTTGACGTGCTGGGAGCGGCATTCACCTAAAATCTACCAGGCTTTAATACCACTTATGAACAAACCTCTGTGTTGCAAGGAAAAGCCTCAGTGGATTCATACGCTTAATGTTTTATTTTGTAGTAAGCTTAAAAACCGCCCACTTAGATGAGAATTAACAAAAAACATGAATATTTACATGACTGTTGGCAATGAGCCTTTTCTTACTCCTAGGGGTAAACTTACTCAATTCAATTTTATTTCATTTTTATATAGCACTTTTCCAACGTGCATTTTTGCAAAGCAGCATTATGTAACACGTTTTAGTCAATTATGCAAATATATTTTTATAGGCAAGCAAATAAAATGTGACTGCAGCCACTTACAATGAATAGCCACTAATGCTGCTGTCAGGGCTGTTTTAGCCCGATTAACCAAAGCTGTGATACAAATCAATTGCCAGCACAAACACCCATCAAACTACAGATCAAGTTCAAGCACTACTGTACATCGTGAAGGGTACAGCAGACTAACACAGCATGACATTTGCTAGAGTTTAAAGATACTTGAGTTTTTAAATACAATAGTTTAGTAATGCTTGTCTAAATACATGCCCAGGTATATTGGGGCGGTCAAACTACACTTTTTGTTATTTATTGGTATGCATACGAATACGTCAGACCGGAAACGCAAGGTCGTGCAATAACATTTTTTATGAAAGTGAAATATTCCTTTAAAGGAAAACATCACCGTTTTTCAATATTTTACTACGTTCTTACCTCAACTTCAAATAAATACATATCTTTTTTCAATGCATGAAACACGTTTTTAAAGTTTGCATTTTCAGGCCCTCACAATGCTGTTGAACAGGAAAAAATAATAAAAAGCTTTTAGTTAAAACCATGCCAACGAAAATAATGACAATACTTTACATTAATAACTAATCAATAATACACAAAATGAAAGATTTTGTGATAAAAAGCAGCACAACTGTTTCTTTTAAAAAAGCAGGGGCGAGGCACTCATATATTCAGAGGATGTGCTTCAGGAAATGTCTCCTCAGTGTGTGATCCACTCGAGGGCTTTCTCATCCTGATATGCATTTGCTTGTGAAAGCAAAGGTCCACATCTCCTCAAAGCTCATGGTGTGGGTGAGGGTTTTATACCGCTTAGCAGTCCAAGCAAACATCCTTTAGTGAAATCAAAAGATGAACCAGGAAAGCTTCACACGTTTAATAAATCTATGACAACAACTTAAGGGAAGGATTTTATATGTCCCTTGTGGTTCTTGGTGTTTACTGGATATCCTTCGTATTGGTTTTCGTGTATCCGAGTCCCCGCTGGGCTGACTGAGGCAATTTGCCATGTATCCTCGTAAACTGTCAGTGTTGGAGCTTTGATGCGATCAGTTCAACTGTAAAGGCGACAAGCCATAAAAATGTGGTTTGATAATAGCAGATGGTTGACTGTTTAGGCATCATATGACTTTACTACAAATACAATGTTGATTACAACAGAAAGGTTATGATTTTGAAAGTAGAAGTAGGGGAGCGATTCGGATATACTCTAGCAGCCAAAAAAGATAAAAGCAGCCATTGTAAGAAAGGCTGTACTATTACTATTAAAGTATATAACCCAACATTTTACGTTTTGTTGCGTAATAAGTAAACGTACTGTTAATGTCGGTCTTGTCTACATCACCAATCTCAGGAAGTAAACTGTTGCCTACAAACGTGTGTTTGTTGTAGTCCAAGAGAAGAGATTTATGTTGGAGACGAAAACTCACATCATTGTTTACTTTGGGGTTTGTACCTTTTGCTTATCATTAACATGTACTAATACACACTTACACACCAAAGGAAATTAAATATCGTGAATCTCTTTAAAGATGTGGATTATAGCGAATGAATAAAATTGACATCTTTTGTGAATTTATGTTTTGTTTTGGTGTAACTAATGTTGCATAAGAGAAGACAGCATATGAGAAAATCCCTTTTTGTGTGTCATGGCAAACAAACTAAATATTACAAAATGTTTAAATGATTACAGAAATGGTAAGTGTAATGCTTCGCAATACAATTTTCAGAAATGAAACTAAAAGTTAATTGTAAATAAAAATTGTAAAGAAATGAAAACTAGGTGATTTTCTTTTGTATTTTTTTGTTTTTCTGTTTGCTGTGGGTCGTATTAGCGGGGTATACGCACACTCTTTCAGTGACATTTTACCGTAATGATAGTAATAAGTGCACATATGAATTGTCCATGGCCCGTCAGTATTGCGATTAATCCAGATCACTAAAAAATGTCCAGTAACAGTTTTAAGATTAAACAAAACAATGTATCGCAGTAGCTACTGACAAGAAGACGATCACATGCAATTATTTTGCTATGATGTATTTAATGTGCCTTGGCTATTATTTGGTATTTTGGTCAAAGAATGTGAGATTGAAAGCCATGTCAAATGTGTAATACATTAATGTGAAACACAGATGTGAAATACAGGCTAACAAATATGTCAATTTATTTAACGTTACCTTATAATTATTAATTTACTATGTACTTATAAGGAAAGTTTTGGATTATGTGAACTGGTTAATTCATTACTATTTTATTATTTATAATAAACACCTTCTATAGATCTTTGACTACTAGACAATCCAAAACTTTTGTAAATACCACACTGTAACATCATTTAATAACTTTTTATATTTAACTGAAATCACATGGTCGATAATCAAATTCTCAGTAACATATTTTGTAATATTCAAACATATGTATGTCTCCATTCTCCGAAAATGCATCACTATTACCCACGAGAGTAGCATAAAAATATGGTACTGTAACACTGGTATGTTGACGACCACAGATTTTCCCTCTGCAGCTGGAGGTCAGGGTAGCAATAAGTAGGGTCAAAATAAGGAGCCAAAGGACATTTTTTGCAGGGCTTAAGTGGTGTTACAGTATAGGTTATCCATAAATGAAAATCCTCTCATCATGAGTTTTTTTTTATTCTGTTGAACACAAAAGAAGATATTTTAATAAATTATGGTAAGCACATAAACGGTGCTCATTGATTTTTTTCATTGATCGGTAAGAAATTTCATTTTTGGGTGAACTATCCCTTTAAGTGTTTCTCACTAATGAATGTGGTTAATGATGTCATCACCCGCAGGGACAAGTCAACTGAATCAGGTCACTGGACCACATTGTAATTGCAAAGCAATAAGCAAAATCTGCAGTAAGTGACGTTATAGTTGAAAATGTGTAAAAAGCTAAATGATTAATGTATTTATAATGTACTGCTGCTACGTTATATAAATGAGAGTGCTGACAAAACAAGCGAGAAAACATAATGAACCAAAGAAAACTACAACACACACTACCATCATCATTTACTTTGGGGTTTGTACCTTTTGCATATGGTTAACATGTACTAATACACACTTACACACCAAAGGAAATGTAAAAACATGAATCTGATCATTTGTGCCTAACAAATGAAGTTAAACAATTTCAACTTGTTTTTATAAGCTACATCAACTTATAACAAGTCAAAACTTAAAATAGTAGGTTGAATTGACTTTAACCAAGTTGTTTGGATATTTTTTACAATGCATGTTCATTCAAGCTTGCATGATCAACCTTTTTGCAAAGAAAAGGGAAAGCAGAAGCTTTTGGCAATGTGAAAATCTTCAATGATGAGATTGGAGAAGCCATCACTATGTTGAGGAAGTTTTCTTTTGAAGACAAATTTTATTCATACTTTCACATGAAACGGTTTCAAAGCATCCTGCATATCATGAAAAGAACATCATCAAGAGTCAAATAACATTCAGGAATCTGATTAGTGCCAGAGAAGATTTGGCGCTGTTCTATTACTTATCAGATGGAAAAAAATCACTCTGAAGTGATCCCAATGATATTTTTTAACAAGCATTGTTCTTTAAATTTAATTGACTGTCCACCCTCCATCTCTTTCTTCACACCACGAGCACACACTAAAAATGTGTATGGAAGGTGCAAAAATCGACCCCTACAAAGAGTAGCCTTTCAGCTTGGATAAAGTGGCACTCTCTCCCTTTTCAACATTGACCATAAGGAGAGATAAGGCAGAGGGCGACTGGGACAGCTTCCCTCGAGAGTTTCTTCTTGAATCGTTTTAGCCATTCAGCAATTCAACCGCAACGAGAGCCAGTCGACACAGTGAAGCACCCGAAACCTTTCTGACCCACCAATCAGGGTGGGATGTATTCTTGGACTCCACACAGTAAGCTCTTTAGAAGTGGTGCATGGGCACGGCAATCTAAGAGAAGCAATCAACACCAACATAAGTGAGAACATTCATCTGCTTGGTTCTAGATCTGATTGAAGTTGAACCTCATGATGAAGAGGTCACATGGGACAACCCTGAAGAATTGTGTTGATTGCTTAAAGAGCACCAATTGTCCGATTCACGTTTTTACATTTCCTCTGGTGTGTAAATGTGTGTTAGTATGTTAACGATATGCAAAAGGTATAAACCCCAAAGTAAACCATGAAACGAGTTATCATCTCCAATATAAATCTCTTTTCTTGGACTACAACAAACACACGGATTGTAGGCAACAGTTTACTTCCTGGGATTGGTGATGAAGACAAGACCGACATTATCATAATTCCTCACACTTTTGGACTCACTGCCTGTAAGTTGACTCCTGTTAGCAACCTAATCTTTCAAACATGGTAAGGAGCGTCACATTTCCGACGCACGTCAAAGGTATTCAGACCAATCACAATGTACAGATTAGCTGGCCAATCAGGGACACAGAGCTTTTCAAATCTGTGCGTTTCAGGAAGAGAGTGAAATCTGGAGCTAAAAAAATTTACGGTATGTAAAAAATAATGTGTTTTTAACCATAAACCACGCAAACACATTGTATTATACCAAATACACAAAATAACATTGATTTTAAGCAGTGAAAGAGGTGCAGTTTAAATGTTTATTTCACCTAAAAAAATTTATTCAGGCAATACTTCTCATGGTCATGTTTGAGTCTGCTTTAATAAATAAATAGACTATTGAAGTATCACAGTTTCTCTAAAAAAAAATAATGTTTTGGAATAATGTGAAGGTGAAAGATCTTTCATATTTGAAGGAATTATCTATTCTGTGCTGTGTAATACTAGTAAATACAACCACAGAAGGTGACCTTATTCACATGGGGGACCTGCTTTTTTGGCACAGCAAGGTTTATCCAGTACACCTGATCCTTCAATGACCTTCATATATTGATTTAAAAAGAACTGTGCACTTTCTGACTCTGAATGCAAAACTTTTTCACTTCAGACTGGCTCTGATCAAAATGCAATAGATACTGTTTTCAAGCACCACATTTCAAACCAAGCCTCATAGCTTTTTTCGAACTGTGATAAATAACAGGAGAGAATGCTACAAATCCTGTTCACAGTAAAACCACTGGAGGCACAGGAAAATAAGGTAAAACGTGACGCAGCCTGTGAAAACCCAGCTAAAGGTTATTTAGTTACTGTTTCTACAATCATCCCACATAATGTAAAGAACATCCCATGAATCTTGGCGACTGTCCTCAAAAATAAGCACCTTATTACGTACAATGTCAAGATATGTGTAAGGGATTTTTTGTAAATATATTATTTGGACATATATTATAAGGTGTAAAGTATGAAGGCCTTTCTGGGAGCCCCTTTATGACATGACACTTAAGGCGCTTTTCCATTGCATAGTAGCCCACGTTTTGGTTTGGGTCAGGTCGGGTCAGCTCACCTCACTTGGTTAGCTTTTCCATCGTGTTTAGTATCACTTCGCAGTGGGAGGGATTATAGGCGTGTCGTTATATTTGCACTGCCTGCTGGTGTATCATACAAGAAAGCATGTTGTTGGTATGCTAAACATCGCCATACATTCATTTTTTCCTCAGTCCACCACAAAATCAAAATTGACCACCACAAAGATGTTTGCACATCATGTTTATCACTACCTCTGTATCACATGACAGTTTCTGTACAAACACCTATGGCGTCGTCAGTCGATGCGCTCTACTGAGCCGCATTTAAGTTGTATATACACACTTATAATGCGCACGTGCGTTGCGAATGTGCCGATACAAACTGCAAGTCTGGAAAAAAACTGTTATGGTGTTCCTGGTTCTCAACCTGTGGATGTTTTTCATCGTTTGGAAACTTATAGCAAAGCACAGATGACAACATGTTTGCTCGAGACTAGCTAGCACTAAGGTAAAGCTAATCTTCACATTTTAGCGATGATGCTGGTAGTGACGATTCTCTCAGACCAATCAGTGATCAACAGTGTTTTCACGTCACGTTTGGTATCGGCTCGGATCACTTGGAACCCCGACCGAGGTGGTACTAAAAAAAAGTATTGGGTACTACGTACTGCACCCAATGGAAATGCTCTCAAAAGTAAGCTGACCTGACCCAAACTAAACCAAACCAAACCGTGGAGTACTATGCAATGAAAAAGCGCCATTAGTATAGGTTCAAACTACACTAAGCTTTATTAAAAGCATCTGTGATGTGTTGACTCTCGTTTCAGAGCCATACCACAGAGGGGTAAAGTAAAAGCCAACCAATTAAAAAGAAATTGACTAGACTCTCTGTAAGTAAATGCATTAATGTCATTTGTTTGTTTATACCACCTGAGGGAGAAAGCAAAGCTATTTTAATTAAAATGTAATAACTCTTAAGACGTGGTCACACCATGCTTTTAGCATACAAATGTTTATGCAGATACCTAAATTGTTTTCATTCACTCATCATGTGAATAATCGCTATTGTTGCGATTTGTTATTAATGTACACCAGAAAATTCACACTGTGACCTAAAGGTCTTTACGTGATACTGTGTATATTTATTTCCAGTTGGACGCATTCAAACATAAATGAATGGAAGTTACTGGATTGCAAAGGCTGGTGTGACCCTTCTTTTCCAACCACTAGGCTCTATTACAAAATTAAATCCTGCTTTTTTCTCATTGTGCATTCAGTTACGCAAGTCAAACGGTTGTTTTACAGGATGATATTTAGTAATACCGTTATGGCTTGTGACCACTGGAGTACAGCAGAGCAGCAGCCTCTGACTGCGACTTGAATATGATGAAGTACACTGAAAGCCTCCTCTCCAGCCCAGCAGAGCTGATGTGAACTTCAGAAATCAATAAAAAATGTCTCATACCGTAATACTTTTGACAGCTAGAAGGTGAGAAACAAACGCGGCCTCCTACATTTTACTCATTGGACCGAAGCTGATAAACAAAATTTATATCATATTCCAGTGTTAATTTCATTGACAAATAATTTTCATAGTCTTAGTTTTCATTAACGAACATGTTTTTTCCCTAACCAAAATGAGATGATAACTAAATAAAAACGAATCCATGATGAAGACAACTATGACGAAAATCTATTGACATTTTCGTTGACAAATAGAAACGAGTGAGGGATAGAGCCTCTGTGTGGTCGGGAGGTTAGACCCACACACAACTGAGGGACTTCATGTGGCGCTACGCAGGGCAATCGTATGAAATCAAAGTACTGCAAGAGAGAATCAAAAGCATATGGAGAAGTGTGGCCTTGATGTACTTTGATGTCAAAGCTGAACCGCTTGCGTAGAGCCACCATAGCACAAAATATAACACATATGCAGAGGTAACGTAATGTCTACTCGGCAGGACATCAGCTTGCTGCATATGTCATAAACTGTACAGAAAACTTAACGTCTGGTCTGAGAGAAGAGATGAAGAGCAGACATATGGCTGCATATCACATATGATTTTTGTTAAACTTGTGATGCAACAGTCAAAACAAACGTGAATCACGATCGCAGGAGAGTCATCTCATGACTCATTTTAAATATAATATGTATTTCATATCAAATATAATTCATTTATACTATGCAAGCCAGAATAAACCAGTGATGTCCTGTACTGATTGCCTGAGTTCGATCATAGATTTACATTAAGATAAAATTTCACCGTCCTTACACTGCCATGTACCATAAAACTTGCATGACTGAAGAAATGTAGAGCAGTAGTGTTATGTATTACATGTGACTTTTTTTAATCTTTTCCACACAAAACCGATTGCATTCAATTGCGAGCCTTGAAGGATCATTGGTTGAATGTACTGAACAAACACACCCTTCACTAAACAACTGAATCAGAATGAGAGCTTTAATGATTTGAATAAACTGATCTTGTTGAGTCCAGTGTCCCCTGTCTTAGTGTTAATACAATTGAGATGAATGTCCGAAGTGTCCCAATCAACCTGACTGTTATTACTGGACTTGTCTGAAATATTAAAGGAATAGTCAATTTTCTTAAAAGAAAAATCCAGATAATTTCACCACCATGTCATCCAAAATGTTGATGTCTTTCTTTGTCCAGTCGAGAAGAAATTATGTTTTTTGAGGAAACATTGCAGGATTTTTCTCATTTTAATGGACTTTAGAGCCCAACATTTAATACTTAACTCAACACTTAACAGTTTTCAACAGAGTTTCAAAGGACTATAAATGATCCCAAACGAGGCATAAGGGTCTTATCTAGTGAAACGATTGTCATTTTTGACAAGAAAAATAAAAAATATGCACTTTTAAACCACAACTTTTCGTCTAGATCCGGTCGTGATGTTCCAGCGTGACCCCACGCAATACGTCATTACGTCAAGAGGTCACAGAGGATGAACGCGAAACTCCGCCCCAGTGTTTACAAGTGTGGAGAAAGAGGACCGTTCCGACATTGTTGTATGTCAACTGATACTAATTAATGTCTTTGTGTCCGTTTATTGTTTACAATGGTCCGCAAATGTGCGTTTTATATATCTAACACGTGACCTCCCTACGTCACTACGCAATAACGTGAGGTCACGCTGGATTGGACCTATACGAAAAGTTGGGGTTTAAAAGAGCATATTTTTTATTTTTCTTGTAAAAAAAGACAATCGTTTCCCTAGATAAGACCCTTATGCCTCGTTTGGGATCGTTTATAGTCCTTTGAAACTCCGTTGAAAAAAATCCTGCAGTGTTTTCCTCAAAAAACTTAATTTCTTCTCGATTGAACAAAGAAAGACATCAACATTTTGGATGACATGGTGGTCAGTAAATTATCTGGATTTTTCTTTTAAGAAAATTGAATATTCCTTTAAGGTTATGTCTTAGTTTTTATGTCTTGGGGGAGATTATTTAATTGATTCACGCAACGCGATTTACTAATGTTTGCGCGTGTGATATTGCTGGTATTTTTACCATTATTTAATAGGGGTGTCACTATTCTCCAAATCCTTGATTCGATTACATTTTCGATTCTAAGGTCACGGTTCGATTCGATTCTTGATTTTTACTTTTTTTTAAAGAACAGGTTGCTATGCCATTTTTACACTAGACTTTTATAAAATATAATATCTGACCTTGAACCCAGAGATGCCCTGCAATGTTAGTCGTGCTTGCCAGTGAAAAAATATGGTACACGCACATACCTGATAAAACTAAACTTCATGTCAGATGAACATCTGTCAGTATTTTGCACCTTAAAAACGCACTTTTATTACCGTCAGACGAGATTGTGCGACTATACCCCAATAAGTCATGTTTAAATGCTGTTTTCATAACTCTTAAGCAATAAGATGTTGTAAAACTTAGTTCGGATTTTAGTTCAGAGAAACGACCGGTCCTGGCACAGACGCCGCTCTGCTGTGACCGTGTGCGTGCTCTGTTCTGATTGAGTTCAGCTGAAGGCGGGAGGCTCTTGCTGTTTTTTTGTTTCCCATCTGCCATCTTTAACTGGCTGTAGCTAGCGACGTTAGAGGAGGTTGACTCGCAGCACTCAACACGTGTGTTTTTTCCGCTTGGCAAGCCAACTGGACATGACATGGGGGCGTGGCAGCATCGACGATTCAATTTTTTTATTCAAAGTTCGAGGTTGTGACTTAATTTTGATCAATTTCGATTTAAAATCGAAATAGTTACACCCTTATTGTTTAATTCCAAAAAAGCATGTCTTATTTTCTACCCAGTCTCACAAAGTTTCGTTATATAGTCACGTATTTTTTTTATTCTTTTTTCATGCTATTATCACGAAATTTTGTGTTTTTTCGTGATCGTATAACGAATTCCTGTTTTCGTGTGATTATCACGTATTGGTTACTCAACTGCTTTTTCCTATTTTTAAACCATTGTCGCTTCGGTTTAGGGTTAGATTTGGTGCTTGCATTAGAATGTCACTTTATATATTGGTTTATACTATTTTTTCTGATTTATTTTTTTATATGTCGCCTGGCGTTGGGGTTAGAGTTGGGTTTGGTTAGGGATGTCATTTTATGTAAATCTAACCCTAAACCGAAGCGACAATGGTAAGAAAATAGGACAAAACAGTTGAGTAACCAATACGTGATAATCACAAACGAAAACAGGAATTCGTTATACGATCACGAAAAAACAGAAATCAAAAAAAAAAAGAATCAAAAAAATACGTGACTATATAACGAAATTTCGTGAGACTGGGCTGCTTATTTTATGCTGGAAATTGCTGAAATTGTAGCTTATAGGAGGAGGCTTGGAATAGATCATAGAGTGCGTGGTACAAGGCAGAGGATTTTTTAACACGTATTGAAATGCCAAAGGAACATATTGTTTGCCAGCCATGTTATTTTTATTTGCTGGAGGAAATAAAAGAGGAGTCAGTAGAAGACATACAATACCAGTTTTTATTTTTTACTTCATTTATTGTCCCCCAGTTATTTTCAGTGTACTATGGCTTCATTAGCTGGCATTTCACACCCCGAAATTTCATCTGTGATGTCCGTGGTGCTGAACTCAAGCGCATGAGGCATTAGTAGATCACACGCACCTGCAGGAGCATCAGTTCTGCTTATTTGGGACCCTGAACTAATCTGCGGTGTTCAGATTGCATTGATCATTACAAAAATCAGCTGTTGCGCCTGCGTTATTTAATTTGCTCATTTATTAGTCAAAATCAATGTCTTAATTCATAAATATGTCCTCATTGGTGTCAAATGACCTCTGCCAATGATCTGACTTTTCTTTGTAAGCTTAGGGTTTCCACAACGCATTTTCATTCAGAACACGTGAACCAGCTGAAACGGACAAGCAGATCAGTGATTATATAATGTCTACCGTAGTTGCAACACGCATTTGGAGAAGCAAGGCGCTAGAGAGCACTATTCGTTTGAATGCAAAATACAATTTCACCACTAGGTGGGGTTAATCCTACTTACTGTCCCTTTAAGTAAATAACCCGCAGATATTACAATTCCCATCAGCGCTTATTTTGAATTGCGGTCTCGCATTAATTTGCCCTGTTTAGTAAATCTACGTCTAAAACTAATTCAAAATCTGCTGTCAAAATGAACACTGTCATGTTCAAGCTATACATTTCATCAGTACATGCATTCCCTGGGTGTCGAGCTTACAACCTTGCTGTTGCTTTTGGCATGCTAAATCAATTGAGGTACAGTATATGTGCATGGCTTTCATGCTCCTGACCAGATTTTAGCTACTATTCACTTATTCACAAAATGCAATCAAACTGAACATAGAAGTGTTGTCTGAAGAGCAAACACAGCTTCTGCAGAAGAGCCCTTCCTCTGAATTTACAAGCCTACAAGAGAGTTGGCACTCTGAAGCAGTTCAATAAGAAGCAGCCACATGCCTGGATAGACACGGGGGTGGAAATCAAGAAACACCACAGCTCTGAGAAAACTAGCTAGGGCTCAAAAATGAGCTGCATGAAACAGTCCTACACAATTTATCTGTCATCTTTTAAAACATGCAGTGTTCGACTTGTAGTAGTTTGTGGAAACAAAAATCACAGACAGGAAATCATATGATTCCATCATATAATCTCATAAGAAAGAAAAATCACAGACAAGATCTATTTAATATCTCAATTATTTCACCAAAACATCAATGTCAAATCAACATACATTTTTATGTTACTTTGACTTTTTGTTAAACAATTTCTTTCAACTTGATTTTATAAGCCATGTCAACTTAAAATAGTAGGTTGAATTTAACTTGAAAAACTTACAAGCTGCATTTTTTTACAATTTGTGAATAAAAATGCACAAACCAGAAACAATAATACACATCAAATCGAGAAGGGTTGGCTCTTCAAAGAACATAAATCATTTATTTCATTTTAATTGAATTACTTAGTAACTAGATACACCCAACACTGCTTAGGGTATAATATGTGTACCCATAAAGCTACAAAAATTTACATTTGGGGATACCACCCCAGCGACAGAAAAGGTACAGTATGATATATTTTCTGACAGTGTAGTTTGGGCTTTAATCAGAGGCTGTAAAAAATATAGACGTGACGTATAGGTTTGTGAAGAACATTTTGAAGCTATTAGTCGCCATCTTGGCAGCTTGTCACCACGCATCACTCGTGGATAACCCAAATGGCCAAAGAGGCAGGACATGGGTGGAGCTGAGGTGCCTGGTTGCTGAAACCATACCAGTATAGATTAAAGGTTTTGACAACAGCGAAATCACTTTAGTGGCCACGCCCCTAATTATGCAGAACTTTAAGGCTTAATATAATTTTAACAGAAACATTCTGCTGTAAAGTTGGGCATTTTAACATGGAGGGGGTCTATGGGATTGACTCCCTTTTTGAGCTTGTATCCATTGGCTAGTCGTTTAAGTCACTTCCTTGTTGGATTCACGATAGAGACCGGAATGCTAAGGTTTCACGCTAAGGTTTTATCAAAAACAAGGAAGCCATGGTGCCCTAATGTATTATATATGTATGTATTCCAAAGTGGGGCTTATGGGAGTAATGTGTGTCAATTCCTTGATCTAAAATCATATGTCTAAAACTGCATGTAAGCATGTAGGACCACTCACACATATAGGAATAGGAATTTTCCATCACTGTACATTGACTGACTCTTCTATAAAGGGACTCTGATGTGAGCTGAAAATAAGTGTGAGCTGAAAAATATGTAAATGAAAAGTATCATGTAAACTCCTTTTTAGTTTTGCTAGAGCGGTAAAGCACATGTTTCCATCGTTTTCCATATTAATGAGTTTGGATGAGTCCAGACACATCAAAAGAACAACCGCCTGATTAAGCGGAAGCTTGGCACAAGCAGCTCAGACCAGAACTTCACCTAATTGGATGAAATGAGATTCAGAGGTGATGGATTTTGATTATTGTTGGTGCTTGTTAGTCACCTCACCAGGGTCCTAGTGTCCTGCCTTGCATATTAAGCTGCAGACCTCCACTTAATGTGAGATGGAGACAAACTTCTCAATTATTTCCCTTACCTCGAAGGCATGTTAATCAATTCGGAAGTTTATCAAATTAGGAACTGTTTCCAGAGGACTAATAAGAGACATGACAGGACTTTGACAGGAAAGAGTTCAAAGTCTCCAAGACCTCAGAGAGGCTTGTGGACATTCCTATAATAAGCTTTTTGAGATTGACCTTCATGTTATAAGAATGGGTAAGTATTATAAAAACTGGAGTGAAGCCGGAGAGGTTGACATTCAGTATGACACATATGTAAGCAATATTTGGTTTACAAATAAAAATTAAAGAGTTCAAAAGTTTCAAAGCAATTAGAAAAGCAAAAGGGGAAAAGGCCGGTTTTCAAAAATAGCTTTTGTGCAAAATGGCTTCAAAAGCACAAATTCCTCTACATTGATGAAAAGTTTGAGAGAATTCCCCAACGAACAGTATGCATTGTATTGCATCTCTGTTGCTTATGCTGTTTATTTACATATTTTTGCATGCATGATTTATCTCAGATAGGATTGTTATGAAAATATTTAGAGGGAAAGCTTTGGGAATTCAGTCTTGAAAGAAAAGCATGGCTTGCATTTTAAAAAGTCTATTTTGGATGCGGATGTAGAAATCAATAGCAATAACATTGAGTCCAACCTCCAACTCCTTATCAAGGAGAGATTAGTAGATCAGATGTTTTTCTCAACCTAACGAGATTCTACTTTAGTCTCTCGTTCAATGAGCATTACAAGTTATTAACATCAGTATGAGTAAGTAAAGAATTGATGGCAGGTGTAATGTTGTTTTGAATTAGGGTGTTTTGACATATACACTGTTAAGGTCAGCCCAAATGACGTGTCGCTCCGAGTACGGTTCGTTTGGGTCAGTGTGAACACAACAGCCGCACTCGGGTGCGCACTAAACGGCCGTTCCGAGAGCGCTCTAAACAGGTGGTCTCGGAGCGGCTGTCGCCGAACTCTGGGGCGACCCACCTGTGGTTTGAACACTGCCGAACCAAATACAGGAAGTTCTCCACATGTTTGAGCCACTGGGCTTCCTTCGTGACGTGAGCCGGGTGATATACTGTGGGTTAACAACAAATAAGCCAATCCTGGTCCGTTGCAGAGATTCGCTGTCTCCTTTACGTTTGAGCTGATGATTTTATAAATGCATAGCTGTCCTCCACACACAATTAGTGACATTACGGGCTTTTTAGCAAACGGCTCCGTGAGAAAGGCTTTAATAGAACAGCTACGCAATTTCGCGTTAAAGCAAAGAAACTTCGCAAAGACGAGCATCGTTTATCTCCCTTTTAGGCTGGTTGTCGTGGAAACGTGGGGGTGGTCATGAGACGGTAAGAGCTGGAAGAGACCAATGACAGCGCTGACTGTTGTCACATGGCGTACAGTGCGGCATTTCAAGTACAGTAAAAAAAAATATGTGAACACGGACCGCACTAACTGAAAAATGATACAATGTATGTATTTTGGTGCACTCCGAGGCCGCACCACGGTGCGCACCAACATGTGAAAACACTCTTAGACTCACAAGGCCTACTTCACAGCAGATCTCAGTACATTAGTATGCAGTGTTGGGGAGTAGTTAAGTAAGGGATAATCCACAGCTAGCCATGCATTAAAGGATTTTATATGTGAAGCATTATCTCAATATCATATAGATCATTTATTATAGCAAGTTAAAATTGTCACTTTGTATGTGCTGTTTTGGGTGTGTCCTTTAAAATGCAAATGAGCTGCTGATCTCTGCACTAAATGGGAGTGGCTTGGTTGGATAGTTCAGATTAAGGGGCAGTATTATCCCCTTCTGACATAACCAGGGAATTTCAATGACATATTTTTTTCACATGCTTTTGTTGAATGGTTTACCAAAACTAAGTTACTGGGTTGATCTTATTTACATTTTCTAGGTTGATAAAAGCACTGGGGGCACAATTATAGCACTCAAACATGGAAATATAGCACTTATCAGTGCCCTATGTTTCACCTCAAAATGCACACCAGTAATAAGGCATGTTTGTTAAAACTGGTTATATTTCCTAATTAAACTAAGGCCTAGACCTGGCTTAAGCTAATCCCTGTCTGGGAAAACACCCCCTAGTGTATGACTTACTGAGCACAGCAGCATCTTCTTCTTTTCTAAGATCACAAACTCAAATTGTTCATTACTGCTATCTATTGTTCTGTCACACATCTTTGCAGCGATCGTCTGATGATTACGTACAGAAAGTGCAGGGGTATCGTTGAAACAACGACGCAAAAGTATACATAAAAACTGATGCGTAGCCTACATCGCAGACGCTGCAGCGTAGGTCCAACGCAAAACTATAAATCACGATATGGTTGTAACACTTTGCTACTGTAATAAACCTCACTGTGTAAATATTTTTTTAATCCCAGCTATCAGTTACTAGAAGTGGTTGACATGTTTCAAAATGGTTGGATTTGGTGTCTTCAGAAATCAGAGTCAAAAATAAAAAAATATGATGAAAAAATTTACTTTTATGCCTTCAAAACGCTCTTTCTCCAGTATCTTAACAAAAACATCAAAACTTTCCAAAAATTCACGAGACAAGACAGAAAGCCCCAAACTACTCAACCCTCTGTAACTATGTAAAAGGTCTGTGTTACATTTAATCCCATGTAAGGATGTGCCTAATTTACATATTATTGTTCTGGACTCTAACACTGTCAATTATGCTGCGTTCCATTCAATATGCAAGAACACCACAATACAAAAACTCACTATCAGACTTCCTAACCTTCCAGTATTCAAATGTACACATGCAAAATAGTACTAAACATCTGCAGGTTTTTTATCATCTTGTGAGCATCAAACAACAGAAAGAAACATGATCGAATATAAAACATTTGACTTGGAATAAGCTCAATAAGACCCATTGGACTGGTCAGTGGTAAAGCCATAACTATGCTATTTTTCCAAAGAGAAGAACCAAGAAATTCTTCTGATTTGATACCAGTAACTTTCATTCCTAATGATGCTCTCTTTGAGATAAAGTATAAGGTTTGGCAGGTAAATTAATGAGCAGAAGCAGAAGAGATTTGTTCTATCAGTGTTTATAGTTACCCTGCAGTAACCAATCTCTCTCTCTCTCTCTCTCTCTCTCTCTCTCTCTCTCTCTCTCTCTCTCTCTCTCTCTCTCTCTCTCTCTCTCTCTCTCTCTCTCTCTCTCTCTCTCTCTCTCTCTGTCTGGTAGTGAATAATGCAGATGCTGGATTCAGAGTAAGGTCCCCTGATGGTCTGAGCAGGGGAGCAGCTGCACCTAACAAGTGGAGCATCAAAGCTGTCATGGCTCATCCCCTAGCAAGACAAATTAGTTTAAGCAGGACAACATCACTCCACCCACCTGTGCTTTTTTTAACCAACCCCCTTATGTCTCTTCAGTCTCTAGATGATCTCATCTATGGTTTGTACTAGGGCTGGGATAAACGATTATTTTTTAAACGATTAATCTAGCGATTCTTTTTTCGATGCATCGATTAATCTAACGATTCATTTTATCAGTCCGATTCGACTTCGATTCGATTCGATTATCGATTATCTCCCCATTAATTAACTAATAGCAATTTATACATGTTGATTTACATATCTGAATGTAAACATTTCAATATATGTTGATTGCTCTTGAAATTTCAAAATAAAAAAAAAGATACAAGTGCAAAATAATGCATTCTTAGTCAGAGGAAGCATTTCATAAAGCGTTTGCAGCTCATTCTGTGCTGTTTAGCAACAGTATAAAAATCTCAAGTTCAAATGACTTTATTTTGCATGCATTTATGAGCAAAACCCCTTCAATGTGCCTTTTGATGGTCACACAGTGTAATTTTTATAACTTGATTTGTTTAATCCACATTGTTTTCGTGCTGTTCTAGCCCATGTAATGACAGATATAAACACAATTAAACTTAAGAAGCACATACATTATTAAATATCTTTCTCTTAAGTTTATTAAGATAGATGAGGACTCATTTACTGCTGTACAGAGAGTGAATGAAAACGCAGTCTTCTGGCAACAGTGTGTTTTTACATATTTCATTGCTTTTTGTTAAATTGCTCTGTTTAAAACACACTTGGCATCACATTCATGATTTTATGGTAAAATGACACTCTTTCGCGTCAATCCACGAGCATTTAAACCATAAACAAAGCACTTTCACTTTAAAATGAGCTTGAGCAGCGCAGCAGAACCCACGCAGAAACGATTGCAGCACTGTTGCTACAGAGCCGCGAGCTCGCGCTCCTCATGCAGCAAGGTGCATGCTTGTTAACATGGGCGCTGAAAAAACATGCGCCGCTTACGCACTGCTCACACTTGCTGTGAAGCCGGCGTGGACTGGAGCCACTCGCGTTGCTACTACTCAACGGCGCCGTCTTTTTGGGTCTGACGAATCGACGCGCATATTTTGCGTCGACGTATTTTTTGCGTCGACGTCGTCGATTACGTCGACGCGTTGTCCCAGCCCTAGTTTGTACAGCATGACACACTGACTGCTGTTATCTGTGTTGTTCCCTCAAGCTACTGTATGAGCAAATGTGTTTTTTCTACCACGTGCAATATCCATGAAACAATCCCGGTCACACTGATATAAATGATACTGAAAAATTACTACTGTTATAAAGAAGTTATAATAATAATAATCTTAACTACTGTAGTAGAGGAAATGGTGAAAATGATGATAGTAGGCCTAAAACATGACATCAAAAGGACATCATATTTTTCACATGCAGAGATGAGCTCACCCGTTGACATTTTTTCACTGCAATCTTACTTCGAGGATTTCCCCCCCCCAAAACTGCCCATTTTCATATTGCTACTCTTAGTTCACCCTGACTGCAATGCAGACATGTGGTCCCACGTGTGCTGTAAGGCAGGCCTCTAATGTTCACCGTGGTATCTTGGAAAACAAAAACAACATATTTTTTATTTGTCCTCTTCTTTAAACTTAAAGAATTAATTATGATTCACTATTTCACCTCTATCTAAACACAATCTCATGGCAATTCATATGTGTTTTAAACTATATACCAGAAGAATTATCTTACATTAAGCAGTGGAAGCTTGGAAGTATGAAATATTATCTTGGACAGGTTTTGTAGGAGCTATTGATCTAAGAATGATCCGTCTCTATATGATTCCCGTTATAATTTCGCTGCTTATGTCAGGCTAGACCGATAATGTTTGGAGGGTGGGGAAAGGTGACATTGTCACCACACGAGCTGATGACAGGATTCACAGCACTGTAGGCAGACTCCAGATAGTCCTCGGCCTGTCACAGTCAATGATTGATTGTCAGTCACTATAACACGCAACAAATGGGTAAATAAATTTGCCTGTAAGCCATTGCACTCTGGGTAGAGTTTGTGTCAGAGCATTGATGCCTAAAAAAAGCAACTGGTGCGCTCTGCCAGAGGCAAAGCAAACTCAACAGGCTTGGTGGGGTGTGTAGGAGGCAAACTCTAAAAACGCTCCTTGGAAACTTTACTAAACTTTTTACTCTATGCTGCTTTTAAAAGCTTGGCCTTATACGGCGGATTGACAGAATGGAATAATGTAAATACACTTATAAAACGGTTAGTTCCAATCCTTGATTCTGATTGGTCAATAGGTGTGCTTTATTCACAACAGTTCTGTTTATCACTGTGCCCTTAGCAACACCCTTAGCAACCACACATATTGGGTTGTTGTTTTTATCCAAGCTTTCATACATATTACACATTGGAACACATTTTTGTACCCTATTGCTTACTTAAAGAAAATGCATCATGAAGTTAAAACACATACAACACTATTTTAAATTTTGACCTTTGATAAGTTGACATAACTTATAAAAAACTAATTTTTTTAAGTTAAAGTAGCATAAAAATATACGTTGATTTGACAAAAATGCTGCATTTACAGTGTAGTCATGTAACATTCAAATAGAAAATCCCTAATACTAGCTGTCAAACATGCTCAATTCCAACTAGGAAAGTCAAAATGTTCCAATAAGGAACAGCAAAAGAGAAGACTTCTTACTTCCCACATCATTCATACTGTAGTTATGACAGTATGCATCCAACTTCCATACTATTGAATTCCAACCTGATCTCACTGGAATTCAAACGTATTTTATGAGTTGGTTAATTCTTATGCATTCCTCCCAAGTGAATTATACAAAACATATGAATGTTTTCATACACATTTGCCACCTTGTAAAATACGTACAAATTCCTGTGAGATCAGGTTGGAATTCAATAGTATGGAAGTTGGATGCTTACTGTAATAGCTATGAATGAGGTGGAATTGGAAGTCTGATAGGAAGTGGCAGCCTATTCCGCTGTTCCTTATTGGAACATTAGACGTTCCCAGTTGGATTGTGTCGTAAAATCTCATGGGAAATACTGTTCAAAATTTTAGGGTCGCTATTTATTCTTTATCAATATTTTTTCCACATTTTTAGGAAGTACACGCATCAGAATGACACAATTATAACTGTACTAATTATTTTGTGACTTAAAGTCACCCTTTAAAATCTACCCTTTGCCATTTTATGTTTCTTAAGGTTTCACCCTGAGATGATTTTAGAATTGAACTGGCTGCATTTCTTATTATTTAGTCAATTGTTCATTTCATATATGTTATTTTCAGAGCCAGACAGTAACGGAGTACATTTACTTGAGTACAGTACTTAAGTACAATTTTGAGGGATCTGTACTTTACTCGAGTATTATTTTTGGGGAGTACTCATGACTTTACTCAAATACATTTGAGAGGCAAATATTTTACTCTTTACTACACTACATTTCTATCCATAACCATGAGTACCTGTTACTTCTTCTAAAAAAAAAGGAAAAAATAAAAATCTCAGAAACCCTCGATTTGTTGTTTCCCTCTCTTAAACGTGATTGGATTGTGCAGGCACCACTGATTGGGACAGCCTATCAGCTATCACCTTCAGCTTTCCGCCAAAGTCCCAATAGTCAGATTTAGATAAGAGAAGAAACCATGGACGAAACAATGGATGAAGACACAGCAGGTCCATCCTGGGAATATGACAACCCGTGGCTCCACCTCGCCAGACTATTTTAATTTTCTAAACAAGTTAATGATAGTTTTCGCTTTGAGTGTTTGCTGTGTTTACCAAAACATAGCTTCATCACCACTTACAAAAATTCAACCCCTTGAGAGCGGCAGGGATCACTGGTGATCCCGGATTATTGTTGTTCAAAATTCATTACTCTTCAAAACATCACACTCTTACTTGATCTGGACAAACTCAGCATCACAAGACAGGTTTAAGTCTCCAGCTTCGACATTTGATCACTGTTTGTGATTAAACTGGTTTGCAGTAACATTAATTTCTTAAAGGGGACAGAGAATGAAAAACCATTTTTACCTTGTCTTTGTTGAATAATGGTAGTCTACCCACATTCACAAACATACAAAAAGTGCTAAACATGCTAAACATCTCAGTCTCATAGAAATTCCTCTTTTAGAAATGTCAGCCAGAAAACGGCCCAATCTGAAAAACTGATGCTTATGACATCACAGGCATCTCACTGCCCCTCCACTTTAAAATAATTGGCTAAATTTTTTGAGTGGCAGCAAAGTCAGCCAATCAGTAATGAGATTGCAAGTTAAGCCAGTAGGGGGAGCCAAATAGGTGCAAAACCACTTGTTTAAAATCCCCAACCCTAATAGAGCTATCTGAGAGAGGTTTTTAGGAAGCTTCTAAGGCATTACAGACCCAAACAAATTTTTTTTGTCTACATGTCACATCACAGAACAAGGATAAATACTCCGTTCAACCATTCTATTCATTCTAGTCAGCTTTAATTTATGCCAGGAGTGCAAAATAATTAATCTGTAACGTTCGTTATTTTGAATAGAAATCATCACTGATAAAACATTCATTCTCGTCTTCTCCGGTTTAATTGTATTCAAATAGATAAAATATACAGAATCCGCCAGGGCTATTAGTACAATGGTGCGCATATTTGGAGAAAATGATTCATTATCAGATGTTAGTAAAATATTTAGTCTTACAGAATAAGATTTCTATTCATTTTCCACTGAATTATGCGATCTGAAGAGCTCAAAGAGCGAACGGAGTAAGATGTGTGTCTCCTTTTCCTGATTCGTGTCAGATTTGACCTCAGAGCTCTATCATTTGCTGTACAGCTGTCAATCATCTCACGTGGTTCAATGTGCACTGTGGCAGTAGTAATGCAAAATTTAAAAATGTACTCTTGTACTCTTGATACTCAAGTACTTTTAAAAACAAGTACTTTTTACTTTTACTTGAGTTGACATCTGACTGCAGTACTTTTACTTGTACTTGAGTAAAATTTAGCAAAGGGTAACTTTACTCTTACTCAAGTAATGAAGCTGTGTACTCTGTCCGCCTCTGGTTATTTTAAAAAAAATTTAGTTTGCACTATTTTTTGTCTATGAAACTAATCAAACATTAAGCAGATACCTTTAGATTGAACCTTTAAACAGTAGTCTACACGTCAAACTAACGCATTTATTTTGGTAGTTTCAATTCAAAATAAAATATTTTGCATGTGCACTAAACCAAATCTATTCAGTTTTGTGGTTTTATGGCTGATACATCCACCAGCAAAATTGCTGTTAGATTATGTGAGACGGCAAGGCAATAAAATGCTGAAAATGTCCAATTTAATGACTGTCCTATGAAAATCTGCAAACCTCTAGAATATGGTGGCTGTAATCTCTTTAATTGGCTCAGTATAAAGTCCATTATGTTCTTCCTCCATTTTGTGTTGTGGCAGGGCCGTTACTGGCCCGACAGCACATTAGCCACCAGCAGCCTGAAGTGGGTGGTGTTTTGTTACATCATAAAATATTATGAGAGCCATTACAGAAAGCCATCATCCTCTGCCACTCCACTGAGATGCTTATAGAGATGGTCAGAAAGGAGGGGGGCTCTTTGAAAGAGAAAGCA
Organism: Paramisgurnus dabryanus; assembly: GCF_030506205.2. Classification (NCBI taxonomy): domain Eukaryota; kingdom Metazoa; phylum Chordata; class Actinopteri; order Cypriniformes; family Cobitidae; genus Paramisgurnus; species Paramisgurnus dabryanus. The sequence goes on from NC_133354.1 coordinate 20,908,442, forward strand.
TCACTTACCAGGTAAGAGTCTTACATAATGGATATCAAAATGTACATTAGCACAGGTACAATTCAGTAAAGTAATATAAGGAGGAGTTCACTATTCCCTGATGTAAGTCGTAGATATTTGCGACCGGGAGTCACAGGAAGATGTATCTATTTTACAAGGGTGCCATTTCTTATGATATTGTACGATATGAATAGTACAAAATACACCATCATTGGGGAAAAACACAAATGAAGGCCCACCCTACACACAACCGTCAATGGGGCAAAGCAGATTATACAATAAGCGTACGTATGTTTCCTAAAACATCAAATAGTAACCAGAGAACCAGAGAACTCCAAATGTGGGCGGTACATCCAAAAGTGGACGTGTGGGCGTGTCCTGTGTATCTGTCAATGCAAGTAGATATAACTCCAGAGCAGGGCTCTCAAAATAATGGATTGAACTCTATAATTGGGTCTTGGTACCTGGGTTAGGTATGGGTGGGGGTTATGCCCTGCCAATCTCTTAATGCAAGGAAGCCACGCCCTTTTTGGAGCTCCCGCCCCGTTTGGAGTTTCCTGCTCCCATTTGGAGCTCTCCAGGCTGGAGTTACACCCTTCTTAATTGTTTGTTCCCATGAGACCTCGAGTGGAGTGGATAGAAAAAACTTCAAACCGAGTACGCCGTCTAGTGGTGATTTAGGGATTTGACAGAAAACAAATCTGACAGCAAAAGTGGCAGAGCATGCAAATATCATCAAAGCTGACTTGACATTAGAGGAGAAACTTACGGTAAAAGACGTACTCAGTGTAACTTGACCATATCTTGTCGTCAGTGAGCTGGTTGACGAACGAGGCCGTCACCGACGAGTTGCACGCGACCATCTGGAATCCGCATTCCGAGAGCATGTCAAACGCGCGCTCCAGGTGTTTGAACTTGAGGTAAAAGCGGGACGTGTATCTGTCCGGTGTCCTATCCGGGTCCCTGCTCTCATTCAACGTCTCTCCAAAAACTTCTTTGGCCAACGCGATCCTCCCGCATATCATAATCCTCGGCACCCTTCGGAATTTGGTGTCGGTTTGACCCTCTCTGCCAGTAGTGCACGATCCGCGGTATCCGACGGTTATGAACCCGCTCTTTCGGTCGGCGGGAACGACCGACGGCGGTGGGCACACGCGCTGGTCGCTTCCTTGAGAATCCTCGTAATCGCTGTGGATGAATTCGTCGGGGCTCGGTTTCAAATCGTCCGGGGTTAACAGTTTAACCAAGTCGGGCAACTGAAAGTACTCAGCTTCTTTCCTCAGCCGTCCCTTCTCGGGGAAATGATCAGGGAGGACGACTTGCCTGTCACGGAGGAAGTCCAAAACATATCTGAACAAAAACCCATCCCGGTCGATGAAGTAACGACCTTTGGGATCTCTGGCGAGATCGTTAGACGCGTTATTTTTAGGAGAGAATATTTTTCCCAGAAGGGAGCCCGGGTTGCTTATTAACGTGCAGTGGCGGGTATAATACACTTGGCCACCGACGTTAAGCTCAATAACGTCGGGGAAACTGTTTTGAACGGAGCTTTGGTCTTTGGCTGTAGGCTGGGCTCGAGAGTTTCCACTTAACGCCATTGTTTCGGTCATGGGTGCCGAGAAATCCTCGAAATTACCACCAAAATAAACGACGGAAACTTCGCTCTATTGCTTAGAGAGGTGATTAAACAAATCACTATAAACAGTAACTGCCAATAGTTATAGCATTTCAACGAAATTAACAAGTCGGATAGCTACTTTCTGTCAAATAAAAACGTCCAGAGAATAGGAAGACCAAACAACCAATGGGCGCATCATCCGTGAACGAGCTTCACGCGCTCACCAGAGACTCGCACCTTGCGTAAGAGCATCGGTTGCTCAGCATCCTTTGCCACCCAGATCAAGCGTCGGATGGAGAAAGGCATGGCTCAAGCATCTAAAAACCAATACGTTTTCATACAAATAAACAACTAGAGTTGCAATATCAACTATCCAATGTCAGTATTCAGTCAAAATGTTGATTTATCCACGCACTAGTAGTGAAAACGAAACATTTATACTGTAAATCAGTTCCAAAGTTCCCAACAAGTTAAGCTGCTGTTTGAATCTTAACTTTTTGATGTTCCAGACACAGTTGGAGACATTTAGAGATAGCCGCTTTCCTTTTGCCCCAGGTGCGAGTTAAAAGCAGCTCAAAATGGCACAGAATACTGGGATTGGGTTGATCGATAAAATCCAGCTGTTTACAGACAAATCCAATCTGTCGGTGTTCTCCGGTAAAATATCAACCCCGTTTTGCGCCGGTGGGGTTTTAAAGTAAAGAAGATCCAGAAATCTCGTCTCTGTACCGGCGCGATCAGGGCTGTGTCGCGAGGAAACTGCCTCAGCTGCTGTTGCCTCAGTGGTGCGGGCGGGAAAAAAAGAAAAACATAATGGGTTATAAAGAATTACATCATCTTAAAGGAGTATGCGCGCGCGCTGCTGTGGCGTTGCTCTATTCCCGCCGGTCTGTAATTTTATCAAGCAGCTGTGTAATAACCTACTTAAATTTACGCAACACATTTTTTGTGTGTTGTATTCTTTGTGCTAATGACTTAAGTTGCTGGCAGCGTTTATTTGTATTTTATATTCTCAGATTGGCAGCGATGGAGCGCTGTCCTCAGTGGAGTCTATTTCAGCACCACAGACAGCGACAATTCATAACTTTTGCTCATTTTTAGTTCTTTTTGAGTTTTTAAGTTAGTTTTTTCATTAAATTGCACAATTATTTTTTTTTATTAAACTTTAGCTTACACATATAGCTGTAAAGTATGGGTGCAGTAAAATCGAAAACCAATAGATGATGATCACGATAGATCATGTGATAACAGATGATTATGATACAGTAGATATCATATGCCAACAAAAGATGACCAGGATACAGTAAATCATATTCCAATAGTAAATAATCATGAAAGATATATCATATCACGACATATGATGATCATGATAGGTAGATCATATGCCAATAATATATGATCATGATAAATCATATGCCAACAAAATCAATAGATCAATGTCAAAAGAAGATGACCATTACACAGTAGATACATCAAATGCCAGTACACGATTATTGTAATAGATAGAAGAATAGTTATGCTAATAATAGATGATTGTGATGATAATCATGATACAGCAGATAAATCATATGCAGAAAGACCATGATTATGATGGATAGAAAGATAAAATGGCAATAGATAGATAGATAGATAGATAGATAGATAGATAGATAGATAGATAGATAGATAGATAGATAGATAGATAGATAGATAAAATGAGATAGAGGATGAGCGACAGTGCATTCATTTGTAAGTAGGCCATAGCTGTATTCATAAATGCATGCATGCCTTCACCTCTTGTCGGCTGTTTTTCAAAGATATTGCAGTGTAGCAGTCGACTGACGTACTTTAAATAGCTCAAACTCAACTCATGGTTGGCAGTGTTCCTGTTGTTATTTCATAACAGTACACTATGTATTTGAAAGCACTGGCATTTTTTAATTTTTGAAAAGCTTCCCTTTCATTTGAAGAGTCTCCGCGGACTCCCAGCAGGTAGATTGGTTTATCAGAACCGCTGCTTCCTCTTTCTATTCTCTCAAATGTGTCCTCAGAAGAATTCTCAGAAAAAAGCTTTATGTTTGAAGCAAACAAGGATAAACCAAGGCAGAAAGAAGTTATGGTTTGAAAAAATGCATAGAGTGTATATAATATTGGATAGGAGGATGAACACATTGGCCTCTGATCATCTTTCTGGAAAAGTCCTATTTGAATGCTTTTTATCAGTGCGTTATGCATGCTTTCCTTCCAGTGAAACATAAGAACCAGACCAGACTCACGCTGTGTAAGATTTAACTGATATGGATTACAACAGACTTTCTCTCATTGCAATCAGTACAAAGCTCATTTAATGAACTAAATGTTGCTGTACAAATGACTTAATTACTACACTTATCTTCCTTTCTTATGGAAGATATTTAGACAGCTTGTTTGACTATACCTCATTTAAGATAGATGATCTATTATTTGCATGAATGATAAAATCTGCAGAATGAGGCATGTTATAGACATGTATTAATCTATATATTATCCATAAACTCTCTGTAATTCTTATGTAGGGTCATGGGGAGAGAAACACTATCGGCAGTGCATTAAAGTGAAGCATTAAACAATATCCAGAAATACCTCTGGTATCAAGTAGCTGAATTTTCCTACTTAACTTTTTTGTTTGTCAGTTGACCTTTAATGCTCTATAATTGCGATTTGCAAAAATGCTGCACAGCAAAAACTGAAGAGACATTTGTTGTTATATCAGACAAACTCTGTGAGAATGTGAGACCTTTTTAAAGCAGCTTGAATGAACGATACCTCAAATCGTTCATCTTGTTATGGAGAGATGTCAGTATCTGAAAATGGCTTTGGCCATATTTACAAACTGTATCATCTTGTATCCTCTTTTTGTTTTTCACTACATTCTAATAAATGCTGGGTTATTTTTCCATTTTCCAGTGTTAGGTCAAAAAGGGACAAACCCAGCCCACTGGGTTGGTCCCTTTTTGACCAGCCTGATCTCACAAGAAATTGTTACAAGTTGGCTAATTCGTATCATTCATACGAAGTTAATTGTACAAAATTGTACGATTCTCATGAAAAAACAACAACGAAGCCGAACCCCTAACCTCGTCCCTAACCCCAACATCACGGGGGTCAAGGCAAATCGTAAACTCAATTATTTATACGAATTACCCAACTCGTAAAATATGTACGAATTCTCGAGAGATGGAGTTGCAGCGACCCAATGGTGGGATGAAAAAACAGCATTTTTTTAAGTGCACTGATGATTTTTGGGATATATCCATAATCATTTTAAATATGCTAATTATAATAAATTACCTAATTAATTAATGTATGTCATAATATATTTCAGTATTAAAAAACAAAGTGTGCATATTTGAATGTTTTTGTTGGTGGTCATGCCTGGCTGCACATTAATCCATCACTAGATTTCACAGGGCTGTTCCCTTCAGGGACCAATAATTGGCTGTACACTATAGAGCCTTGGATTGAGCCTTTGCCCTGACTACGGCCATGTATAGTTTTGCAGGGTCATAGTCCTTTCTTCTTCTTAATTGTGCCATTTTACAGAAAAATCTAAATATGTTTAGAGTAAATATATCTCTATTTGTTTTGTTAAAGATGAATAATACGATAATGAAGTTTTTTTCACTTTTAAGCCTCTACATGCACATAACATTTAACCAATTAACTGTATATATCTTAAAGAGAATTTAGCTAGAAGTGAGTTTTTGTTGTTTTATGCAATAAAGCTTGATGAATATTTAATGACATCACATATAGAAGACAGCAGAGCAAATAAAAAAATAAAATATGTAGGAAATTTTGTAGCGTAGTGCTGATATAGCATCAGCACTGGTTTCAGGTTTCTGGCCCTATACTTACAACTGTTGCAAACAAATGCATGCACACATGCATGCACACACACACACACAAACACACACACACACACACACACACACACACAAAGGTAAAGTAGGTCTGCGAAATGCTCCAGAGACAGACTGTCTCACTGAACATTAAGGCCAGTAGCTTGTTTGTCCCAGCTGAAAGAAAAGCCACTGGATGATGAGAGGGTAAAACATTTTGCTTGGGTCTTGGTTTCATATTTCATCCCTCTCCCTTTCTTTCTTAAAGTAATATAACGTTTATAGATACATACTGTATTGTATGGAAATGAGCTGGCCATTTGATGAATTGACTTATTGTAATACATAGATAAAACAATACAACGACAACAGCAAAGATAAAATACCATAAAGCACATAATGTAGGTAAAATATAACAATGACATGAAGCTGTATAAGAATATGTATATTTTGTGTGGACTATTTAAGGAGATCTATATGCACTTTACAAGATGTTTGAACATAAGTGTACACCATTTGGTCAGGCTTATTATGTCTAACCTACCGCTCCTTTTTTTAAATCACCATAAAGCTTAAACAGTATAAACTAAAGGATAAAGTATGGTCCGTTTTTTACACGTACGTGAGGGTGACTCTCAGCTATTTATATAAAAATTGTATTTTTTCAAAATCAGTGCAGAAAATGCAAAAACACATATTAAATCAGGGCTTATTTGAAGTACAAGGGTGAAAATGTTTCCTTGGTATTGCAGAATACTCGACCATGAGATCTAAAGAAAGGAGCTTAAAACAAGGCCTTGTTTAATCTTTCATGTAAATTAAATAATTAAATTTTAAAGAGCCACACAAAATGAGGTTCTATTTAATGGGATCAGAGAGTACCATAACAATCAGAGGGACACGCCTGCAATACCATAAAGGCAATAGTTTGTGCATTACACATATAAACTGTCAGACTGGGAAACGCTGATTTCGTTTGAGTTTCTCTCAGCAACTCTATAAACATCCTCCAAATTTGATAAAGGGGCTTTGCAGGTGCCAGTTGTGTTTGACACAAATTATGTTAAGCTCTGGTTGTGGGCGGTTCTCTCAGTTGAGACATTGCTAAGCACAGACTTAGATTGGGAGGGGTGGTACCACTTTCCTTCCAGACACCAGAGGGATTTCAAGTAATCAGGTGCGAGTATTCTTTTTATTTTCCTCCATGTGCATTACATTATTTTGTAGCAGTCAAGATTAATGTAACCTTTGAAGTTGACTTTTTAATTTACTTTCAACCCCAAAGGAAAATGTAATTGCTCAATGTTTTTATAATGTCTAAGCAGATCATTTGAATTATTTGAATCTATACTTTGTTAGCATAGTGTTAGAAATTCTGGTCTAAACTCTTGTGAGAACACTCGTGATTTTTTCCTCAAAAGAAATGTCTGAAGCAGAAAAGGTCTCGATTTGCTCTACCAATCCAATTTCCTTCCTATGGGAAACACTGTTTAATGCCAAATATGACAAAGCAAAGAAGACCTAAAGCTGCCATGCATTATTCACATATCCTGTAGTCAGAGACACAAGTTTAACCAAAAATGATATACATAAATAATGCAATTGATCTGCATAAAGGGTTGTTTAAATACAGCTTATGGTCCTTGTGCTTTTATATACTCAGTATCTCATTACGCCCAGGCAGAGTTTGCCATTCCTTGCTTTCTCTATTTTTTAAAGCCTTACAGCGAAATGCATGATTCACCCTCTGGATCCAAAACTAACTTTTGTCAGACTGCAGGTTTCCAGCGCGGAGTGGCTGATGATGAATTATTTGTTCGAGGAGGTTTTAAGGAGGCCCGCTTGCCGCATGGGGCGACTCTATAATTGAGATAGAGTTGCAGCTGCGGAGGGATCCAGCCATTGCCAGCTGAGATTTCATTAGACGCTGCCATGTGTTTCGATGGTTTTCCTATTGGATCCCTATCAGTCCTTTAAAGCACGGCTGGCACGTACTTTGCATTGACTGACTTGATGGGGTGTTGATGTTTTATGCCCTTGGCTATTGGATTACTTGGATACTGGCATCTGGCATTATGTGAGAGATAATTGTTTAGGGTAGCAAGGGAGTGTGTCGGGATTCATGCGTTAACAAACAGACCACTGCTGGTAAATCCTGTTTAATCTGATAGCGCTGTTGAGCTGATCTAAACTGGTTGGCATTCAGGACCAGCAGCAATAAACCAGCAACCAGTTTTTCAACTGTGGTGCCAGGGTGAGTAGAACCCAAAAGCACAGCGGTTTTAAAAATAAGTCTTTTGACTTATTTATTGGATTTAACCCACACATCAAGAAAGGTTTAAATATAAATGAATGAGAGTGTGCAAGGGTTTCCTCTCTGTTCATTTCTACGAGTTTTCTGTTCATGATTGTTTTTGTATTATGTTCCCGCTAACAGACCTGAAGGAAAAGTAGGTGTTTGGAAACAAACATGGCCTATTTGCACAGGTCTCTAATGCATTTAGTCAGAATGTCGGATCAGAGCGAAGGTAAAGAGATGGAATGTGTGTGTGTGTGTGTGTGTGTGCGCACGCGCGTGCGTGTGTGTGTGTGTGTCTAACAAACAAGTTGTTGTACTCTGCACATACAGCAGGCAATAGCACAGGACTAAAGAAAACACATTAACAGAAGGTAATTATGCTAGAATGGTGATTCACTGACCTAGATTTGTGTTCGCACCAACTGAAGGTTTTCAAGTTTCTTTCATTAAGGAGTATAAAGGGAAGAGTCATGTTATGGAACTTATATAATCAAATTTAATCATAAGAAGGATTAAGGTCCTTTGTGTGTAATGACTTTGTGTCAATGCGTTGTATTTTTTTAACCGTACTGTATTCTACGCAGACCGCAGGCACTGTGATTGGTCCTCTGGAAAACCGTCACGTTTCTTCATTTCAAGCATTTTTGCTTGCGACGGTGAGAACAAAGATGGGCCAAGTTATCATCTCTCACGTAAATCTCTTTTCATGGACTACAACAAACACACAAATTATAGGAAACAGTTTACTTCCTGGGATTGGTGATGTAGTAAAGTCCGACATTATACCTTTCCTCCTGCTTGGACTCACAGCCTGTAAGTTAACTTTTGTTAGCTTTGCATTGTGAGTGAATCTTTCAAACATGGATGCTGCCTATTAGCAGTCTGCATGTGTAATTGCCAGCGGCGCAAACGATGACGCAGAACAGTATATATGAAAACCGACACGTAGCCTACGGCCTAAATGTGTACAATAACAATACAGATTTTATTCTGTTCAAATGTTTACACATATGTACCTATGGATACATATAAAATACATATTATAAAGGGTACTGTCCTGGTGACAGCTTGGGACGTATATTTTCTGACACAGTGCAAGTAGGCGGTCCTCCTGTGTAATTTTGCATAATGTTAATTTTTATATCTGAACAAAACAGACACAATTTTTCATACATGTTGTCAGGTTTTAATAATATAATGTTTTCACTTATCTATAAATGACTGGATTACGCATAGAATGCTTAGAGTTCGAGCGGCCATCTTGGTAAGCCCAAAGGTGTCATTGACTTGCATTCAGAATCATGATCTAAATTCACCTGGTTTAGAGTGTCACATAAGATCAATTTATAGGATATGTGTACATAAATTAATAGTTAATTCTGGGGTTATATGCAATGTTTATGTTTTAATGAAGCAGGATAAGGGATTTATAAAAAAAAAAAACGTTAAGGTGAGTGTGTCCTGCTGCATTCTGTTAATGACACGGTTATAAATAAAGTTTTTTTGACATTAAGCGGTCAGCGTTATTTCTCCAAATAAGTTCAGGTAACTTGTAAAGATAACATAATTACAAAACCAGCTAATTTTTGCATGCACATACCAACGGTACAAAGCATAAATATTTATTTAGATTTCAGAATGAGCACGTTTGTCATTAATAATAAATATGCTGCGGTCTGTCTGCTGATCTGATACTGTAATGAAGATTAATATATATGGTAATTTACTGTTTATAAAGCAAAATGTACAATATTCATTAAATAACTATGTACATCATTAGGACGTTTGCGTTGTAAGAATGTGCAGGGAGACTTCTGATATAAAAACGAAGACTAGTAAAGTGATGTTTTATCATAAAAATCTGATAACGTCCATTGATTTAAAGTCGCCATGAAACGGAATTAGCGATTGCCTAATTTTCCCCGTGGTGACGTACATGCGAATGAAACAGCTTTTGAGATGAAAGTAAGGCAGGGCCGGATTTGAATTTGTCCATCGAGATCTGATTGGATCGTTTGAAGTTGGGGTCGTGTTGCTAATTGCTAATCGTTGCGATCTTCTCCCGAACCCCCCCACCCCACCTGCCATACTTATGACCGGAAGTGAAAAGAGATCATTTTGAGGAGGGGAGGAGATTTGCATTTTTGATTAAAGATTATGAGCACACACAAATTTTTTAAAAATAATGAAGCTCACAGATAAGTCATTCGTTAATACCACAATATAAAAAAATATATAGTTTTTCATTTCAATTTCATTGCAACTTAATAGAACGTTTGGGCATACCAACATGGCGGCGCGGTGGCTACACAATTGCAATCCAGTCATTTATATAGATCAGTGATTATTTCTGATAGTTATTTGGGTTTTATTTCACATGTAAATGTTAAAACAGCTCAATACATATAGATCATCATTCCTGATTTGTTGACATACATCTGGCACCATTGACGCAGTGAACCACTTGGTGTATGTTTGTGCTATCTGTAGCTTACAGCACAGTTACCTACAGTATTTACAACCCACTGACCGTGATGCATTTAAGGGCTTGACTGCTACTCTCATCACCATCTGAATGACTTGAAGAAAAAAAAACTAGTGGATCCCATGAAGAATTAAAAAAATGACCTTTTCAAAATGAAAAATGTAGATCACACTGATTTCACATGTTATCACCATTAATCATATAAACTGTAACCTTATATGAGTTAAATTGGTGCTCTGATTTTACTGCATCAAATTCAATAACTAATTTATTACTCTCCGTCAGAAAAAACATCCAAAAATGGACACAAGCTTTCAATTAGGACGGCACCCTTTCAAAAAAAAAAAAAAAAAACTACAACCTTTGTACCTAAGAGTGCATATTAGTACCTTAAAAAAGTGCATTCATCCATCAGATGTAATCCACACAGCTCCAAGGTATAATATGGATGTGATTTTGCAAGAATAATATTCATATTTTACATTTTATAAACTATAATAACTGGTTTTCGGTAACAACACCATAATATTATTTTGTGGAGAGCTGACTGGCGCTGATCTGGGATAATACTTTTGCTATTATTTAGTAATTACTCAAAATTAGGGTGAGGGATAACTTCAAATATTTTACATTGTGTGTCTAACATGTTACTATATGATCTAAAAACAAACGGTGCTAAATAGCACTAAAAGTGGTTCACTGGCTCGTAATCATAAGGGGAACCATTTTAAGTGCAATATAGCACCTGTGTAGAACCATATTGTGCTATGTAGAACCATATGTGGTACTATAGTGGTGCTATATCACCCCTGTATGGTTCTTCATAGGTGCTTTATAGGTGCAATATAGCACATAAAATTGTTCCCCGGATTACGAGCTTTTGGTAGCCTGGGTGCCAGCCGAATTTAGCCCCGCCCAGAATGAGTATGACAACAGGCTAAGCTTCCCATACGGAAATGTAATATATGTGAATATATGAAATATCCCTATATGAAATATATGGTAATATAAAGTAGAAACATATATGTACATATATGTACAACCATATATGACACCTATTCGAAAATGGAACAATTTCATATATTGACATATATGTCTATCCCATAAAAATATATGTCTATGTGTGCAAAAAACATACATAGACATATATGTCATCTATATAATTATTTATATATGTGACATACATGACTTCACATACAGATGTGGCCTTTAAAAATGCGCGTTTCTGAGAGCAGAATGCCGCGGAGACTTCCGAAATTCTGCGAGATCCCGCAGAAGGGGAGTTCGGTGGGGGACGCAGGAAATATAAAAACCTGTAGAGGGCAGGCGTGTTTCATGTAGGCCATACTGACGACAATGTGTGTGCTCGACTTCATGCTTAGCGTATACTGTATGATATTGAAGTAACATGACACGGATTATCGATGTTTAGGCGATAGACTTTGATGTCATACAAATGCATGCTTTTTGGCAAACATTTTGTTGGCGAAGTTTTCTTTTGCCAGTTACATAAACAGTCACATATTCTTCATAAAAATCGGACTCAAACGCGCATCATTTGTCTTATTTTTTCCGTGTACTTACAGTAGAAGAGACGTGATGTATGATAATCGAGTCTTATAACAAAATAATTCGCGAAGACCTTTGAAGAGACCGAGCGCATTTACGCAATATCATTAACTAGTTTATCTAATTTTACATTTAGTTCATTTTTGCATCTGAACGTTTTAATAGCTTTAACATGGTTGTGTTGCACTTTTCTGCATTACTGAACAGTAGGCTACTTTTTATATTATCATGTTTCCCTTTACATGGTATGAAACACGATAAAAAGTATGCAATGGTGTTTAATACATTTCACTGAGAATTTGTATAATATGTTATACTTTTGTACTAAGGAAATAAAATCATATTGTGAGTGTAAATATTCATAAATTGGAGGAGTTTCTGAGGTGTTTGTCATCGGCAAAATGTGCAGTTTCTTTGTTGCTGATTAAAAACCGTTGGCTATGTGATTGTTTAAAATTGACATTTTTTCTACTTATTATTAATTTATTTTTTGCCTACATTTACTCAAATAATATCAATGTGAAAATATAAGTAATTCATACTTCAAGTTAGGCGTAAAACTTACACATTTTTGATGTCAAATAGAAATAATAATTATTTGAAATATGCAATTATTACAGTTTAAAAAACTTAAATATATTACTCTGACCTTTTTAAATATATTGACTAAAATAATCTGTAAATGTAATACTTATATTATTAAGGCGTATACATCAAATAATATATGTACATTTTACACAAAATATCTGTTCTATTTTAAGTAATTTATTTTCCAACTAAAAAAATCGCATAACTGCATTAAGAGATTTTATTAAGTTACTTTAATCATTTATTTTAGAGATATTTACAAAGCCACTGAATCATTTTTAACAGTGTGTACATTATGACCTTACGGTAGACTATTATTAAATGCATATAAATAAAAATATGTAAAACTAAATAAAAATATATCATACACGGACTGTATGTAAGCATACGTTTTCTTGTTCGGTGCACGTGGGTTTAAATGCCGTTTTTCTAAAGAAGAATTTTAAAACTTTATTGGTGGTAGTTGAGAAGAATTCCTTTTTCCATTTCTAAATCATTTTGAGCGCAATATAAATATATCATATTTTTATTCTTATTATATAAGAATACGCAATTTTTACAACATTTTTAACATATGGAAAATATACGTTAAGCATGTTGTGTGAATTTCCTAATTACAAGCTTTTGATGAAATTGCACCAAAACTAAACGTGCATAAAAACATAAAAAAGTAATTTAAATAAGCGAAAAATCTTTTTTTATGAGCTCAAAATGTTGAATATAATGTGCTATTGCTGAAAATTGCCCATCTCTAAAGGAGAATATTCATCTTTAAAGTTGAAGAAACAAAAAAGTACTGACAAGCATTCTCAAATATAGCCTATATATTCTGCAAGCACTCAGTTGAGAAGAATTCCTTTTTCCATTTCTAAATCATTTTGAGCGCAATATAAATGTATCATATTGTTATTCTTATTATATAAGAATACGCAATTTTTACAACATTTTTAACATATAGAAAATATACGTTAAGCGTGTTGTGTGTATTTCCTAATTATAAGCTTTTGATGAAATTGCACCAAAACTAAACGTGCATAAAAACATTAAAAAAATCATTTAAATAAGCGAAAAATCTTTTTTATGAGCTCAAAATGTTGAATATAATGTGCTATTGCTGAAAATTGCCCATCTCTAAAGAAGAATATTCATCTTTAAAGTTAAAGAAACAAAAAAGTACTGATAAGCATTCTCAAATATGTATATTCTGCAAGCACTCATTTATCCATAATGATGTAATTTATTTTTTAATAACATATTGTCGCTGTCGGGCAAAGATACTCTCTGGACACCAAGACCATGTCTATGGGTTCAAGAATAACAAAATATTGGCCATTTGAAACTCGAAAGTCTTGTCCCATTGTTTTCCATTTTGCGGGTGATAAAACTCCTGTGCACGTCGTTCAAATTCATTGAAATTTTGTTCACTTGTAGTTTAGCAAGTATGTATAATACAATTTCAATAATGTTTTTACACTGCACATCGTCTGAGGAAATCCGAAGTTGCGTCGAGGGGAACCAAGCTGACAGCCGCGACAGCAGAGATTGTCACGTAGTACCTACAAAAGGGTACCTGCCAGCGAGAGTCCTCTGATTCTGGCCTTGTTCTTTTACTCCTCAGAGTCTAAAACCAGGAGGGCATATTAAGTATTCATTGTATTTTCATTTTAACAGAGCAGCTAGGTTGCGCGTTTCCCACACCTCTCCAAACCACGTTGTTAACACTATGCTTGTTCGACTTCATGCGGCGCCACAAGAACCGACAGCCGGATGACGTCAGAGTACCGCGAGAATGATTCAAGAAATCATATTTCGCCTCGCTCTCGCGATACTGTGACGTCTTCCGGCTGTCGATTCTCGGGGCGCCGCATGAAGTCGAACAAGCCTATTGACAGCAGCAAAAGCTACGCATGCGCTTTTAACTTGTAAAACTCAAAGGTGTATGGGTAATGTAGTCTCTGCTCTCGGTGGGACGAATTAGGTAGCTTGCATTGTGAAGGGCGCTTTGAAAAGCGGCAGCTCAGCCAAAGGATTAAATTAAGCCTCTGATTTAAACAGATGTGCAAATGAGCGTTCTGGTACGCTAGAAGTACGTTCTGGGCGCAGGGAGAGGTGGTGGTACGCAAGAGCTATATTTGGAAGTGGCGGTACTGAGTACTGGCGCATACCGGCCCACATTAAAGCACTGGCGGTAGCAAAGGTAGACGGCCCTTTGAAAAGCAAAAGAAAGCTGATAAAAATGAGAAACCCACACTGAAATAAATTGGAGTAGGATTTAGGCTACTTAACAAAATCTAAACATTTTTCACTCAGAAAAGGCTAGTAAATATAAACAAAATTATCAGCAGCTTTAACTTTATTACTTTTTTAATTTTAATTCACTCTTTGTTTCAGCGATGTTTATAAATATACTATATTTTTGCATTTTGATTACAAACTGTTCTACACTGAAAAGAAACTAATGTAATCTTCATGATTTAATCACGTAAAACACAAGTCTAAACACAAGCACCACTTTTCTGAATGATGATAATCACAAACATCCCAGAGTTTGTAAACCAATTGTTTGTAAACATATTTAATGCTAACTACTTAAAAATTCAGAAAATATTTTTTACAGTGTATAAATAAAAAGACATGAAGGAAGTTAATTCCAAAATGTAATTAATTGTACATGGTTTAGCTGCTTGTTTTAGCAGCTACCAGTGACACAGAGTCAAGAAATTAAAAACCACCCACCCCTAGGTCTGCCAATTCTTTGCCAACCCCCAATGCTAATCGATCACCTCATCATCAGGGAATCAAAAGAAAACCGGTTTATCCAGTTTTCACCAGCGCGTTGGGTTTTAATTTCAACCCTTGCAGTTTCTTTGTTAAAATGCAATTTAAGCAAATAGGCCTAATACATACGCTGTATGTTATTTTAAATGAATGTTTATAACTTATAAAATTAAGTGGATATCAGGTAACTTAATTTGACATATGTTGATATAACCTAGGCTCTTTTTGTTATGAAACATGTTCAATGGTTACAGTGCCTCATGGTGGGGTTGAACCCCTGGTTCAGTTTACCCCATCTTCACTTAGCCCCACAGCCACCGTTTTGGAAAACTGCCTAGCTTAGTAATTCAGGCTAATCTTTAGCTAAATCATTCACATGGTTTTATACATTAGCCTATCACCAATATGTATGGTATAAATATTTAGACCTGGATAAATCTACTTTGACATAACAGCCATTATACCTGGTATGTATACATTTTACTTTGATAGGATAAAAACTGTTTTTTTTTTTTTAAATCATACTTTAATCATAACTCTTTAATTTGTCCTTCTCTTTAACATAGCCAAATATTAATTATGGTTGCTACCTGTATTTGTGGTCACACGGCTACAAATCTGTATGGTTGCCTAGATAAAGGGGGTGGGTCAACTTACCCACTGGCTCACTTTGCCCCACTCTCCCCTACTTGGTATTGAGAAACGGGCATTGTTTATCGAAGCCGGAGCGCGAGCTACAAACTACAGAGCGAGTGCGCGGGTGTACAATGGTGAAAGAGCAACACACGATGTAAATAACTAAACCAGTGCTCGCAGTACAGACACTTATATTTTAGCGTACTGCGTACCTTCACTTTCTTTTGCGTGCCACCACTTCTCATGTTGCTGGTACTTTGCCTTAAAGAGTCAAAGGGCGTTTCTATGTGGCGCTGCGCAGACAGTTCGGCAACTAAGACATCAAAGTACCGCGAGAGCAAGTCGAAATGTTACAAATGGTCCGACTTTACCTTTGCTCTCGCGGTACTCTGATGTCATACGCCGACCAGTCAGCGCCGCACCATTTAAAGTCGAACACACAAAGCGTCAAGGCAGGGCCGCTGGAAGTCATTTTGAACAGGGGGTGCTGTGAATTTTTTTAACCAAAAAACCTATGAGCCTATAGGCCTATTTAAAATACATTTTAAAAATAAATACATTGAGATGTACTACTTTATTGTCATATACACTTCAGGGCACACAGCCAGGGTCTGAAACACAGACATCATCAGTTCTCAGATGAATATGCGCTATTAATCAGAAGCAAAAATACTTATCCCAGGGGGAATTACTTTCGTTACAATTTACATACAACATATAATATTATAACAACATATAATATTAATTAAACTTCACAGTTTTCAATGTCCATGCGGACGAACATATTTTACTTTCGTTTTTAAGTTAAGATCACACGTCGATTAACAGATGTAAAATATTCTCACATTAACATACCTAGTATATTTTTATATAGATCTTTTTTTACTAAATAGTACTATTACTGTCTTTTTTAAACATATAAATAATTCATAATTTGAACAAAAATAATAATGGGTTTAGTTCTGATATTGTATACTTTTATAAAGAAAAACATGGTGTATAATTACATTTTTAGAATAGGCTTTATATAAGGTTTGTACTGTAAAAATACTTTATTTGTTACAAACAAAAGATAAAGAATTTACAAACGTGTGGAGAGCCATTTCAGCACTTGGACAGCGAAATGTTTTTTTTAAAAGCATTACTTAAAATGTTTTCTCATCTCACCATATCTACAGGTGCAGAGTCATTATATACAATAAATCCGTTGGGTAGCATTTAAAAAAAAAACATTTAAAAGTAGATGCATTTGTTTAAAGCAAAGCATTTATTTACTTAGCTACAGATGAAGCAGCTCTTTGCGCCTTCTAACGTCTCATAATTGGTCATCATTTATGTCCAAGAGACTCAATAATAATCTGTTACATTTTAATCCTTTAATTTTTCATATTAAAAAGCGTTTTTGTGCTGCTGCGCATCCATGTAATAAACAAACCCGCGTTGTCATTCCGTTGATACGCATATTATCAACGCGCTCTTTACTCGAACAGAAAAAACTCGCCTTGCGAATTGCGCCGGTTGTATAATAGAGATTCCAATGTCTCTCATGAGCTAGAGGACTAATATCCAGGAAGTTCAGTATTTCTGTGTGGGCATGCATCAGGGAAAGGTGTGTGAGTCTTTTCTGGGTCATGGTGCTGCATACCAATGTCTTCAAAAGATGCAAGGCGGAGAAAGTGCGCTCGGATGAGGCCACGGATAGGCACAGTAATGAAATTAAAATCCAAAATACACGTAATAACCTACGTGTGTCAAAAATAATTTCCTAAAATATTCATAAGTAATATATCAATTGTGCAAAATATTTTAACCTAAAAAAAATATATTTCTCGCCTTCCCGCGACCATGCGTCAAGGTCTGGAGGAAAATGATACCTGCCCGGATCCCACGCACGCATCTGCAGTTTTACAAAACCAGTATTCATTAGATTTTAAGAACTTTTTTGCCACTTTTAAAACTGTAAAACTAAATAAAAAAGATATCATATGCCGAATAAGCATGTAAGCATATGTTTTCTTGTTCGCTCCACGCAACACGGGTTTAAACGCCGTTTTTTTCTAAAGAATAATGTTTACACTTTATTGGTGGTGGTTGAGAATAATTTATATTGCTTGCAGAATAATGTATATTGCATTTTAGCGCAATATAAATGTATCATATTGTTATTCTTAAATTAAAGAATACTAATATATTTTTTACAACATTTTTAACTTTAAAACATACATATAAAGATGCTTTGTACAATAGCTTTGCTTCTGACAACAATTTTCTGTAATAAATCAGTAAATGAATCACAAAATGTGTTGAAAGTGGCGAATAAAATGCTTGTCAATTCAAACAAAGGTGTATAAAACCGCTTTAATTAACAATAACTAAACTGTGCTCTTTTGCATACCTCTACTTTTCTCATGTCTTTCTTTATACCACCTTTATCTTTTTAAAATCTTGCCACTTTTAGAAATAATTTGTTTGCATTTTTTGTATACTGCACACTTTATTTGCATCAACTATACCCATAATAACATTTTCTACGTTTTTCTTTCAATAAGGAAATCTGTTTATTGTTATGAATAACGGCTGAAAGGATTAAAAAAAATCATAACACTGACTGCCTATATGCGCAAGAAAGGTATTATTAAAGTTTTAAATATGTAAAACTAAATAAAGATATCATATGCCCATGTTTTCTTGTTCGCTCTGCGTGGGTTTAAACGCTATTTTTCTAAAGAATATTTTTTTAACTTTATTGGTGGTGGTTGAGAAGAATTCCTCTTTCCATATGTATAGCATTTTAGCGCAATATACATGTATTGTTCTTAATATATTAAGAACAATAATACTAATATATTTTTACAACATTTTTAACTTTAAAACATGTATTTTTATACCACATGAATCTCTTTAAAATATTAATACTTTTAGAAAAACGGACATAATTATTAATATTATAAACAAACAATGAAACGGTGTCAAAATTCGACAACACAAATAATTAAGATATTCATTGTAAATAGAGTTAAGGGTATTAGGCTCACACTAAATTCTTTGTTGCACTTTGTATAAATGCCCATTGCACGTACAGTCATCTTAATATATGTATGCGCTGTTATGCTGGCAAGAAGGGGTTGACTTTGCTGTTTTAATAGAAATATTAAATATTCAGCAATGCCCTTATTAACTTCTGGAAACAACCGCAATGACAACGCATATAAAAATGTAGTTTTTTATGCGCCACCTGGTGGATTTTCTGTGAAGCGAAACACATTAAGGGAAAAGGGAAAGTAGCCCCCCCGAAAACACTTGCAGAATTCTGCGTGACTCCGCGAGACGATTTGGCGAATGCCGCGGGAGAAAACGCGCGTTTTTAAAGGCCACATCTGTATATGTCTAATATATGTTGCATACATATACTTAAATTTGAACCGTGGTTTTTATCTATTTTTCGCATGTTTCAGACCACAGGTAGGACGTACAACCCATTCACACAACTTTACACACAAACACAATTTATTATTTGTAATGTACCTGATGAATCCAGTCGGGCCTCGAACCCGGGTCCTCACGTTGAAAGTCGTCCGCGCTATCCACTGATCCATCCAGCAGTTGGATGGGAGGGGCTAACAACTTAAGCTATTTGTGTGTTACTGAAGTAGGCGCTGTTTAGCTTGTATTTTACAGTGTTCGTTTTATTATTCCTCCTGTTTTTATTTTATGCAGGGGTACACAGTGCAAATTTAACCCTTGTGCATTGTTCAAATTTAATACATCCACTAAATTAAACATCTGTAAAAATGTATCGGATTATTATTTCACTTTTTTTGCATAAATTTGTTAGTCAGTTCTGATCAAAACTACCAAATTTTTACAAAAATTCCATGATTTTAACTCTTTAATTGCCAAGTTCATAAGTGGATTTGGGGAAAATCTAAATGACAAATTTTCAATACAAAAAGTGATTGTAGAATGGATTTTTTTAACCTTTTTCGCAGTCTTGGGCATGTCAAATATAAAGTAAAAACATTGGCTTTTGATTATTGTTTTCTTCCTCATTTATTGTTAGTGGCTGTTTTTGCCCCATTGACTTCCATTATAACCACATTTTTTGATTGCAGAGCAATGACACCTTGTTATCATGCATTTTTGAATGTTGGTGGTTTTTCCTTTTGCAAAAAGGTCAAATTTGTCATTTTTACTGTTGATCACCATGTGGCACCATTAACCCTTTAGTAGACCTGTGCTGTGCAGAGCTTAATTTCTAGCTTGTACATTGAGTAATATGGGGGCGGTTTCCCGGACAGGGATTATCTTAATCCAGGACTAGGCCTTAGTTTAATTAGGAAATATAATTAGTTTTAACAAACATGCCTTACTAAAAACATTACCTGTATGCATTTTGAGGCAAAACAAAGGGCCCTGATGTATTTTAAGATATGTCAGTGCAAGTTGTTTTCAGTTTGGACAGCTCTTAAAAATGTTTTAGTCTAGGACTAGTCTAATCCCTGTCCGGGAAACCGCCCCCATGGAGTATAACTCCATAATAAAAGTATAGTATTGTGCCAAATGCATGCAGTTTGAAACTAGGCAGGGTTATAATGTTATGACCCTAATAATTTTTAAACAATATATTTACAGACCTATATAGGCTATGTTGTTTTAGAAATCTAGACATAAAACATATTGATATCATATGGTTGAAGCATACAGTATCATGTAAAAATCCATCTTATATGGTTGTAAAATACAAACCCATATAAGAATTCATACATATACATATTTTAAATATATGTATTTAAATACATTTTAATTTGAGTATTCCATATAGGTTTAAAACATATATCTTCATATATCAAGAGTATCTATATATGTGATATTAATATATGTATTTATATACATTTTAATATCATATAGGTTTAAAACATATATCTTCATATATCAAGAGTATCTATATATGTGATATTAATATATGTATTTATATACATTTTAATATGAGTATTTCATATAGGTTTAAAAAATATATCTCATATATCAAGATTATTTATATATGTGATATTCATATATGTATTTATATACATTTTAATATGAGTATTTCATATAGGTTTAAAACATATATCTTCATATATCAAGAGTATCTATATATGTGATATTAATATATGTATTTATATACATTTTAATATGAGTATTTCATATATGTTTTAAACCTATATATTCATATATCCAGAGGATCTATATATGTGATATTAATATATTGCATATATATGTAACATATATGCCAAGATCGGTTTTGATATAGGGACATATATGTCATATATTACATTTCCGTATGGGTTTTGATGCTATTTAGCATTGTGTAAGGTAACATAAAGGAAAGAGTCATGTTGTGGAACTGGACATGTAAAAAAAACGATTGTTATTAAAGGGATAGTTCATGCAAAAATAAATATTCTGCCATCAGGAAATAAAAATACTATAAAACTCTAAGGTCCTCAAAAATGATTTGGCTACAAATGTTGCTTAAAATATCTTCTTTTGTTTTCATCAAAACAAAGAAATTTATACAGGTTTGAAATAACATAAGGTTAGTAAATGATGACAGTAGTTTTATTTTGGGTCATGGACCTGCATCATGCTGGTATACTGTTTTAATATTTCAGTCAGAAAACATATAAATATCCAAATAGGAATGTGCTGAATTTGCTGCTTTCTATTCCTATCTGTTTTATGCTTACTTGACGTTTTAGCATGTGCTTTGTCTCCCTGGAGTAACTTGGGACTGAGGGCACAATGCAACAGTAATGACTCGCACATAGCCATGATGGGACCTGTGAACAACCACATTATCTCTCCATTCAGTTTACTGCTCCACCCGCACCATTATGATGTGTTTGCTGTTGAACATTCAAATAAATGAAGCCTTTTTCAATCTCTCTCAGTGAACCAAAACTGGCACCCCTCACATACATACAACCTCCATTAAATATCTTCGCTGAATAATAAGAATGATTTCCCAACTGAGATTTATTTTTAGTGCCTCTTGACACCAAAACATCAGTGTCTAGTTTGGGTTCCTGCCATCATATGCTGGAGAAGATGATTAATGATTCATACTCGCAACGCGCATTAGAACATGCATGCATTACTGTTTTACAGACAAAAAAGGAAGCAGGGAACAGAGGTATTAGAGCACTTGATATTCTTTTACTGGTACATTTTCATTAAAAAGTCATTAACAAACATATGGCTCATGCAGACCACTATGTAGTTAAATATGAAAATATATAAATCAAAGTTTCATGACAATCTCTGTGTAGCAGCACAGAAAACAGGCAAAAAGCTCAGGTAAACGATAATCCAGGAGCATGCTCAAAATAGCAGTGTTACATAAGACTTAGCAAAGAATGACTGAATGAAATTAAATAGGCATGGGTGACACAGATAAGGAGAGACAGGTGAGGGCAATTAAACAATAATGAGCCTTAGTGCAAGGAATTGTGGGAAATGTATTCCTGAGACTCTGGGAGAAAAGAATCTGAACAGATGGAGCCATTGTGGAAATCGTGACACTTTGCAGTACTTAATTTTTTATAAAGCATTAAATAATTTCGGTGTTACATTTGGTCCAAAAACAAATAAACAAGGTTGACCTCTATGCGTGTTTAATATTCAAATTCTGTAATCTTTCTATATTTTTCTTTCTAAATACTTTGTATTGTGCTGGCATACATAGGCACTTGCCCTATATGTACATATATGATACATTGCACGCATTTATTTTGTTTACAAATTGTTGATATTATATTTTTATATGTGCATATGAGTATACTTCTAAGAGCTTAAATTTCATGTGCAATGATAATAAAAGGTATTATATTATATTATATTATATTATATTATATTATATTATATTATATTATATTATATTATATTATATTATATTATATTAATAACATGAAAAGTGCATTGAGTGAACGAGGAAGAAGAAAACACATGAATGTAGAAACATGATACCAACAAGTTTACTGGAAACAATTAGGACAGGGCCACATTGCGGAAACTACAAAAGAACATGGACAAGATTACAAGATAATAATAACTCCAAATAAAAGACATGACAACAAACCACAACACATACAAGTTAAAATTTGGATTGTATGAATAAGTATTATATTATTAGTGATACTTACCATGTGTTTTTACAGTATGAAATATGTAGACTTGTTGTTCTTACATGTTTAATGTAGCAAACATAAGGTTTAGGTCTAGTCCCGTACTAAAATGCATGTGAGTTGTCTTATATCTAATAGCCTATATCCGTGCTATTGTTTTGTTTCAAGACGCACACCTGTAATGTTTTTTTTTTATTTATTTTTTAAGGTTTGTTTGTAAAAACTAAATAAATGTACTAATATTACTAAGGCCTTGTCCTGACTTAATCTAAACCCTGTCCGGTAAACTGCCCCTGAATGTTAAGTGTATTCATGTACATTTTTAATTATTTTTAAAAACTACTTTGTTTGATAAATAACAAAAGATATGAAAAAGATATTACAATATAGGCTACTTCATCTAAATTACCCAATTAGCGTTTTTATTATTAGGAAATCGTTACAGCAATAATTGTTTATTTTAATTATTGATTTTAATTGAATTATTGGTTTAATTAATTGGTTTAAGTTGTATTATTTGAAATTAATGGATGACAAGCTGTGTGTGTTTTTTTTATATCCTCAAGAATGAAAAATAAACATAAATAGAAATGTTTGTTGATGTAAAAGTGCATCGCCCTTTAGAAGGTACGAGTCAGCCCGAGTGCAGCCGAACGTGACGTCATCCTAGGTTGTGGCTAGAAGGGATACAGCTACGGCCAAAATCTCACCGGAAAAGAACTGTTTACATCCTAATCAAACATCCTACAAAACACCCTACCAAACCTAACCCTAAACCCAACATTTCACTGAATTGTTGTATCCTATCTACCCAAAGCCGATGTTTTTCATCATAATCCTAATCTACCCCAAACTAACTCTAAAACCATCATCTCGCGAGAGCTAGCCGTAACTTTATCCTCTCTAACCAGAACCGCCATCCTCGGCCTGACCCGGAAGTGCTGCTGTTATTTCTTGACACGTAGTGAGCGGTGTTGGCTGAGTCTCGGGTGTTTACCAGCGTGAGTAAAACTGCAATATTTATACTACTTCATCTTCATGTTCACGTTATATTAAACTATACGTCAGCTCTATATGATCGTGTTACACTTTTGCTGATAGTGAACGAATGTGTTACTTAATTTCTGATGAATCTGGGCTAAGCGAACTATAACCCAAGAAATGCAACGTTTACTTACACATTGATTGTGTCTCTTTAGCACGTCTCCGATGATGAAAACATAAATATCAGTTATCTCGTTTCACTGATAAAAAGTGTCATTTTATTTTTTAGGAATGTTCCATGTAGCTAATATGCTCTTTTTAACCATAGCATGATTTTGTAATACAGTGTTTTACGATCTTTTCTATGGTAAATCATGTTTGTTGAATTTTAGCATGTCGTTTTGGGAGTGGGAATGAACCATGGTAAGACTTTGTGCCTGTATGTACTGGGACAGTCCTGTTTTTTTACTGTAATGGTAATATCATGATGTTTGAGCATGTACCATTGCAATGTTATGTTTTGGCCTTGGGCTCACTGTACTGTAGTAATACCATAGTTTATGTAAACATCCAGAAAACATGTTATGAAATGTACTTCAGACTATTAGATAAAGCCCAATGAACAGGAAGCGGGGATTTTTTTTCTTCTGAGTGCATGCATTTATGAACAATTATAGAAATGCTAAATATATCAGCCTTTAATTGGTATCGACAGATAAAATAATTGTTCCCACATCAGCCGATTGTTTAAAAACAGCATATGATCATGGCAGATTATCTTGTCAATCAAAAGGAGTGGATCTATAGTATCTATCCATAGTACACAGAAAGCATCAGAACTCATGGTGTGTGTGATCATTTTGAATTGGGTGACAATGACAACAGAATTGCACTTTGTACTTCTTGACTTTTTATGAGATCATCATTATTTGAAACAAGAAGTAAAAAGCGAAACTATCTGTATCTATCAGTATTGGTAGATGTCAGTCAAATCGTATCCGAACACAAATATTGTATCGATGCATCCGTGATATTTATAATATAGTGTTTTGTAATGTTTACCACTAGTGCTTCTGTTTTTCAGGCTGCTTGCCATGTCAGGGTTTGACAGTTTCAACGCAGACTTTTACAAGTCTAGCTACAGTGTAGATGACCAAAGTCAAGGAGGTTATGGCTATCCTAACCCAGATGACCCATACGGCAGGTGTGTATTCTTCCTAACTTCTGGAATTTTAAAGCCTGTACAAAGTTCTGATATCAATCTACTTTAAATCATACAAACTGTGTTAATTAGCACAGTTAGGGCACAAAAATGTTTGCTATTTTTTGTGGAGTCGATCCTACAACCTTGGTTTGCTTGTGCAATATGTACATTAAGAATAATGTAGTCTCACATGAGATAAAGACTCATGTCAGTTCATGCTTTTATATGCCCTACAAGTTGACAGGGAATACACAAAGCACCTTTATTCATTGAAGTCTGTATCATGTCCTGCAGGCCGTATGGTCAGTCTGATTACTCGCAGCCGATGGGCTACTCGCCGGCTCCAGGAATGATGCAACCCCAGCAGCCTTACATGGGTCAGATCTACCAGCCCACCCCAGCATTCACACCCACCTCCTCACAGTCCATGTACAGCAGCGGTTTTGAGGATGAGCCCCCTTTACTGGAGGGTAAGAGAGAGACTTGTATTGATTTAGGTTGGGAAGACATCGCTGTATAGGTTGTCCTTACACGTCCAGGATGAGTTTTATTTCAAATGTATTCTTCTTGAAAATGCTTTAACAAATGATATGTGGGGTATTTTGAGCTTAAACACAGACACATTTAGGCACACCTGGGACTTGTATAACATCTTGTAAAAATGGGCATAATATGTGCCTTTTAAATTTGGTATTCGCAGTAACCCCATTTTTTTTGAGAAATAAATA
Organism: Paramisgurnus dabryanus; assembly: GCF_030506205.2. Taxonomy (NCBI): domain Eukaryota; kingdom Metazoa; phylum Chordata; class Actinopteri; order Cypriniformes; family Cobitidae; genus Paramisgurnus; species Paramisgurnus dabryanus. The sequence continues at coordinate 20,934,354 of NC_133354.1, forward strand.
ATGCATTATATTTGATATCCTAAAACTTTCATAATAAAAGTAATTGCTTTACCCACAGGCAGCACTTTCAATTTTAATGTTCAGTATAAACCGTGCCCATGTCCTTGCGTGCTGAAGTTAAGTATAGTCTTTGTGAAGGTAGCTTGCCCCAGTTATACAGAGCTGTGCTTAAAATGGACGAGGAGTCATCAGTCAAAGAGATGTTGAAGAAAGTTGCTTAAATCATTACTAACACCAGTCGTTGTCATCCAGAATCAGCAGTTCATTTATCAAGCAGTGCAAAAAAAGTTCAGTTCTCTCCTGTTTTTATAATATTGTACATTGCTAAGGAAAACACCACTTTTGCTATTGCTGGTAGTCAGGGTTAAGGATTGTATTAAATGGATGAATCACAAACATACTGATACAGGCCATGAATATGATTTTCACCGAACATGCATACTGGTAAAGTGTAGTGCTGCACAATTAATCTAAAAAATTGAATCGGAATGGCCATTACCGGTAAAACAATTACATAATCGCCAAAAGCCTCAATTACAGCTGTCCATTTGTGCTCATTTTTGTGCATTTCGGTAGTATGTTTGGGCCCGAATACAGTGCCCTTTAGCCAACATAACTCCAATAATTGTTTGTTATTCACATTTTATTAGCAAGAATAATCGCAATTACAATATCAAGGTGAATAATCTTCAATTATGATTTCTGTAATAATCGTGCAACCCTACTTGAGTGTACTGTTTGTCGCTTTGCATTAAAGTATTTGCCCTATGCATAAATGTAAAGTTACGTAGACACTAGCTGCCTTTCCATTAAAGATTTGCGCAAAACTAGCAGTATTTTTTAAATGTCAATGAAAAGGATATGGGAAATGACAGCGTTTCTATTAAGCAATGTTATGCGACTCAATAATAATTAAGGCCCTATGATTTCCGCGATGTGGAAAACACGGACGGAATCCAAGAATAATAGTGGAATTTACTGTACAACTCGGAATGTCACGGAATTTGGCAAATTTAGGATTTGGTCATTTTTAAAACCTATTATAACTCATTTTCAAATGCTGGGTTTTTTACATGGTTTCGTAAGTCTGCAAATAAAATGACAGAAATGCATGGAAACATTTTTCTTTTATGTAATTTTGGATGTAAAGAAAGGTAGTTGCTTTCAATAGCATGGTTGTAGTCACTGATCTATATAAATGACTGGATTGCGCATGACGTCACACTTGTGAAGCTACCGCGCCGCCATGTTGGTATACCCAAACGTTCTATTAAATCAATGGACGTTATCAGATTTTAATGATAAAACATCACTTTACTCGTCTTCGTTTTTATATGTGAAGTTACCCTGTACATTATTACAACACAAACGTCCAAAGCATGTAAATAGTTATTTACTGAAAGTTGTACATTTTGTGTTTTAATCAGTTATTATATATTCATCTTTATTACAGTATCAGATCAGCAGTCATACCGCAGCATATTTAGTATTAATGACAATAAACGTGCTCATTCTGGAATCTAAATAAATAATCATGCTTTGTACCGTATGTGCATGCAATAATTTGCTAGTTTTGTAATTGTTATCTAAACTTACAAGTTACCCAAACTTATTTAGAGAAATAACGCTGACCGTTACTGTGTAGCTGAATGTCAAAAAAAACTTTATTTATACCCGTGTCATTAACAAATGCGGCAGACACACTCACCTTAACGTTTTTTTATAAATCCATTATCCTGCCTGATTAAAACATAAACATTGCAAATAACACCAGAATTAACAAATAATTTACGTACACATATCCTAAAAATTAACATTGTGTAACTGATACGCTGTAAAGGGGGTAAATTTTGATCATGATTTTGAATGGAAGTCAATCACGCCCTCTGCCGGTTGGGGATACCAAGATGGTCGCTCGAACTCTCGAAAAAAAAAAAAAAAACGGAATTTGATGATAAATAAAACGGAATTTATAAGGCCTTACATAATTTTGATATAAGTCACATCAAAAACAATTACGAAAAATGTTTTCGGCTTCATACGGCACCTCGCAGACCAACATGTGGGCGATTTAAAGATTTAAATTTATTTTGATTTCATGCGGATGCGCTTGTAGGTTCTTGCGACGCCATAGTTTAAAAAAATGATCATGTGACTTACGCACATCATGTGTCTAGGGATGGGACGGTATGAAAATTTCATATCATGATTATAGTGACCAAAGTTATCACGTTTATCAATATTATCAAGGTTTTGTTAAAATGAGATGGAAATGTTCAAAAAGAGCTGATACACACACTGAAAACATAAAAAAGTTTTATTTTTGAAAATAACAATTTAATATTTCATGTCCAAGGAAATTATTTCTGTGGTAAAAAAAAACAATAAATCTGTCTAATAAGTTTACCGTGAATGAATACAATACATTATCTCTTAAATGCCTTCTTGTGCAAAAAAAAATGTTGCATGTGCGCGCCTGCGTCAACTGATTCTGGCTGGATAGGATTTACTGTGAGTTTTCAAAATCACGGTAATCAAACACAGTTGTAATGATTATTTACATTTAAACGATAATACTAATCGTCAGGACATTGTATCGTGGTAAATCGTAAAACCTGTAAAAACTGCCTAAAAAAATAGCATTTTTGTTATATATGGGAGTTCTTGCAAAATTAACGTTTTTCCATTGGGCTTATTTTTAATTTGCAGTTTCCGTTTGTACAATTCAAAGGGTAATCGAAACGCAGCCATTGTAATATTTGTTTGACATCAGATTTTACATTATCTAAGCAAATACCCAATTTGATTTTACAATATGAGTGCAGGCAGTGCCAAAGATTGGATTTGAAATCATACTAGATCTGGTTTCAGGGTAAACATGCTCATATCTAGAGGTGACCACTTTTGGCCAGAAAGCAAGTGCCCAGAATATACTGATAATTGATCACCCATCATCACCACAGTTCGTTTTACATAAGCGAACTCTGCGTTTCTCATTCTAGAGCTGGGAATCAACTTCGATCACATCTGGCAGAAGACACTGACCGTTCTGCACCCATTGAAAGCAGCAGATGGCAGTATAATGAATGAAACAGACCTGGCTGGTCCCATGGTCTTCTGTCTGGCTTTTGGAGCAACGCTGCTTTTGGTAAAAGATGTGTCTGTTTCACTTTTAAATAAGATCTTGTTAGAAATGTCTCAAACTTTTGTTTTGTTGAACTCCTCTCTTTATTAATTTATATTCTTGTCATCTTAAAATTGTTAACATGAACATTTAAATGCTAAAAGTGGTCTTTCTCCTGAATATAATTACAGACGGGTAAGATCCAGTTTGGGTATGTGTACGGCATCAGTGCCATCGGGTGTCTTGCCATGTACTGCCTGCTTAACCTCATGAGTATGACGGGTGTCTCATTCGGGTGTGTGGCGAGTGTTCTCGGTTACTGCCTGCTGCCAATGATCATCCTGTCCAGTTTTGGGGTCATCTTGTCTTTACAGTAAGTCAGCCATCACAATAAGGGTAGGGACACACTAAATCTAAGGTGGAACGTCAGTTTTGCACCCAGCATGTGATCGGATGACTTTCTGTACCAGCATGTGGCTGTAGTTGGTATTCATTTCTCAAAATAGGGAAACTGGAAGAGCTATCGCTGACCAGTTTTACATAAATCTCACTCACCACAAGTGGATGTGTGATATATTTGTAATGTCTTATGAGCTATATCTTTTTTAAATATTCAAGAGATGAGCGTTCTTGTGCATTTCCGCTTTTTCCTTGTGCTCTGGTTGGCTATGCATTTCTGTCAAGAGATCCTCCTAAAAGTTACACATTGCACCTTTAATGTAATGTTTTATTTTTTTTATTTTATTAAAGGGGCCATGGCATGAAAATCTGACTTTTTCCATGTTTAAGTGCTATAACTGGGTCCCCAGTGCTTCTATCAACCTAGAAAATGTGAAAAAGATCAACCCAGTAACTTAGTTTTGGTAAACCATTCTCTACAAGCACATGAAAAAATAGGTAGTTGAAATTTGGCTCTCCTTATGATGTCATAAGGAGCTCTTATTATAATAATACCACCCCTTAATCTGCACTGTCCAACCACAGCACTGCCATTTAGTGCTTCATTCGATCATTTGCATTTTAAGGGTCACACACAAAAGGGCACATTTTTGCACACACCTACAAAGTGGCAATTTTAACATGCTATAATAAATTATTTATATGGTATTTTGAGCTAAAACTTCACATATGTGCTCTGGGGACACCAAAGAGTTATTTGACATCTTAAAGTATTGTGCACTGCCATGGCCCCTTTTATGGTTTATATAATTATATAAAATGGTTTATAAATTATTAATTAATTGTAACAAAATGTATGAACTATGGGCTGTTAAGTTAATGTATAAGCATTTCTAACAGACTCTAACAGTCTCTCTTTCTTCTTCTCAGGGGTATGATGGGTATTATTTTAACGGCTGCCATCATTGGCTGGTGCAGTTTCTCTGCCTCTAAGATTTTCATCTCGGCCTTGGCCATGGACGGACAGCAGCTTTTGGTTGCGTACCCCTGCGCCCTGCTTTACGGGGTCTTCGCTCTCATCTCTGTGTTTTGAACTTTGAACTCTATTAAGGGACAAATTGACCACCTATATACAACACACACACACACACAAACAACCAACCGCTTATTCAAGAACTGCTTTTGTTAAACACCCACCACACAACTCTGAATAAGTGCGCTCTTTAAGATCTGAGAGTGTGTGGCTTTCATTATTATTTCCTTTTAGTTTTTTTCTCTCTCACCTACTCTGAGAATTATTGTTGTGTAATTCAGGTTAGCACTCAGCTTTTGATGTGGGTTTATGTGTTTTCTGTATTCTGTTGTTCTCAGCTTTGACAAAGTCAGAAAACGTTAAATGAAGCCTGCATGTGTCAAAAGAAAAGTATGTGTAATCGATGTGAAGGGCACAGCTTTCCTCCTACACAACAAGATCAATGCAGATGTCTCACTCCAGTACATATTTTGCTAGATAAACTAGCAATGGTTTTATTCTTCACATTCCTGAATAGTTGTTTATTATTTGGCCTGTCTTGGGTCACTAAAGAGTGCCTACGTGGTGAAGATTTTGCGTCTTGTCGCATGATTCCAATTCTTATGTGTAATTAAAATATAGAGGAAAGGAAATTGTTTTTCTTTCCTTATGTGCATTGTGATGATAACAATGCTGTTAAACTGTAGTACTGAATGACAGATTTGTTTTAAAATACACCAACATTACCACCATGAGTATCATCTCATACCAACAGGTTCTTCTTCTTTACCTATCCTGGCTGAATGTTCCTCAGTGTTTAGTTTCTTCACATGCAATTGTTTATCTTTGGCATGTTAGAGGTAAAATTTAAATCTCTTTGCAAATCTTTGACCAATCTTATGCATTGTCTCTCTTTAAAAATGTCCAAGAGCCAGTCACAGACAGTCCACTATACAATATTTATATAGCATAAAACTGGTTTTGTATATCCATAAGAGAACAAATGTTTATATCAACTCTGTCTTGAGGAAAATCCATGACCAACTGGTGGGGTGTTACAGTCGTGCTGTTTCACGGGCCATCTTAATGAAATAAAAATGCATTTTGTTTGAATATAAGAATGCAATGTCTGTAACGGTTCAAGTTGACATGAAATTTAATTAGCCCTGTTTATTTAATACTCATCACTGGTATTATTAAATGCATGATTCATCAGTTCATTATTAAAAGTTTTACATTAGCTTTTATGAAAATAATTTCCCTCTGGATAAACTTTCCTTTTGGTTTACGTCAACATAGGACACGCTGTTTATTCAATGTTTACCAATAACCAAAACAATTATTTAGAGGTGTTCTGTACTTTCTCTTCATTAAAAATATTTTTCACAGAAGTACACGAGGGACCTTTAAAAATATATAGTGTAGTGAGATAAAGCTACCATTAATAATTAAAATATCGTTTTATTCGTTTTTCTCGCAATTTTCATTGTTACAAAGCAGTTTTATATTAGTAATTAAATATTAGAATTTTTTTAAATATTCGGTAGCCTAATAAAAGCATATTTTTATTTAATATAGAGCAGTGCGCCTCGTGAGTGCAGAGATGTTGTGATCACGTGATACGTTGCTAATTCCTATTCATTGAATTCTTACAAAATTAATACCTGGTGATAAGGCACTACAGATATTAATAGGGACTTTGATAGCTGCTAATGCACTCTTTCTACAATAATACGGATAACTAAAAGTAGTAAATGCAACATTTACGCCACTAGGTGTCAGTATAAGTACACTAAAGTAACGCAACCAAGAAAGATTGTTTTCATGTGACGTCACGTACTTAGGGGAACGCCCCGCTGGAGGGCACGCGAGCACAATGTGCCGTTGTCTGCAGGTTTAACCTGGCAGTTTAAGAAGTGAGTAATTTCGTTTAGCCTGAAAACTGAATAGTTGTTGTGCAATAAAATGCATTAACCGACGAGGATACAAGCCTAGGCCATTCTTCTACAAAATGCCGCCAGAGAAGAAAAACAATTTGTGAGTTAAACGTATGCCTCTGTCCCTAGTAAGGGCAAACAGTGGCAGCCATCAATATACGCTCGTGTTTACAGTGACCACTTCATTACAGGTAACCTCACTTAAACGCGGGATTAATCATTACATTTTATATCACGTTACCTTTTTTTTACCTGGTTTTCGCGAACTAAGGCAACAAAGTAGTTACTAGATAAAACTAGGCAGTGCTTGAAGTAGGTGTGGGGGTACTTTCTTATGCACCTCAGATTTTGCTGGTGCCCACGCACGTGCTGGATACAATTTATCACATTTAATGGTAAATCTATTACACTGAAACATACACATTACCAAAAGACAGAGGATGAAAAAAAATCTAAGTTCTTATTCTAATTTTATTAAATCAAAACATGTTTACCTCATGAAACAGCTGCTGACGAGATCAGCGGTAACTTCTGACGCAGGTGCTTGTGCTGCACTACTGCCTGTATAACCGCAGGTGCAGTGCAGGTTTGCTCACAGACCGGTTTCATTTTACGGGTGAAAACTCAAATAATCTTTAGGTCCCCTCCTCACGCTAGGCTAATAGTTATAATCACTGAGTATTCAAATTCAATTCAATAAAAAAAGAAAATCTCTGACATGCTTTTATTCGCATAATTTGTCGAGAGGATGGATCAATCAGATAGTGCCCCTTCCTGTGTGATGTCATTACTATTAATCACCCATTCACTGACGTTTTACTTAGAGAGGCACAATTCTGGTACTGCGTATCGGCCCACTTCAAGCACAGGACTACTAATACAGATACTGATACACAGAATCGTCAGGTGCAGCGGCCATAGCTGTGTTTTATCATTAATAAAATATAGCTATTGACCAATCACATTCAAGACCTGGAACTAACTGCTTTATAATGGTCATCATTAACCAGATCAGATGTTATACATAATCCATTGCACGCTCAGGCCTGGCCTAACAAAACGGAGTGATAAAATCAAGAACCAACCCGCAGTTATTGTTAAAATGTACAATCCCTTGTTTCCTTACAATAAAATGTGTGCATGAGGCATCCCAGAATGCAACATCTTTCAGACATGAAGACTGATGGTGGATCTTCTCGTACCAGAACAGACTCCACCAAAGTAGTCCAAGGCTACATGTGTTTAACACAGATTACTTGCTTCTTCCAGCATAAACAAGCTTTGACAAAAAAGACGGTTTGCAAAGTTGGGATTTACCATCATAACCACAAGTCCGATCATGCCAGCTTTTTTGCAAACCACAGTCACATTGCATCCTTTCATGAGACACAGCTTATCATGTGATTCGCAAGATACGTCCAGCGTGCAAATGCCAAAAGTACAAAGCATCTGGTCTAAATCTAAACACATTCTCACCTTGGTTCCTCATAGCACGACATAAAGTTGATCTGATCTGAGGAAGAAATATGACCTGACTGCTATAAGCACAGTAAGAAATCACAGCCGGGATGAGTCTAAACAAAAATATCACTATATTTTATTCATCCAAAGAAAGACTCATAATTTAGTCTATGATAGATCGAATGGCTGTTGGGTCACCACCAGTTGCAAGCATTCAGATGTGATCTCACTGAAGGAAATTCCAGCTGATGTCAACCATTTCCTCTTATAAAACCAGTCTAGTTCATTTTTATGACAGCAGATGGTAGTGTTGAGTAAGTCATCTGTTTATTGGCAAGATCTAGGTGGTTCCAGTCGCTTGCGTCTCCAGCAGAGGTTAGATAAGGTGAACCCAGCTGGTGCCATACAAATCTCTTCAGGAGGTTTCCCAGAGTATTGCTGTAGCATTGTACATAGTTTCTGTTTCATTTTGAATGAACATAAAGCAATTTACTTCAAACACATTACTTATTAAAATGAGTAATTTCAGATTTGGAGCTGACTCATTGGTGACAGTTAATAACTTAACCCTTGTGAGGTTTGAACCTAAAACCTTTCAGTTAGCAGCCCACAGTTTAACCGTTAGGTCTCACCACCCACTGTGCTTTTTACTGTTTTGAATAACCACATTAAGTGATATGCTGAACAACTTCACAGCTCTTAGTCATTCAGCATTGATGTAAACAGATCTGAATACAATCTCTGAAGCAAGATGTCCAGTATTATATAATCACCTACATTATACGTGGCGTTTGCACGTATTTATCATCGTATTAGATTTATACAAGTCTCCTTAGTCGCTGCCTCGGACATCACGCCAACGGACCGCTGGCTGAACGTCTGATGGCACGCTTTTCTGGAAACACTTTTCTGGAAACACTCTGATTGGTTGAATTACACAGGATTTCTGGGAGATGTGCATATCACCATCTTTAACGGTCTGCCTGGAAACACAAAGTCATCTGACCAAAGAAGAAAACTGTACATCGGTGACAATATGCTTAATTAAGATCAAATAAATGTTGCATTTTTTAAAGTATATAGATATGCATATACACTCACATAAAGGATTGATAGGAACACCATACTTATACTGTGTTTGACCTCCTTTCGCCTTCAGAACTGCCTTAATTCTACTTGGCATTAATTCAACAAGGTGCTGAAAGCATTCTTTAGAAATGTTGGCCCATATTGATAGGATAGCATCTTGCAGTTGATGGAGATTTGTGGGATGCACATCCAGGGCACGAAGCTCCCGTTCCACCACATCCAAAAGATGCTCTATTGGGTTGAGATCTGGTGACTGTGGGGGCCGTTTTAGTACAGTGAACTCATTGTCATGTTCAAGAAACCAATTTAAAATGATTCGAGCTCCGTGACATAGTGCATTATCCTGCTGGAAGTGGGTACATGGTGGTCATAAAGGGATGGACATGGTCAGAAACAATGCTCAGGTAGGCCGTGGCATTTAAACAATGCCCAATTGGCACTGAGGGGCCTAAAGTGTGCCAAGAAAACATCCCCCACACCATTACCAGCATTACCAGCCGCCTGCACAGTGGAAACAAGGCATGATGGATCCATGTTCTCATTCTTTTTATGCCAAATTCTGAATCTACCATCTGAATGTCTCAACAGATCGAGACTCATCAGACCAGGCAACATTTTTCCAGTCTTCAACTGTCCAATTTTGGTGAGCTTGTGCAAATTCTAGCCTCTTTTTCTTATTTGTAGTGGAGATGAGTGGTACCGGTAGGGTTCTCTTCTGTTGTAGCCCATCCCCCTCTAGGTTGTGCGTGTTGTGGCTTCACAAATGCTTTGCTGCATACTTTGGTTGTAACGAGATGGCTGTGCTGAAAATCCCAGTAACTGAGCAGATTGTGAAATACTCAGACCGGCCCGTCTGGCACCAACACCCATGCCAAACTCAAAATTGCTTAAATCACCTTTCTTTCCAGTTTGGACATTCAGTTTGGAGTTCAGGAGATTGTCTTGACCAGGACCAAACCCCTAAATGCATTGAAGCAACTACCATGTGATTGGTTGATTAGATAATTGCATTAATGAGAAATTAAACAGGTGTTCCTAATAATCCTTTAGGTGAGTGTATTATGCAAAAACTCAATTTTATTTTGCATGCGATTAACAGTTTGCCTGGCATTATATAAACTTTAGAGACATTTATAAATGATGGTTGCACAGCGAGAGACCACAACTGCCCATTAGGTACACTGCCCTACAAAGGCAAAACACCTTAACTCGCTAGAGTGTACAACTGAGAAAAATGACTTTAAAGTTTAGACTTTTCAGTGACTTTAGATGTCAGTTATTTTCTTGATTTTTATTTTCTCGAAAAAACAACAAAATTGATTCAAGATACTTATCCACATGGTAAAGGAGGTCTTGAATGTCCCAAAAATATCAATAACTAATTTTCGACCAAAAACGAAGTTACTGCCTTTTGCCTTTGTAGGGCAGTACAGATCTGTGATCTCAAAAAAAAAAACAAGGTCAAATTAATTATCTGAGATATGTTTTTCACATTTTATATAGGTCAGTACTCTTAAATTTGTTTCTATTTATAATCTCCGATAAGAATTTCTGGAAAAGCCACTGAGACAATGTTGATACATAAGAAGAAGGTAGAAAGTAGCAATGAAATGTTCTTCTGCACTGCAAAAAAATCAATGTCTTAGTATTTTTGTCTAGTTTTCCAGTATAAATATCTAATAATTCTTAAATTGAGAAACATTTACTTAATTTGCAAAGTGGTTTACGATTTTAAGTTTTAAGTATTTTATTTACTGAAATAAATTATAAAATTTTAGAGTTTTTTTGTGCTTAAAAAAAGTAAAAATATTTGTCAATGAGGTAAGAAAAATAAACTTAAGTCCAGTTTCAAATTATAAGTTTATTTTTCTTACCCCATTGGCAGATATTTTTACTTGTTTTAAATAGAAACCTCTTGATTTTCATAATTTATTTCTGTAAACAAGACTTATGGGGTGTACACACCAAACGCAAATTCGCACGAGTAGTCGTGAATTGTGAATTGGGCGGTGCTGTTGCAGCGAACACTCACAATTCACCTCAAACGTGCCCGACCCAACGTTTAATTCAGCTAGTAATATTGACTCCCCATATAAATACACTTACTAGGTAAGCAAGTGTCTTAAGATATAATCTGTGCGGAAAGCGAGAAAACGGGGTTGGTTACAGAGGTGAAGCGGAGTTTGTCCACACGCCTTGCTCGTGCCCCCAAATCCTGTTCCTTTTGCAGGCGCCATCAAAGAAAAACATATTTGCCCTAAATGCTGCGCAAAACACTTCCTCTACACTAGAAAAGCTGTAGAAGCGCGCTTGCCACATACCGTGTGAAACGCCAATAAGACATAGTGTGTATGTCAGTAAAGATAAATGTTGCTGTGTGTGAGTAGTTTTAGAAACAGGTTCGCTTCTGTCTGTCTTTAAGCACAGTAGTCCGAAAGTAATGAACTCAATAAGCGCGATCAGAGTGTGTGCGTGCACAGGGTGAGATCGCGTTTGGTGGGAAATGTGGGCATTGGTATTCAGCAGAGCGATGCATTATGAATCTGCGAGTCATGAATATTCAAGTCGCCACTGTTACTTGAGCACTGAGTGTGACTTCCTAATGCATCCAATCTTCATTAAGCTAATTGCCGCACTTGTTGCCTCAATTCTTAAGTCGATTCGGAAATCAATGAGCTACCGCTTTGCCAGCTAAAGTGTTGAGAGAATAAAACAATTGCATTTAAGCATTTGGCAGAGGCTTTTATGGAAAGTGACTTAGAGTATGTTCAGACTATAGTATGTTTGTTTATATGACTTTCCTGAAAATCAAACCACTGCTAACACCAATCGAGCTACAGAAAAATTGATTGCTTGTGTGGGAAAAAAATTGCACATTTTAATTTTAATTTTATTGTATGAATTATTTTTATTTGTGCAAGCTTTATATATAATGGATTTTTATGGCAGATTTGATCAATGCAAGCTGAGTACTGAAACATCCTTGTTTGAATCCTTTTGCTATTTTTATGCTACTACTGCCAAAACATATTTTTGCATTTTCATTTTTAAGTTTAATCAACTAGGAAGTCATTTCAAAAATCTTGACCAGTGATGATTTGCTGTAACTCAATAAATCAAGTTGAATTTGCTTTGGTTGTGTCAACTTTATTTTATAAGTTATAGCAAGTTGATTAAACTTAAACATTTAAGTGGAAAAATATTTTTTACAGTGATGCACTAAACCCGTAGCCTTGCGTAACAACAGTAAATACATTTTAATGTGAAATCAATCATCAACAACAAAGGTGTGTTGGAAGGTGAGAAGCTAAAGCAGTTTACACTTTAACATCAAAGCATCCTATTTGCCAAACTTAAGGAAAACGAATTGTTTAAACAGTATGATGAGCATTTGTTTGTAATTGAGTTTAACTCGTAGTGATTTATCCTGATCGTGTTTATTTATTGTTTTCACCAGCTCTTGCGTGTGTCAGATCTCTGCGTTCTCTTTAATTGATTAACCTGAATACTGATTGAGACAAAATGCACCGTTCAGTTTCTGTTAATCTGCGTTTTGATAATGAGACTTATTAACACAAGGCTGCACATGATGGTCTAAACTTAAATAGCTCTATAAATAGCATAAATTACCTTTTCGTAGTGTCCTTCTTAGGAATTCCTAATACATTGAAGTTTCTTCTTTCACAGCTTTCAAACCAGAATAATTTTACAGTCCTCTAAGACAAAGTCGATTACAGGTTATTATTATTATTATTTTTAATCATCTTACAGTACATTTGGCTGTAGCACACAAACTTTATTCATTAACATAAACCGATCTATTTAAACTGTACCCCCTAATATAATAACATTTTAACAATAAAAATGAAACACAACTGAAATATTGGGACAGGTTTCTTAAAAAAAATTCTGGTAGAGAATTGAATTATTGTTTTAAGTAAGTCACCAATTAAATAGTTTAGAAAAGTAACTCACAAAATCCATTTCTAATTGGCAACGTGTTGTTAATCTGGACTTTAAAAGGCTGTAAATAAAAAATTAAGCTTGTAAATAAGAAACATTATACTTTTAATGAAATGTATGTGATGTTTATGTGCAACTTCTGCCATGTTCATTTACTCAATCCTGTGATTTTCAGCATCATTCAGTCCATACAAAAATAAAAAAATTATGTAATTATTTATTTACTCTTATACAGTATGAGTTTCTTTATTCTGTTAAACACAAAATGGTTACTGTCATTCTTCAAAAAATAACAGAATTAAGAAACTCATACAGGTTTGAACAACATGAGTGTGTGTAAATGTGACAGATTTTTATTTTTGTATCAACTATTACTTTCAATAACGTTGAGCTCTACGTTTTACATCGAAAGCAATAGTCCCCTTGGTTACTTTCAATGTCAGGGGACTATTTTCGGGCAGTGTGTAATATCACTACGCCTGCTGCAGCCATGTTACATCAGCAAAGTCCTTGATTATTACGCCAAAATGAGAGTATAGTTCCTAGCATATCTGCCTAGAAAATCGCAACTTTTTATTTACCGTCGGTCTTAGTACACGATGTAACTACAGAAGAGTCAAGTTTTAAATAAGGAAAATATTGAATCTTTTTGGTTATTTTTTTGCCCAATGCTAATGGTCTAATCAGATTCAATGGATTATGCTAAGCTATGCTAAAAGTGCTAGTGCCAGACCCGGAGATCAGCTGAATGGGTTCCAAAACGGTAAGAACGAAATGTTTAACTCTAGGGGACCTGGATAATGAGCAAAAAAAGTGGAGTGTCCCTTTAAGTGCTGATATTTACAGGTTACAGCACTGACCCTGCACGTGTGAGCAGCACAAAAGCAGCAGTGATGTATTCGTTTCAGCACAAAGAGTGCAGCATCTATACAAAATGACTCGAACTACTGATCCACATGTTCAACCCTTAAACAAATTAACCATGGTTTTACAAAAGTTAAAACCAAAAAACCAGGGTTACTGTAGTAAAACCATGGTTACCACAAAATGACCATATTTTTGAAAATCATGGTTTTCAAAAGTAGTTAAACCATGGTTACTGTAGTAAAACTAGTGCTGCACAATTAATCGCATCGCAATCGCGATGTCAGCCTGTGCGATTATATGACAGCAAAATGTTGCAATTATATTAAATAAATAAATGTGTGGACTTGTTAACACAAACCTTCTGATAACAGTTTGATGATTTTTCTTGTTGTTTAAAAAAAGAAAGAAAAACAAACAAAAAAGGCAGTGCACATGTGGCATGAACGTGTGTGGCGTGCGTTGTCACTTGTGTGTGCGCAGCGCAGAAATACCAAAGCGAAGATGGATGCAGAGGAGATTGACAATGATCTGGTAGCTGAAAAAAAACCTACGTCTGTTGTATGGCGGTATTTTGGATTTAGGATTACTGACACTGAGCAGTTGCTACATCACGTGGCAATACGAAAACATTTCTAGTTTTACAAATACACATTTTAGCATTATCCCTAAACTGTGTGTGGATTTTCCTTAAAACCCATCAAGCTGACTCATGATACCATTTATTATAATCGCAATCGCACATCGCAATGTTAGCATCAATAACCGCAATGGAAAAAATTACCCAAATCGTGCAGCCCTAAGTAAAACCATAGTTTTACACCAAAAAAACATGGCTACTACACTTTTACGACAAAAAAAAACATTACTTTTCGTAAGGGAACTGTGCTGATGTGAATGGTTACATGTTTGTGACATTGGAAACCAAGACCATTTTAAACAATTTTATGGAGAAAATACTCAGCAATGGTGTTGAATGATGAATTTGCCCATGGCTTGTCTTAAAACATAGATGCCACATAGACATATAAACACCAATAAAAAATAGATTTTCCCCACATTGGGACTTTAGAATAAAGTGTAACCAAGTTAACTTTCTAATTTTTTTTTATCAACATGTAAAACTAAAAGGTCCGTTTTATATGCATTGGTTTAATCTGTGAGTTTCTTCCTCAGTAACGAGAATATCTCATTAGCGATGAGATCAAATCTGCCGTTACAAAGACATGTGAGAACTTGTGTAAAGTCACTTTTAACCCTGTAACAGAACAGAGCGGATAGATAATGATCTCTTTTCAGCCTATAATGAGTAAGATATAGAGCAACCAACCCCCACATTAATCACAGGATCATTATCATTAAATGCTGAGCGTTTAACATTATTAAAACAACACCAACGAGGGATTTCACTAGAAACATGAAAACCATGACAAGAAAGCCATCTTCTCATTTCTCATCTCATTCACACTGAATCTTAACATAGTCAAAATTTTACACACATATTTGATAAGAAACATTACAAGTAATTTGCTGGTTAGTACAAAGCTACTTAAAAAAATCTTCAGTCCAAATTAGTTAACCGCTCAACCGCTGGTTTAAATTAACATGTGCTGGGTTGTTTCAAATATTGGGTTCATACTGTATCCAACCATTGGGTAAAACAACCAAGCTAAGGTTCATTTAAACCAGCAGTTGGGTTTGGCCATATTTGACCTAATCAAATTGTGCATTTAAATAGCGAAAATGCGACCTATGGAAACACAGCAATTTCGCATGAACTCCCATATATATAATTTTTGCACTCGGGTAAGGTGTTTTTTCAGGCAATTCGAAAAAGGGATATATCACAAAACTGCAAAGAAAACAGGTCACCTGACATGCGTAAAATTCACATGATCATTCTTTAAATATGGTGCTGTTTGTTTGATTGTAGGACAAGACAGAAGAGGTGTCACTAGAACCGGCAAGCACATGACATCCCGCGAGAGCGATTCAGGAGTCTGCTCCGTATGTTTTCGAATTGCTTTCTACGTATTTTGATGCCATCCATATTATGTCGGTAGGACAAACCTGTACTAAAGAATACATTAATACAACATGTTAAATTGTTCTCTGACATAGAAGGTATTAGGAGTTTATTAAGTGCAAAACATTCCCAGAAACGATTTTACATGTCGTCGCTGCCCGATGAAACTCGCGTATGTCCAAAACGGTTACTTTTCAGGAGGTAAAAAACATTGTATTATTAACTCTTTCACCGCCAGCGTTTTTAAAAAAAGTTGCCAGCCAGCGCCAGCGTTTTTCATGATTTTCACCAAAGTTTAATGCCTTCCAGAAAATGTTCTTCTTTAAATAAATAAACATACAATATACCAAATGAAAGAACAGACCCTCTGCTTTCAAACAAAAAAAACCGTTTCATCCTACCTTTAGTGGTTCTTTTGCAATCAGCTTTTGAATATGGGTAGGTTTTTGCAAAAACACCATATTTTGAGCAAAAAGCAAAAATAATTCCATATTTGTGACGGACTTTTCATAGAGATCCCATTCAGAGCGATCTTTAAAACAGACACGGACATGCAGCAGCTTGCCATAGGGCAATACTTCCGGTTTTAAAAAGTTGCGGAAGGGCGCCACCTGGTGGATAATAGCGGTATTGCGGAAAGACGGAAAATCTCGTCATTGGCGGGGAAGCGTTTTCTCTTAATTGACGAGATATCTCGTCAATGGCGGGGAAAGAGTTAAAGTAGTTGAATGTAGCGTTGTCATACTTGGTACGGCATCTTTACATGTAACCATATTCTTGCCAGTTTAATTATATAATCCACATTTGACCAAAATTGAGTTTAAATGGACATACGTGCATATTTTACAGTAACGGTGGTCGATACGCATTCTTCCGATCATTAATTCGAATGGCCAAGTCGCGTTTCATATTGACAGATGAATACGATCAGTTTATTAAATAGCCTACGTCTTAGTTTATTAAATACGTTTAGTTTATTTAATATTAATTATACATTTATTAAATGTATCTTGCAAACTATGAAGGGACAATGAATCGATACACTGACATGGTAATGCTAGACAGATACTTTGTTTGCACAGTCCTACCGTAATTTTGTCACTCCTAGATGTACGTCTGGCGTCAGGGGGGAAACGTTTACCTCGAAGAAGGAAAGTCTTTGTCTCACCAGGCTATGTTTATTCGGCTATCCAGTGCTGAGCTTCAGTGAAACTTCACTAGACCGGCGAGATGCTTCCACAGGGCGGGAGATACGTGGCGTGATTGACAGCTTTGACACCAAATGGATATACGTGAAAATCAGATGACATGATTTCACAACTTTTCATTGGCCATTTAGATATGTGAAGCATACTGTATACGGAAATGAACCTGGACATTCAATCCGTCGAAAAAACTCATTATCTGCAAAATGGACATACGTGGTTTTCATCGGACAGCGACGATGTACTTTTACAACCCCAGGATTTCCCTCTTGAATGAAATTGGCTTTTATTACCTTATTTGCAAGGGTCATGAATAATAATGTTCAGCTCTGGTCTGATTGGATGTTTCACAGCGAGGCTCATAAGGCTCATGTCAGTAGCTCACATTAAGTAAACAGACCTTATTAGATGACCTTATTTAAGCCTGGATTAGATTAAAATACAGATTTTGAGGAACACCCAATTGTTTAGAGATTAGAAATGGATGTTTCTGAGTGGTAAGTTTGTGTTTTTTCAGTATGTACCTGCAAAACTAGCATATAGCGCTAACTGAGCAGTTAAAACTATGTTTTTAACATTGTAACAACACTGTACTTAATTTAAAGTTTCCCCGTGGTGACGTATATCCAAGTAAAACAACTTCTGAAATTATAAAAGGTAGGGCTGGAATTTGTCAATCGAGAATTTATTTGATCGCTGGAAATTGGGTCACATTGCTATTTGCTGCGACCCCACCCACCTGTATTACCAACTGACCAGATGTAAAGAGAGATTGTTTCGAGGAGAGGAAGAGAGTTGCGTTTTTGATAAAATATTGTGAGGGCACATACATTAAAAAAAAACAATGAAGCTCACGGATAAGTCATTTGTAAGAAAGACCACAATATTCCAAAAAATTAACAGCATACAGTATGGTAGGCTAAAAACTAAACAGATGAGGTCCTAAAATAAACTTCATGTCTTTAGGCAAAATAAAGTCTCTTATATATTTCATATATCTATTAACAGTAGCATATGCAAAGTTTTTCTGACGTCTTTATCCTCCTTAACATGGCTGGAAGTAATTGGTGCTCTGTTGGCATTGTGGGACGCAGTATAACATACGAAGCGCTCAGCTGTGTAACAAGCTGTGACAGCACCTCACATGAACTCAAAGCTCTACATTATTTAATGAGTGGCCCACCGTCACACATGGCTGCCCTGACCGCCCAGGCGAGAACTTAACACGGTGCCAACATGATCCCCGATGAGACAGATGGAGGGATGAAAAAATGCACAGGAATGCAGGGGGACCCTTGGCACATGTTAAAATGCATTCATGCAACATGAACGTTAATACACTACAGTTCAGTCTTTTTGCATGTGGGTCAATGACATGACATGCATATTTTTGTGTCCAAATATCAAAATAACTTAATTCTATAAAACCTATGTAGTTTAAAGGCAGGGTCCATGATCTCTGAAAGCCAATGTTAACATTAAAAATCACCTAAACAAACATGGCCCTACCCCAAAAGAATCTGGACCTTCTTTTGATAGACCCGCCCCCTCAAACGCAACACAGGCAACGATGTCGTTTAGTAAACATGCACCTTACTGCTGATTGGCTACAAGTGTGTTTTTTGATTTTCGGCCTTTTTCAGAAATCATGTGATGGTGCAGTGGATAAGACACTCGCCTTTGGTGTGAGAGACCGGGGTTCGAAATCACTGTGACACCATTGTGTCCCTGAGCAAGACACTTAACCCCTAGTTGCTCCAGAGGTGTGCGACCTCTGACATGAAATAGCAATTTAAAAACGGGCAGTTCTGGTTCTGGTTAAAACGCGTTCTAAGCCGTGATAAAATACCCCGGTAAACCCACAGTTCAGACCGCATTACAGAAGTATCACTGCGCCACTGTTGCTGTGTACTGATTTATAAAAATAAACACGATCTTTAATCATATTTTTAATTTGTCTACAATTGCACAATTAATGGCGAAATCCAGATAAATATCAATAAATATTGTTGAGTCATCTCGTCAATAAATAGAAAATGTTCCCTAAGGAGTTTCTACCTCAAATTCATATTTCCGCTATCCACTGGGTGGGGATCTTACCCAGATTAAACACTGATGCATTCACTCAACACTAAAACACAGTGTTTTGATCAGGATCTGAATCTGATCTCTTACAAAAGTTATTCACAAAAATTGAATTATCTCCGCTTTTTGTTGTTGTTGTTTGAAAGCGGATGGTCTGTTCTTTCATTTGATATTTTATGTTTATTTAAATAATATCATTTTTCGTAAGGCATTAAACTAAAACTGGGTGGCAACAAAAAAAAAACTGCTGATGGGGAAAGAGTTAAGCATGCTTCCAAGCATATTTGATCATCACATCAACAGTTGCACGATATACAGTCTTGTTCAAAATAATAGCAGTACAATGTGACTAACCAGAATAATCAAGGTTTTTAGTATATTTTTTATTGCTACGTGGCAAACAAGTTACCAGTAGGTTCAGTAGATTCTCAGAAAACAAACAAGACCCAGCATTCATGATATGCAAGCTCTTAAGGCTGTGCAATTGGGCAGTTAGTTGAAAGGGGTGTGTTCAAAAAAATAGCAGTGTCTACCTTTGACTGTACAAACTCAAAACTATTTTGTACAAAAAAATTTTTTTCTGGGATTTAGCAATCCTGTGAATCACTAAACTAATATTTAGTTGTATGACCACAGTTTTTTTTTAAACTGCTTGACATCTGTGTGGCATGGAGTCAACCAACTTGTGGCACCTCTCAGCTGTTATTCCACTCCATGATTCTTTAACAATTCATTCACATTTCTTGCTTTTGCTTCAGAAACAGCATTTTTGATATCACCCCACAAGTTCTCAATTGGATTAAGGTCTGGAGATTGGGCTGGCCACTCCATAACATAAATTTTGTTGGTTTGGAACCAAGACTTTGCCCGTTTACTAGTGTGTTTTGGGTCATTGTCTTGAAACAACCATTTCAAGGGCATGTCCTCTTCAGCATAGGGCAACATGACCTCTTCAAGTATTTTAACATATGCAAACTGATCCATGATCACTGGTATGTGATAAATAGGCCCAACACCATAGTAGGAGAAACATGCCCATATCATGATGCTTGCACCTTCATGCTTCACTGTCTTCACTGTGTACTGTGGCTTGAATTCAGAGTTTGGGGGTCGTCTCACAAACTGCCTGTGGCCCTTGGACCCAAAAAGAACAATTTTACTCTCATCAGTCCACAAAATGTTCCTCCATTTCTCTTTAGGCCAGTTGATGTGTTCTTTGGCAAATTGTAACCTCTTCTGCACATGCCTTTTTTTTAACAGAGGGACTTTGCGGGGATTCTTGAAAATAGATTAGCTTCACACAGACGTCTTCTAACTGTCACAGTACTTACAGGTAACTCCAGACTGTCTTTGATCATCCTGGAGGTGATCATTGGCTGAGCCTTTGCCATTCTGGATATTCTTCTATCCATTTTGATGGTTGTCTTCCGTTTTCTTCCACGTCTCTCTGGTTTTGCTCTCCATTTTAAGGCATTGGAGATCATTTTAGCTGAACAGCCTATCATTTTTTGCACCTCTTTATAGGTTTTCCCCTCTCCAATCAACTTTTTAATCAAAGTACGCTGTTCTTCTGAACAATGTCTTGAATGACCCATTTTCCTCAGCTTTCAAATGCATGTTCAACAAGTGTTGGCTTCATCCTTAAATAGGGGCCACCTGATTCACACCTGTTTCTTCACAAAATTGATGACCTCAGTGATTGAATGCCACACTGCTATTTTTTTGAACACACCCCTTTCAACTAATTCAACTAATTGCCCAATTGCACAGCCTTAAGAGCGTGCATATCATGAATGCTGGGTATCATTTGTTTTCTGAGAATCTACTGAACCTACTGGTAACTTGTTTGCCACGTAGCAATAAAAAATATACTAAAAACCTTGATTATTCTGGTTAGTCACATTGTACTGCTATTATTTTGAACAAGACTGTAAATGTTAATGTATAAATTAGATGAATGTTGATTTATGAAAATACACACTACAGTTTTTAATCATATTTTCATTGTGTTTTTGCTGCGTGTGTACGGTTGGGAATTGCCCTCTGTTTCAGCCACACTTGATAGAGTAATATTTGTACTAATATAATTACAACTTATTTGTGTTTTATTTTATTAAATCCTGCTATGCATATGAAGTAACCGTTTTATAAAAGCAATAAGCCCCACAAAGCAGTGGGGTTACAGTGCATTTTTTAACAGCTAAGGGAGTTTTAGGCACTCCGCTTTGTGTTGTGCCTAACAACACCTCTTATCTGTTATAAAATGCACTGGTAAACCCACTGCTTTGCGGGGCTTATTGCTTTATTGTAAGTCGCTTTGAATAAAAATATTAATTTTTGTTTTGGTATCTCAAACTAGTAAAATGCCAGGCGGGGCAAATGTCTGAACAAATCTGTGTTTATTGCAGAGGTCAGGTGGTGCAACCGGAAAGTCAGTGGGTGCAACTACTATGAATCCCCTAAGAAATAAAAAGTAATAATTTAAATAATTTTGATGAGCTAATAATTTAGCAAATAATTTTACTTTTAATAAATGCAAACTATGGTTGTCTACAATTTTTATTACATTATTTTTTTTTAAATGTTTAGTTTTCAAATGTTTTTTAAAGATGCTTTACACTATCAAACTATTTTCAGGATTATAATTTTAAAAGCCATTATCAAATAAACAAACAATCAATCAGCATGACAAATGAAGCACATTAAAAATGTATACTGGCATTACATACAACGATTAGTTGTACCACCTGACATTTTTTTGAATGGGGAAATATTGTGATAAAAATCCTTAAATCATACTACTGTATTAAAACTGATGAAATCGAACTTTTAAAACTCTTTAAACACTTTATATAAAGGACCCTTTTACAAATATGACGTGCATTAGGACCACACATGCTTGCAAACATATAATTACATCTAATAGTTATCACATGGCAGACATTTACAGCACTGAACCGTTTTCTGCACAACGCGTGTACTGTAACATTTTAGTACTCTAGAGATTATGTTGTGTAGTTGTTAGCAAATTCTTTGTGGCTTCTTTCACAAACAGGGTACAAAACAGGACCTGAAACTCTTCAAAATGAAGAAATTGAACAAACTGTATATGAAAGGAGAAGTTTAACCTATATGTTAACTTATAATACCCTGATTTAATAGATCAACAGGTCCATTATTGCACTGATAAATGAACTACAGTAACAGATGCAGTGCAACAACTGCAGCTGTTGGCATGGTAACGGTAGCAGTTTTCATAATGCACTGAACTGCAGTTGTTATGGTAAACTGCCTGCAGCTTTACCACACTGTATTACTGCTCAGCTTAGTGTGTGTGTGTGTGACTTTTATTTTAGTAGATTGTTTTGTGTAGTTTTGTCAGTTAGACTGTGTGGTACTTTCAACAAACAGGGTACAATATATGACCTAAAACTCTTAAAAAATGAAGGCATTATTTTAATCTTTTTAACATTTGTCTAATTGAAACCCCATTTGTGTAATTTTATTTTCAAGCAAAACAAATGTAAACTATTATACAATGACAATTTTATGCAAATATTAATCATTTAAAAAATACACAACAATATCGACACATTCATATATTAACATCTGATAATGGCTTATAAATTAATTATTGGACAGATACGGAAAACTACGCCAAAAAAAATTGCCGATTTAAAGACGTAATGATTATGCATGTCAACTCGCACATTTGAGAGCCGTCAATTCACTGTCCAGGTTAACTATAGACCCAATATGCATTAGTCTGGCTATGATGTGTAACAAGTGGATCCTGGTGTTAAAGGAACACGCCCACATTTTGGGGTTTTAACTTATTCACCGTATCCCCCAGAGTTAGATAAGTCCATACATACCTTTCTCATCTCCGTGCGTGACATAACTCTGTCTGACGCACCCACTGCTAGCTTAGCTTAGCACAAAGACTGGAAATAAATGGCTCCAGCTAGCATACTGCTCCCAATAAGTGACAAAATAACGCCAACATTTTCCTATTTATATGTTGTGATTTGTATAGTCACACCGTGTACAAATAACAAGGTCATGAGACGCAGCCATCTTTTAACAGTGTACATACTGGGAACTATATTCTCAGAAGGCAAAGCACTGCTACATGGGCGGAGTGACTCTGAGCGAACTCTCTGCTCCTCACCACTGGGCTTCTCGGGTGCTGCGAGCAAATCACTCCACCCAAGTAGCAGTGCTTTGTCTTCTGAGAATCTAGTTCCCAGTATGTATACGGTTAAAAGATGGGTGTGTCTCATATGACCTTGTTATTTGTACACGCTGCGACTATACAAATCACAACATATAAATAGGAAAATATTTGCATTATTTTTTCACTTATTGGGAGCAGTATGCTAGCTGGAGCCATTCACTTCCAGTCTTTGTGCTACGCTAAGCTGGGGGGGGGTGCGTCAGACAGAGTTACAGCACGCGCAGGGATGAAAAAGGAATGTATGGACTTATCATAATGATCATGAGCCCCATTCACTTCCATAGTAGGATAAAGAATACTATGGAAGTGATTAGTGGGTCATGAACGGTTTGGTTACAAACATTTCTCAAAATATCTTTTTTTGTGTTCATCAGAACAAAGACATTTATACAGGTTTCCAACAACATGAGAGCGTGTAAATGATGACAGAATTTTTCATTTTTGGGTGAACTACCCCTTTAAAACATTTTCATTAAAAGTCCTTAAGGAAAAAAGAAATAAGATTTTGACTTACAGCACATTACTGTTGAGCTCTGTGAGCTGGATGTACTGTAGGCGTTACAGAAGGTCATGAGCTCTGGATTAGTACAATTATTTTATTATGTATATGTATACAGTGAGGATTATACAATAGAGGCTGATACTGTGTGTTTTTATTGATGTTCTTCTGTTTTCTGTCTAATAGGATGCCCGCCTGACTCAAACCACAAAGAAAACTGTGAGCGTAAAGGAAAAGTTCATACAAATATGATCATTTTCTCTTAATATATTCCCAGATATATCAAATTCATCTCAAGCATATTTTACGATTTGACAAACTTGTATAAATGTATACAAAGTGATTTATACAAAAGTGTAGGATTATTAGAAAGAAACAATAAATATACCCCACCCCTAATCCCAATGTCACAGGAGCGAAAGCAATTCAAACAAAAACGTTTTATGAACTTGTACTGATTAGATGCCTCTTAAAAAACGTATAAATTGCCAAGATTGTGTTGGATGTACAGTACATGACTTCCTTTCTTCAGTTCAGTCCTTTCTTCTATTCCTTTAAAACCATTTTATTGTACACAAAATGTTGGCAGAGGTCTAGAAGTTTCATTTTTAAATGTTCGTATCACCAGTGTCCCTTTTACTTCCAAAAAGTTCAGTTTTCCCTTTGTTTGTATAAACTGAGAGGTCAAAATGATTATCTGTGGGATTCAACATCTACAGATGCTGTCTATAGAGGTTGAGTTTTACTCAGATCATCCACATAATTTAATGATGCGTGTAAGGCACAACATTAAAGTTCATCCAACCATCAAAAGCACATCAGACTTGATCAACACAAACTTTGACTCTTGTGATGTAATAATGAGTCAAATATCAGAGACATTTTAAAGCGATATAAAGATTTTTGACTGACTATAACTTCAATGGGTATTCAACAAACAGTGTGGCATTTCAGATCAACTATTGTTTTCTCTGGGCTGTTAACAGTCGCAGCTTAAATATAGAAATAAAGAGCACATAACTGTTATAGTGTGGGACAGTCATAAAACCACAATCTTAGTCTGGAATTTCCAGTTCATTTGCATAAAAATGTCTGTTTCGAGTTTATGTTCATGCCAGCGGGGATGTCTGTTTATGTGGTCAAAAGAAAGAAGGCGGTACTTTCTCAGATAGAATAAAGGACTTAATGAGATGAAGAGGCGATTTGAATCAACCCAAAAATAGATATGGAGGAGTTTGTGGAAAGATTTGCAAATGGAGTCGCCGCCTGTATCTATTAAACTTTATCTGTGACACAGTCTGTGAACACAGTGACACTCGGATGAACTTTTAAAGACAATACTTTGTTCTGGATCCCCATGGAAACTGTGGGTTTGGCCCCTGTAGGGCATCAACTCGTGAATCAGGGTCGCTGAAGTTGGGGAGATACATTACACCCCCTACTTGAGTTAGAAGGTCCCTCCGGAGATCTCCCAGGGTGGGCCTGCCAGGAAGGCTAGAAGATCTGAGAACCATACTCGGGTTGGCCAAAATCAGGCCAACAATAAAAGACTGATACCTTCAAGGCGAACTCTCTCTAGAACCCCGGGAGCAGAGCAATCGGGGTAAAAGCGTACAAACAATTCTGTACCATGACATCCAGACCTAATGGCTGGTTCACACGGCAGGATAATTAGGCTGATTTTAGCCCCGATTCACCCCTTCCGACAATCTTAAGGATGCTCCGATAATCGTAAAATAAACTGATCAGATATTCTTGCCGTGTGTGGTGTGTTTAGACTGCTCTCGTCTACTCGGAAGCACCTCGGGACCGCTCCGATCTCAAATCGGGGATATCCAACATGTTGGATTTTTTTGGCCCGATTTCTTCTCGTGTGTGGTGTCTCCCGGGGACAAACGAGCATGCAGCCTGTGGACTGTGACGTGTAGCCAATCAGAAAGCGAGGTGACGAGGAAGCGAGGATGTACCGGTGTCATGTAAACAAAATCACGGGTCACAACAACTCACATCCATATCATGATGTAGCAAGTATAGTCCATGCTCCCGTTGTCTTGTCTTCGCTTCTTTGACCATCGCCTTTTCCTTTGAGAACGTTTTTTGTCGGTTAAAAACAAACTGCAAACTATCGCCACTGCATCCTCTTCGTCCGGCATGATTGTTTACTCATGTGGTGGCGCACCATTAACTGTACGACCAAAACTGTTATACCCGCGATGTTTTATCGCCGTGTGTGGGGTCTGTCAGGGTTGGAAAATCGGCCGACGATTTAAAATTCGTACCGTCTGAACCAGCCTTAAAGGTGCTCTAAGCGAATTGAAGCGTTTTAGACCATAAAACATTTTTTATTACATACCGGAAACATCTCCTCACTATCTGCTTGCTGCCTGTCCGCTGATCGAACTGTAAAAAAACGCGATCTCTGTAGACAGCCCAGGCTTCACAAACGGCATTATCAACAAGTGGCCAAACCTAGCATCACAAAACAAAACAAAGTATTCCAGCCAATAAACGACAAAAAGGATTTGGGGGTGGGGGTTGGGCGCGTTCATGAAAGCACGGAAGGGAGGGAGAGGGGGAGGAGTTAGCTACGCTCCGTCTGTTTGAAAACAGTTTCAAACGTCAACAATAACTAACGTCTCGCAGATTCGCTTAGAGAGCCTTTAAGGGAGCTGGATAAATGAGAAAAAAAACACAACAGGCATTGAATTCTCTCTCAAGACCAAAGAAGTCTACCTCTGCTCGACCATACTGTACCTCTTCCAAATCTGCTCCACTACCTCGGGGTGGAGTCTCCATTCCCTGGGCCTCATGTAAGAGACCACTTTCATATTGTCTGTTCTTACCAGAACATGATGGCCTATGAGGACTGGGAGAAAGTAGTTCGAACTCGGAGCTAGTAGTACAGCAGTAGTATTGCTCCAGGCAATTTAGGTGTTCTCTCCTCACAGACCTATGGGTAAGCGGCCTTGCACAATCGCTCCCCAGCCTGTGAGGGCAGCATCCGTCGTCACTATCTTTCTGTGACATTGTGCCCCCAAAGTCAGACCCTGTTTCAAAAACAAGGGGGTTCTTTTCCAACACCTGAGCCTGTCCGGGATGTAACCTCTTTTTATTGTATATAACTCTTTGGGGGGTTTGAGGGATGCCCTCAGAAGCCCTGCATGATTGTCAGGGCTCCTTGCAAGCGATAATGACATTTCTCAGATCTGTCTTAGGTTTTGCCTTGGCCTGTTGCCCCGACGCCCAAGCTCTCTGATGGGGAGTATGAGTAGGAACACTTTGTTTTGGATGCTGTCTATATGACGGTTGGGGCTGCCTTCAGGCTGAAGCTTCCTATGAGTGTGAGCAGTAAGGTAAACATTTTTTGAAGGCTGACACCTGCTTTCTGAAAACGATCTACGACTGCATGCAGATTCCCCAAATACGCCCTCAGGCGACATGGGAGAATCTGGTAGAATAGTTTTGTTTACATCTTGATTCCAGATAAATTGAGCCATAGACTACAATAGTCTGTGGTCAGACAAATCAGCAGCCTCCAGGTCCAATTGCATTTGGTTATCGCGTAATCCCAAATGTCAATATATTCCTTTTATTCACAATCCTGTGACTAGCTTTTAAGATAAAAAAAGCTTTATTAGTATATGTGACTGATGGAACTGAACATCAAAACACAACACTGTGTTTGTGCCGTATAGGAGCCCATATTAAAGACATATGATAAATGAAATATTTCTCACAGACCATCAAACTAACTAACTAAACTTTTCCTAATTTTCTTAATTCTCAGTTTTTGAAGATTTTTTCAACTTTAGTATTGTTTTAATAAAAAATATCTGTGGTGAATAAAGGTTCTTTAAAAGCAACCATTAGAAATGGTTCTTCAAAGAACCTTTGACTGAAAGGTTCTTTGGGGAAGCAAAATGTTTTTTTTTTCAATGTAAACAGCAGTTAGAAATCCATTTAATTTTATAATAAAGAATTAAACAAGATATTCAATGATTGACTTTGAATTGCTCAAAGTTATCAAAATTGACGTTCATGTTTAAAGGGACATTCCACTTTTTTTTTCGAAAATAGGCTCATTTTCCAGCTCCCCTAAAGTTAAACATTTGATTCTTACCGTTTTGGAATCCATTCAGCTGATCTTCGGGTCTGGCGGTACCTCTTTTAGCATAGCTTAGCACAGAGCCGGTGCCAGACCATAACTAACAGGGGGGCACGCAATTAGCAACAATATATTGCAAAAACAAGGCATTAAAACAACAAATATCGTGCAAGCACACACTCATACAAGTGGTACAGACTGTCGGCTCATTTCCCGTATAAAGTGCAGAAGATCACAAACTATGCGCAAAAGTTAAACTATTTTGAACTTTGACGCGGCGTGAGCTCAAGCTGCGCTCGCGCTTTGCTCGTCGCAACAACAAACCTCGAGTGGCGCAAGCCATTGAAATGAATGGGTTTCATAGCACAGCGCACACCGCGTCCTAAAGCCGCTTTACCATAATCACGTCGTAATGCTGTTAACGCTCTATAGCCACACCTCACATTTAAGCTTACGTAACTTAAAACTACGCTAACTTACCTTTAAAAAAGCTGAAGGCGCCGTATACGGACATTAAACTTCCTTAAAACAATGTCCTGTAGATGTGAAAATTCCACCTCGACCTCTAATCTCTGAGTTTGAGCCAATCGGTGTTTGCATGAAGTCAGATGGAGCAGGCGGTGCTGGTTCGTTCTAAATGTTCTAATATAATTTACATGATCCATAAAACACGTTGCTATATCAAGTCACATTAATTAATATGATAAAGACATAAAGACGCATGGGAAGCCGCAATACAACCAATCAGAGAAACTGGTCTATTTTAATAATAATAAAAAAAACGTATATCAATTATGTTTAACTAATTTGATTACATTAAAAGTCATGAAATATTAAATTTGTTTAACTCTACGGGAGCTGGAAAATGATCATATTTTCAAACAAAGTGGAACGTCCCTTTAAGAGTGTGCATGTTTCTAGACAGATGTTGAAATATGAGAGGGATTTATTATGTCGTTCAACTTTTATTAAAGGTTATGAAAACAAACACTGTTGTTTAAAATAACATAAAATGCTATATCAGGTACAGTTAGACAAAAAAACATAATTTAAGCAAAGGGTAAATAGGGTCTATTTTGATTTTGTGTCGTCTCAAATTTTGGCAGCATGTAGCAATTAAATAAACAACTTTGACCTCTCCAGTATTCCCATGCAGTAGTTTAGGCCCACAGTCAGTTTAGTCTGGAGATAAGGAACAGGGTTCAGGAGGGGACGCAGCTCACTTAACAGGTGCTTGAAGGGGAGACGTTGAAACTTGTCTGGCTGTTTTCTTCACCCGCTCTGTCAAACTGTCAAAAGTGCAAGTGATTTCAAAAGAAATTTGAAAGGAAAATTAAATGAATTTATATAGCGTTTATCTCGGAGGATCTTACATAATAGTGTTCATAAATGCAAGATAACCGAGTGAATCATATCTTAAACTCTATGGGGTGGTTTTCCGGACAGGGATTATCTAAAGCCAGGACTAAGCCTTAGTTTAATTATAAAATATAAGTAGTTTTAACAAACATGCCTTACTAAAAACATTACTTGTGTATTTTGAGGCAAAACAAAGGGCACTGATGTATTTTTAAGATATGTCAGTGCAAGTTGTTTTTAGTTTGGACAGCACATTTATTTTAGTCATGCGAATTTTGCTCTTCTTCATCTCCACATTAATACCAGTATTGACACATTGTAGCTCAATTGATAAAGCATTGTGTCATGCAAAGGTCCTGGGTTTCAATCTCAGAGTACAAACATGATAATGAATGCACTTTAAGTCACTTTAGATAAAAGTATCTGCCCAATGCATTTAATATTGATAAGAATGCATTCTCTGATTGTTTACCAGTACGCTTTCACAACCGTCGGATATCAAATGCAACGCATAATGCTCCATCTTTATATTGCCAGGCCTAATTCCTGGACAATGTTTACCTCCACGTACCGCTTCCTTTCCATAATTAAGGTTTAATGCAGGCCCTTGTCCTCCTGTTTTCACATCTGTTAATATTTGGTTGTGTCACCGTCCGCGGTCTCGGCTGCAGCCGTGTTTTAGCAGCATTGTTTAAATGAGAGAAAATTGTTGATTTGAACATGGGTTTGTGAACAGCTGTGTCCATTGGAGAGTGGGTAAGAGAACATCGGCCACAGTGCATGCTAATAACTAATTAAAATGGCCCTTCCTAATAGCCCATAATAACAGCATCAAATTACCTCAACAAATAAACAAGAATTCTAATAGGAGACCAAAGAACACAGGTAATGAAATGCCTGTATGTTAAACATACAGACAATAAAACACTGGGATGAAATGAACAGTGCTGTCTCTGCAACGCTTATAAAAATATTTTATTAAGGTTAATAGCGACAAAACTTGCTCCCAAAACTGCAATGACACAGAGGTAACCATAGCGACGTTCTGCTTTTTTTTGTGGTAAGCATTTACTGTTTTAATCCCAGTAATATTATAGCATTACGTTCTGTAATTTTAATAAACCATCGTCTAGAGAGGAGTTGTGTTGTACATAGGCCTATTTGTGAGCTATATTGCAGTGTTGCCATGTCAACATATTTTGGGGCTTAACCGTTTTTGGGCTTGGCTCATAAAGCAATTAAGTTTTTGGAATGATTAAAGTGAAAAGCTGCAGGTCACGACATTTCAATCGTGTTTTGTGAAAATTTGGCTTTTTTCCTGTGTAAGTGCTATAATTAAGTCCTTAGTGCTTCTATCAACATAGAAAATGTGAAAAAGCACAACCCAGTAACTTAGTTTTGGTAAACCGTTCTCTGCAAGCTTATGGAAAAATAGATCATTGAAATCAGGCTCCCCTTGTGATGTCAGAAGGGGATAATACTGCCCCTTAATCCAACCACGGCACTGCCATTTAGTGCAGAGAGGGACAGAAAGAAACAGAGAGAGAGAAAATTATTGTCAGCACACTCGAGTTTCAATTACAACAAACCACCGTTATGGTGATCAGTGTTTGCATTTCATCAGCTCATTTGCATTTACAGGGACATACACCTAAGGTGGCAATTGTCCATGCTATACTAAATTATCTATGAGTTATTTTAAGCACTTGTTGTTTTTTTACTGTTTCTCATGCAATATCTGGCAACACAAGTAAACGTGTGTACCTCTTTTCCTGTAATTTCCTAAAACGTGCATACAGATGTGATACATGCCATGGCAATGATGCACTTTTAAATACAACATCAACAATGAAATGCCCCCAGAGCCACCTCCTTCAGATGGCCTTAGGAAAACAGTGAATGGTGGGTGATATGCATTTAAGTGGGTAAATATAGTAGGAATGTGGCAAAGGTATTTTAATATGCCACACCAATCGAACATATGACGTTTGGGGCAGGTTCGACATTGTATGCCTTAGTTACAACAGCTTCGTGTTTCATGACAAAACATCAACATCAGGCCTTAAGATTAGACTGATGTTATATGATGTTGATATGGTAAAATCTCTATTAGAAGTTAATCAGTGTAAAACATGCCATTACCTGCTGCCTGTAGGTGGCGCTTTGACTTTAAATTAATTTTGGCATGTAGATTTGTTCAGGGCAGGACCCTTATCAAACGTGAAGATTACGGCAGATTGCCCGAGTTAGAACAACTTCCTGTATTAGGGGCTAACGGCAAAATTTGTCAGGCCGCCACGGACACACCCTCTAACGAAAAGTCACGATCTCTGCAATTTCGCATCGCAAAGGCCTTTAGATGGGACTGGCCAAATATGATGTTGATATCATATTCAGAAACCTATACCAGTAATACATTTTCGCCACTTTTGATGCGTGTGCAACATTTCATGACTTTTGGAGCATTATATACTGCATACGGGCCATATATGGAGGTAATTAAATAAGGAAAGAATTTTGATTGGTTGTGAACTAATTCCAGCAGTTTATATAAAATAGTATGTAAATTATTATTATTATTTTAAATACAAATTATACTGTTATAGAACTGTCTATAGTCATTAAAACATACCTTGAAAAAAAGATACATTTTAATATATACATATTTTTGGTACAATAACTTGTTTTAGTCTTGTTTTTTTTCCACATGTTTTAATCTTCTAACAGAATGTATAATGCATACTTCTTTTAAAGGAATTTTGTTCAATGAGTTTTATATAATCTGTCAAATGTCTTAAAATAACCACCACAGCAATGTTTGTAACCATGTTATAAGCAAAATAATTGACTCCATTGAATGAATTATTGAATTATTGAATTAAATGAATTATTTAATATGAATTTATTTAATTATTTAAAATTAATGAACACCCGCGATGTAATGGCACTCTGCTTTACATCGTGCCACATTACCCTCTTTGGGTGTACATTATTTTTTAATAATTACCAACAATAATTCCTTACATATTTTTTTCTCCATATATGAATCCTGAACTAGGCATATATTAAAAATGTTATAATTTAATAATAAATTACACTCAAAAAAATTATTTGTTCATTCAACTTAATTGAATTAAGGAAAACTTCTCCATGAAATTAGTTTAGGCTTGTACAACAAGAATAGAATAAGTTCATTTAAACAGATAATCTTTTGTTGCACCAACTTTTCCATGCAATTTGTTCTGGTCTGTTCAACAAGGAGAAAGCAAGTTAATTCAAACAGAAAATGTCTTGTTAAACCAATTCTCAGTTTCTATATCATACTAATTAGCATAAGTACATGTTATCATGCTGCTGATAACAATAATAGGCTGTATAAAAGATTGGATGAGCTTCTGAGAAGAGACTGATCTCCAGACAGTCATTAACACATTAAGTGCTCATTGAGAGAAGTATGCGACAGCCACAGCTTAACCACAAGCGCCACTCTTCTGCACGATGGTAACCAAACAATTCGAAAAAATATAACACAAACCCTTCTAAATCGACAAGAAAAACGAACATTAAACACTATAAAGTCTTTCTCTTTACCAAAAAATGCATAAGATAACACTTAATTTTAAAAATGACTCTCCAAAGGCAGTTGCATGCAAAGCATGCTGGGAAATACAGATCCACAGCCCAGTAGTAATATCAAAAAAAATATCCATGTGGTCCTAACATAAAATTATTAAGTTAATGTAATTTTTTTTTTAAATTTAAGTGGATTGAACATGATAAAATTAAGTTTGAGACAAAAAAAATAAAAATTGTGTTGTATTAAGTTGTTTCATTTAAGTAAATTGGACAAAGTGCAAAAATATTTGTTTTTAGTACTGTAGTGTCTTTGTACCAAACATTACTTATCACATGACACCAACTTTCCAAATAGGTTCTGACGCTTTTTATTATCAATGACTACTGCTGTCATTGCCATTCTGCAAAATGGTTGACAGATACACATCTCCAGGGTAAAAATGACATAATTAAAACCATAGCTGTGACTCATGCTTCACTGTCAGCCAGTCATGCACATTTTATAACTACAAATTCTTTCCTGTTTTGTCATAGCACATTCGTGCAATTTGATAATAAAAGATTAATTCTCAAACAAAAGCCCTAACCATTTTTTTTTTAAATTTGTGCTACTGTGTCATGAGCGATACTACGGGTTGCATTGTTTGTTGTTAAAGGAATATATCATCATCATATACGCCCGACTTTATTACTCAAAACAAAAGGAGGGACTGAATGAATATCCAGTAGGTTGGATTCAATTAAATAATAAAACACCTAAAGAGCGCCAGCAAGAAGGCTTCTGCAGCTGGGTTATCATTGATTTTGGTCTTATGTCTGCCGCCATGACACCTCATTCAAATGACTCACAATTAGTTTACAGGGGAGCAACTTTAATGTCTTTTAAATGTGACATCTGACATTTAACATGTCATATTGGGTCAAACCCATGATCATAAAGACCTCATAAATAAATAATTTGACGTATATCACCGAAAAACACCTTAAAAACATCTTGCGCGACAGATATATTATTTGATCGTATTAATTTTGTCGGATATATGACTTTTAGGATGTACTTCTTTCATGTCGGTGTATAACGACAGATCGGCTCTGATGCGACGTAAAACATGCACAAATAACTGCAAGTTTATGTTTTAAACAGAGATGGCGATAGAGAGACAAAGATCAAGAAATGCAGCTTTAAGGCTTTGTCCACACGAAGCCAGTGCATTCCCTATCCGATCATTTTTTTCCTCGTCCTAAAAAAATAATCCGTAAACACTGCGTCGTCTCAAGAAATATCTGCGCACAAACGAAACCACTGAAACCGATTGAAAGCGGTGTAGTATATATGCCAGACCAGTATGGGGCGCTGTACTTCTGCCACAGATATACACTATACACGGAGAAGAAGACTTTTAGCATGTGCATAACCTTGCACGCTGTACACGAACCAAGAAGAAGAAGTGATGGCAAATGCAACAACTTCAAGAGCAAAAGCCTCTTTTTGTCTTTCTCCTGGTTGTCTTCCGCGGTCGATCTAAGAGCATGTGGCGTATGGTGTTGTCCATTATTGCTTGTTGGTCACCACAATTGCATAGACGCAATAGATTTTGCTGTAATAAAGCTAGTAGGCTTTAGTAGCTTCTGTAGCACGAACACAATCATGTAGTCCGCCATTATTGTTGTTGCTGTTACGTGTGATGCTGCCGACACGTGATGTGAGGACGTTTTCGCTTCACAAAATATACGGATTGGCTGTACACACGAAACCGCAAGGGTGTCGATTTCAGATTGATCCAC
Organism: Paramisgurnus dabryanus; assembly: GCF_030506205.2. Classification (NCBI taxonomy): domain Eukaryota; kingdom Metazoa; phylum Chordata; class Actinopteri; order Cypriniformes; family Cobitidae; genus Paramisgurnus; species Paramisgurnus dabryanus. The sequence continues at coordinate 20,969,080 of NC_133354.1, forward strand.
TTTAGGACCCGGTTTCAAAAAATAGCGGTTCCAGTCTCCCAAAATGCCGGATCCGTGTGGACGAAACGCCAATATGATAAAAAATGTAATGATTCGCGTCTCCGTGTGGACAGCCCCTAAGGATGAGCACATTTAACATTTACAACCTCTCAAGAAAATGAATAGAAACAATAAACTCTATGGTCCGAACTTTTGTTTGGATTTGTAAAATGCCTTTACCCTAATTTATAAAAACTGCACATAAGCCTGCAAAGTGATATTTGCTTCATATCCGAATAAGAAAATACACCAAAACAGGAAAGAAAAAAAGGTTTACAAGTAAATATCATAGGTGCATAGTATCTACTAGTAATCCAGTGCTGTTTGATTGAAAAACGCATTAAACTAAAAGAAGCTGGAAGATATAACCGCAGTCTGTATGGCTATAGAGAAATGCATGGGGTTGCCATGGCAGCATCTGATGAAGAGGACATCCTTTGCACCTATATATACATTTTCTCTAAAGAAGCTGCCTTACCTGAGCTGCTTTATGTGATCTTTCTTTAGTTAACATTTCAGCAGTCTTTGTGATTTCTCTTGAAAAAGGATATAATATCATACTGTTCATTTTTTAAATTATATAGTATAATTCCATTCATCTATTATTTCGTTAAATTGATAGTCTTACTAATCTGACTGTGAAAATGAAAAGTCCTAAATTCATAAAAAAGTCTCTCTGAGGTGCTGTACGCTGTTCTGGAGCTTTCACCAAACTTAGTCCCTGAATTCTACATAACCAGATCTCTGCTCTGCAAATAGCCTACACTCTTAAGAAAAATGGTTCTATATAGTACCAAATATGGGTTCTTCAGCTTGTAACAATAGCAGCAACCTTTTTGGTACTATATAGAACCCTTTTTTAGATGGTTCTTGCCTTAAAAAGTGCTACATAGAACCACAGTGGTGCTATAAAGAACCCTTTCATTTATCAGCAGTCAGGAGGATTATTTTTGTTTATATTTTTGTTTTTATTTATAACACTTTATAAGGTTTAACAGTTTAAAAACAGAACTTCAAGACATCAGAAAAATCCTTTATTTTCACTTTATCATTACATGAGGTGTCATACAATAATAAATACGTGTATTAAAATCACAATCAAAATAAATATGAATTATTATGCAAACATAACAAATCACTACTCAAATGATAAATTTTAAATTAACAATACAATTTGGACACTAACTCTAAATAGACAACAATTACATGAAATCATTAAAATCATTACATATGCCACATTAAAACATGCAAATGATAATAAATACTAAATATTAACATATTATGACATTACATTCAGATGTAAACACTTAAGCAAAAACAGATAGATGGCATAGAATACAAATGAATGGGGTGTTAATAATACATTACACACTAATGTTTGTTTCCCATATATGAGCTTCCTTATAAAACCACATGGCAGGCCGAAAGCACTTCAAAGTCCTGAATCTGTGGTCTGCTACCATAGAGCTCAGGATATCAGAAACAGGTGGGATATTTCAAAAAGATCCAATTCAGTGAGATCTGTGAGGTAACTGGGACAGAATACATCATAAAATATAACAATGAAAAGAGTTACTCAAATCAGTGCAAATAAAAAAGTGTTATGGTGTGCGCAAACTAAGAGCGAAGTGAATATGAGCATTGCGTTATCCTGTGTGTAGCCTGGTTAGCCAGACCTACATCAAGATGTAAGGTCTGGCAACTCTTCACACAAACGGCTCAATGCAAGGGGCGGGATATAAGGTTGTCCCTCAAAATGCCTCTGCACGCAATAGGATAGCGCTATGACGGATCAGAGCAACGAAGAAGGTGACGTAGTTACCGTAACCAGTCGGCAAAACTCCAAACACATCTTTCTTGCTTAAAAAAGACTTCAGTAGGGTTTATTTGCTCTTCTCTCAAAGAAAAACATAAGTCTAAGTCCTCCAGAGTCGCGGCCAAAGCCGCTTCAAAAGATAGCTGTTCGCCAGCAGCAGCAGCCATTCTCTGTTTTCAAGTAGGAACCGTTGCAGCTCAGTCGTCATCATGTTAAGCCCGCCCCACAGACGCTACACACGATGTGATTGGCCTGACCAAATTTTGGTTTTTGGACCGGTTAAGTGTATTGTGAGTGCCTAGACTAAACCCTGGCAGCAAATATATTTTGCGGCCGCTAGGGTGCGTCTAGATTTCTAGGCTATCCTGTGTGCACACCAAAAGCAAATTTAATTATTTGATGAGTAGTTTACATACATAGTCAATGCAAAGATGCAAATTCGTAAAGGGCGATGCAAATTATGTAAATTGGACGACGCGATTGCCACTAACGTGCGACACTTACCTCTGTCCCCCTTTAAGTAAAAAACGTTCAAATCCTGCGTGAAATTCACGTGACGCTTTGTTGCGCAAACCAATCAGCAAAGAGCTACTGGCACATCTTATTTGACACGTCTGACTGTATGAAAAAATAGAGGAAAGAATTGTATTTATTTGCGCAAGTGGCATGAAAAACAAGTCATCCTGCGAGTAATCTAGATCAAGTAATGTGATTCGGATATTCGCTTTGCTTTTGTTGTGTACATAATGTTACTCAACTGTTACTCACTGGATTACTTGTTTTTCACTAATTAAGTGCATTTCCATGCACATTCTTATGCCGATTATGCTAAATAAACTGATCATACGTGGGGTCATGTAAACGTGTAAAACGTTTTTCTTTAATTGGGGAAAGCCCATAAACGGAAATGCCTGCGAGAAACCTGACAATTCTCCAAGTCCCATGTAAATCCAGTTGTCTGCATAGCCGGTTTATTGATTTGCATGTAAACGCATAGTTATCCGCTTATTCTGTGCATGTAAACACACTCACTCAAGTGAAAGAAAACAACGCTCTCCTTCATTTTCTGATTACAATAGACGTGTCAATAAGCTCTTTAATAATTGTGACCACGCATCATGCAAATTTAATGCTCAAGTTGAAATGTTTCAACTTGCATTGAAGACACATCTGAGGTGAGTAACTGCGGCAGTTGTGTCACCCAATTCGCATATTTACGTCTTTGCATTAACTTTGTATGTGACCTCTTTGTACAAATAATTAGCTTTTAGTATGCACAAACTATTTCTCTGACTTTTTCTCTGTGATGGTTTGGTAGACCCGGCACAGTGAAGTTTTATTGCCACAAAACTTTCATCTCTATATTAAAGGCAGAAATCGTGCACACCGCCTTTAAATATAAAAAATACGTTCTTATATGCTGTGGTTGTGTGTCATTGTGCAGAATTTTCTTTTTCAATTAGAAAATTATTTTGGTTTGGCCTAGGCCTGGTTTTCACAGTTCTGTTCAGATATTGGCAGGACAGCAATCCTTTGCAATCACACGAAACTATCAAGAAATGCTTCCTTGAAACTGTGTAGTCTAGTAAAGCATTAGCCAAATGCTGTTTTTTTCACAGACAGCAACGTTGTGCAACATTTGGGTCAATCATCTGTTATCAGTTTGATAGGTCTCGCTGGAAAGTCTGATCGGCGTGAAGCACCTGCGTCTGTAGTTGATCTCAGTGAAGTCTGAAAGATTTAAAGATAGGTCTCTGATCTCTCTGCACCTCTTGATCTACAGCCTGTTGTTTGATCCTCCTAATTATGTTAATCAGATTATTTTTCTGAATGTTTTGTTCCAGTGTGTAACACGTTTGCGTCAGTAGCCCCACAATGATAAATAAGGGCCCGGGTTTGTATCAGTTTTTTTTCCGTTTTCAATATTTGTAAAATTCAAACCAATTTTTATGTCAGGTCGACACTAGGCGTGATTGGAACCCTTGACCTTTTTCCACTTTTTACCACTGAGCTCTACAGGTGCACACCAGCAGGTGTTTCAATGGCAATTCCTCTGCAATTACAGCAAAACCTAAAATGATCAAACCTAAAGTTCATCAACTCTCATATGATGAGGACTTCGAAGTCATTTACATGTAGTGCCTATATACTGTTCAAAGGAAGAAAATATTTGGAGAGTTTATCCAGAAACTGTATGAATATTTTAGTGAAAATGTATATAATTCATGTGATGAATTGCACCTGCACTTATTCTGTTTGGACACCTGTATAGACAAGTTTCCTGGGTGAAATGGGCGGGCCGTTATTAGCCTTTCACTCTGCCAACGACTTCCAGTTGTGTCTGCCAAGCACTTCTGGTTAGCGAGTTGGTTTTCGCCACGAGTTGTTGCAACCGCGAACAGCACAATATGTCCCGGAGCCGTGTCGGCATGTAACACCATCCATAGTTTACTTTTTCTGAACGCTAACCAAAGACAGTAAAAGACGCAACCGGAAGTGCTTGACAGACACAATCGGAAGCCGTTGGCAAAGTGAAAGGCTAATGGCGGACCACCTATTTCACCCGGGAAACTTGTCCATAAACTTGAGGCAAACTGAATTCATACAGTACATCTACTAAAATGACACACATACCAGTCAGTTAATAACAAGCGTAATCAAAACCATTTTTTTCAGTGTAGTCATTAATTGCCTAAAATTGCTTCCTGCTTTTGTAAGCAAAAATGTAAGCATACACCTTTAGATAATTAAGTTTTTACAATAAAAATAAAAATTATTCATGTTATATACTTATATAAATAGGGGTAATTAAATATACAGTATATGCTGTGTTTATAAAGGCTTTTCGTATGTCTATGTAGCATAGATATGATACTAGAAGAGAAAAAGGTGTTGTCTCTATATGAAGAATTAATTCACGCTGATATTATGATTCACGCTGATATGGTTTTGGATATTCAGTACATGGCAGACATTATTTCTTTATCATTACTATTAATCTATCACTGTAAAAAATTTGCCGTAATTTTGCAGCTGGTTGCCAGTAACTTACTTTAGAAGATAAAGTCTGAAAATGTTTCATGTTCATTTAACTTTGAACAAAATGTTGCCAGTAAATAACATAAATATAAAATCTACAGTAAGTTACTGGCAGCTAGTTGCCAGTAAGACCCATTAATACTGTAATTTCTACAGACATTTTTTACAGTGTATGATCTGTAGTTGTACTCGGTTGCCAGCACCTCATGGTCAATGCCACCTACACCCAGTAGAAATACTTTTCTTGGTCACTTAAAACATTTCTATATTTTCATAATGGCTATGAATTATTGACCACCTACTACGTCTTCCTGGAGATTTACTTGAGTTTCATTTTAAAGGTGAAGTGTGAGCAGAATCGTGGTGTTTCTTGTTTTATTTCCGTGATATTAAATATACAGTATTAAAATAGACCCGGGGCTATGGGATATTGCTTCGATCTGCACATTTAATCAATATGGACACTGCAGAGCCAATTATGCCACCCACAAATTAATTTATAACTGAATCCATCTCATTAAAAGCATCTCTGCAGTGATGCAGAATGAATTAAACAATATATTATAATTAATTCAGTACTTTTCCTTTTGGACAAGGCTAAATTGATTATACTGTAAGGTAATGTAAGATTATACTGCTGAGATACAAAGTCCTTACTCCTAAATATTAAATGTCATTATTTAAAGGGACATTCCACTTTAAAAAAAAATAGGCTCATTTTTCAGCTCCCCTAGAGTTAAACATATAGATTTTTACCATTGTGGAATCAATTTAGCTGATTTCTGGGTCTGGCGGTACCACTGTTAGCATAGCTTAGCATAATTCATTGAATCTGATTGGACCATTAGCATCACGCTCAAAAATATCCAAAGAGTTTCAAAAATGTACCTATTTAATACTTGACTCTTCTGTATAGTTACATCGTGTACTAAGACTGACAGAAAATTAAAAGTTGTGATTTTCTAGGCCGATATGGCTAGGAACAATACTCTCATTCTGGCGTAATAATCAAGGACTTTGCTGATGTAACATGGCTGCTGCAGGCGCAATGATATTACGCACTGCCAGAAAATAGTCCTCTTGGTAACTTTCAACATGGGGACTATTTTCGGGCACTGCATAATATTATTGCCAGAATGAGAGTATTGTTCCTAGCCATATCGGCCTAGAAAGTCACAACTTTTAATTTCCTGTTGGTCTTATGGTGTAACTACAGAACAGTCAAGTTTTAAATAGGAAAAATATCGCAACTCTTTGGTTATTTTTTTAGCGCAATGCTAATGGTCTAATCAGATTTAATGGATTGTGCTAAGCTATGCTAAAAGTCGTACGCCAGACCCGGAGATCAGTAAAATGAGCAAATTTTCAAAAAAGTGGAATGTCCCTTTAAAAAAAACAAATTATGTCAATTGTGTGTGTTTTTTTTATAAGCAATCAGACAGTTTTACCTAACAGACACCATAGCAACCAGCTGGCAATGTGACATAACTGCTTAGAAATGCCATAGCAACCACCCAGAACACCATAGCAACCACCTACAAATGCCATTTAGAAAACACCCACAACACCACGGTAACTGCCTACATTGTAAAAATCAACAAGTTTTTTTTCACATTACCTTAACTCATTAAGTTAAATCATTTCAACTTGTTAATAAGTTATGTCAACTAAATACTTGTCAAAAACTTAAATAGTAAGCATAACCTATTTGATTACACTTGCATGCACCACTGCCACATTTTTTACAGTGTAGTAATGCCCTAGCAACCACCCACAACACCCTAGCAACTGCATAACATTTTATTTATCACTCTCACCCTTACGAAAATTGTAAAAAAGTGTAGTGACAATTTTTTTGTGTACTGATTACTATTGGCAAAACCATGTTTTCACTATTCAGGGCTCAACGGAAATAATAGGTTTTCACTTGCCCTGCCAAAATGTTCACTGGCCCCAATAAAAAAAGATTCAGTGTCACATATTTAAAAATATTAATTCAAAAGTCAAATATAATTGTATACATATACAACAGACATGTTCCAATGAAAAAAGGCTCCCAACTTTTCTGCTTTACCTCTTAACTGACAGCAAATTGTGCAAAATATTGCATTGTTTGTTTCGCCGTGTTTTACCCAAGTAAATGTTTCCAAGATATTACATAATATATATTGATGAAAATATATTTTAGTGACTGAGGGTGAAGCACTGCCCCGATTGGGCAAGTGACGATACTTTTTACTGGCCCGAACGTCTCTCATGCTTGCCCTGGGCCACCGGGCAGTCCTTTATGCTAAGCCCTGCTATTGTAACCATGGTTGCATGGTTTTGACTGTAGTTAAACCATGGTTAATTTTTGTAAGGGCACATAAACCCCTTAGCAACCACCTATTATTGTAGCTGCATGGTTTGTGCCGTTTACAATTACTTGTATTAAAAATAATTATCTCACCCACATTCTTTATGGGGTCAGAAGAAATTATTTTGCATTGATTGATTCTTGACCTCACATTTTGTTATGTATGAGTCATGGATCTGAGAATAAGTTAAGTAATTTGAGAAGACTAAAGTTCATCTAAGGTCTAGATTTCCCCAAAGATTCATTTTTCAGAAACCATCAGGTCATCGTAAAGGCAGAGGATTGTGTGTTTACGATGCCCTCGGTCATATTTTATGGTCAAGGCTAGAATTCAGAATGATGAAGCCTCATTTCTCTTTCTACAGATGAGTAAAAGCACTCGAGATCGGTATACAAAGAGTGACCCTGAAATTCTATTAATCATACTGACTCATATGGGGGTGTTTAAAAGCCAAGGCTAAATATTTCACGATTTTCAGATTTTTGTATGTATACAATGTGTTTAGGTGCTTTTAAGGTTTCCTATATTAGTTATAAGACATGACCTTTGCCTGTTTCTTGTGTTTGTGTCCAACAAAATTCTGTCATTATTTATTTGCCTTTATGTAAGATGTTGTTTTGTTTTGTGAAACATTAAAGGAGACAATTAATTTCCCCTGAGACACAAATATAAAAGCTTGAATGGAAAAACAGAAGGGTAGGTACTGTAAATAGTGTTTTTCATCCTTCATTTCTGAGTGAACTATGTCTTTAATTCTATTTGGTCCACGCAGTTCCTCTACTCCAGTGAGTCATAGACTTCATACACACACTTTCCCTCCTAAAGTCATTTAGACATAGTATCAACTAGCAGGAACTCTCTGAGCCTTAGCTCCATCCATGAATACACGATGAAATGTCAGGCTGACTGTATCAAATGAACTGCTATGGCCAGTATCTAGGAAAGATGCAATGATCCTCTAAGAGCACCATGTTCTGACCTTGACCGTTGAGTGTTTACCTTCATAAGACACTTCAAATGATTATTAAATCTACATTGGACTGTAATAGGATCTGATCTGAAGCTGGCACTGTGTGAGATAGTGCAAAGTCCTTTTAAAGAAAGTCTATAATATAAATATAATCAAATATAAGCGGTTTCATAAACAAGGGCAAATTACATCAAACATCACACAATATGAGTAAAGGAAAATCTATTTGTACACTGTAGTTTGTGTTAAAGGGACAGTAAGTAGGATTTACCCCATCCAGTGGTGAAATTGTATTTTGCATTCAAATGAATAGTGCTCTCTAGCGCCTCGCTTTTCCAAATGAGGTAGCAGTTATGTAATCACTAATCTCCTTGTCCGTTTCAGCTGGTTCATGTGTTTGAATGAAAACGCATAGTATGTAGACTCTAGGGGACGCATTGCATTTCGCAGTGCGCAATGCGTCAAACGTCTGCATACACGTACGAGTTAAATACTATAAAAAAACTATACTTTGCAAAGAGGTGTGTTTGACCATATGCATACGTTCGCATACACATAAAAACAGACTATTCTCCACTTTAGTGTTACCTGTTTTGTCCAACAGGATAAGACATTCATCACCATCGAGGCCGAAGTATAGTCCATTTTTTACATGTATGCGATGGTCCAAGTACAGTGCGCGTGAAGCTAATTTTTTACATTAGAAAAGTGTGCTCGTACTGTATGCGCACCGTCGGATTTGTGAAACCTTGCGTACAGTGAGTGCGTTTACATGCACAGTTTTACGCCGATTATGCTTAATAAACTGATAATGTGTGGGGTCATGTAAACGCTTAAAATGGATTTTCTTTTATTGGTGAAAGACCATAAACAGCATAAGCAAAAACCGATCGGCACAGGTAGTTTTTTGCTCATTACCCCGATTTCGCGTGGCATGTAAACACCTTAACCGGCTTTCTCATGGTTTTGTCCATGTGACTGTAGACTGTAAAAAAAGAGGACGATGCCTGTTCGCTCTCTTCCATTTGTGAAAAGTGAAGCCGCCATTGTCCTGATACGGCGCTGACATCTTGGGTCTTGAGTCTGCGCAGTAGCGATTTCGGGACCAGTCCTGCACAATAGTAAACAGAATGTAAAGCCGCGAAATCAAGGCCCCGCCCTCGCTCTCGCAGAATGTGCATATCACAGCTGTCAATCATGACGTGACACCAGAATTAAATAACTAACTAAAAACAACTTATTTTTTAAACAAACACTTGAATTTACATCAGTGAGATAAAAACTACAGTAAATGACAGAAACCAGCTTCGGAAAGGATAATTGAAGTGTAATTAAATTGTTTAGTTGGTCTCAAGTCCCATTGAATAAGATGGGGGAGGCGGGGTTTATGAACTATACTGGAACCAGTTACTGGGGGGCGATCGAGACATTTTGGCTTCACTTTTCGTCTCCACGGGTGAACTTTCTTTGCAGTGCCTAAAAAGCAGTGGCAGCTCGTGAATTCTTTTCCGAGGAGGCACAAATGTGAAACTCGTCAAAACATCACGATATGTGTGGATCGTCATGTCAAAATATGTGTTCCGTGCGTCATCTGAACCTATGTACATTGCATGTCATGTCAAAATACGTGCATGCTACAGACACTTCATAAGGGTTTATGATAAAAGAGTGAACTTTTTTTGTTGATTTAATTGTTTTCGTATGATTTGTTTGTAACGGCACAGATTCATTCAGCATTTAAAGTACAGTTTCTGCTTACGTTTGCTAGATGCTCGCTTAATCTCATGTACAGACTGTTAAGTGAGTGAATTTAAGTAAGTGTTTTGTGAGACTCTTTTATCATGAAGCCTTTCGACGCGTATGCAGCAAGCACATATTTTGATATGACGCGCAATGTTCCCATGACGCACCGTACACATATTTTGACATGATGAGCATGAAGTACCACACTTAATTTTTATAGTTAAATAATTGCACTACAAATAAATGGATGATGCACTTATTCTGTGACATTAGTGTGCTCTAAGGAGATTAAAGCAAAACCCTCTAAGTGTGTCTTAAGGGGGTCACACATCAGACGAGAAACGCCACGTCACTTTGCACCATGAATCTACAAACAGAACGCATTATTTTCTATGAATGTATGAACACTGGTGGCAGTTGTCGGCAGCTATGCGAGGTGACTCTGGACACTGCTCAAATCCACATAGCTTAACATTAAATAACATCATATTTGTCCCAAATCGTTAGCGATTAACATTGGCTGCTAACGTATATTTTGCATTTTGAAGTAGACACTATCTTACTAAGCTTGCGCTATTTAATGTGCACTTCCGGTGTACGATACCTACGAGTTGTCCTAGACGCAACGCGGCGTTGCACTTCTCTTCCGGTGTGCGAACCCCTTAAGATGTTTTCTATGTCTATGCAAGTTTTTTTGGTAAATCCCTCCACTTCTAAAAACCCCACTTATTTGGACAAGAATAGTAAACAGGCGTAAAATTACTAAGGATGCGAATAGAAACGTTGCAAATGATGAAAGTCAGAATTCAAAAGGTAAAATGAAGAAGCTGAAGCAAACATTAGGGGACACTGTGATAAATCTGACTGCCACATTCAGGTCGTGTTCAGGGCCAAGTACTCACAAGGGACTGAAGTTTGAATGTAATCCACGGTCTTTCACATTCGGCTTCTGTGCACATTGCCAAAAAAATCAATGTGACGCTTTACGGATTCTGCCAATGATCCGATAATTCTGAATGGCCTGAGGCCGGGATTAAGCGGATTTAGGTGACGCTCATTTTACATTTCTGGCTTCTGTTGCAAAGGAAGGTCATATCAGGCCATACAGACATATAGACATTTAGTCTCATCTCGTATCCCACTGGGAAAAAATGTTTATTAAACTATAAAACATGCTTTTGGAAAGTCCGAACTGGGATACTATGTAACTACAATTACAACATAACCACTACAAAAGACTTCACTAAACATTCAATGAAAGCAGACTTTAACGTTGCCCAAAATTGCAAGTGTATAGTCTATGAAGATACTGGATTAGATACACACTGTTTTTTAACAGCCCACAATGCATCATTCTGTGTAGCCATAATATTCTGCCATCTCCGAGTTGCTCACTTGATACAGAGATAAATTGTAATGAAATACAGGGCTGAGTAAGCGAAAAGAAGATCGTAAATTAGTATGACAAGGTCTCTATGTACCTCCAACCTTGCTATTGCCAACAGCAGAGTGCTCAACTTAACAAGTCTCACACAAACATTTCGGAAGTTACAACACATTGTTGGGTATTTGGCCAAGAACCTATGAGTGCCTCTCTCTTTCATTAGTTTTTTTGATCATTTGGCAGATTTCCAGAAATGGCATTGAGTTGAAATAGTTTTATACGGTAATGTGCTTTTTTTAAGTTAGTTGCACATTTGCAGCCTGACAACTCAAAATTGCAGGTTTTTTTTGTATTGCAACATAAAGTCCTGCATCACACAGGAATGTCTTTACATGGCATCTTATCAGATAATTCATTATTGCATCATTTCAGATATTAATAGATATAAGTTCCTGTTTTGAACCAATAATTGGCTGGTTGACCTGCATGTATTGTACTGTATATTATGCTGACAAAGTGTAGTTGAAATGGAAAGCAGATGAATTACGTAGTGTAAACGGCACTAAACAGCTTGAAAAGTTTGGGTGTAGTTCACTCTAGTGCTTAATTTACTTCTCATTCTGTCATCTCTATAGAAATAAAATGTGGTTATTTTTTTTTTATTCTGCGAGTACCGCATTAAATGGCGTTTAAATTTTAAAAGTGGTTGTATTCTAGAAAGCTTTTAATTTAAGAAAATGAATACGCCCATAGATAGAGAGATAGATAGATAGATAGATAGATAGAAAGATAGATAGATAGATAGATAGACTTCATTTATGTTGTATAGATCTGAAAACACTGTATATATAACAATCATTTTGCGGGCATGGCCTCTTTTATGACATTTCCAACAGCTCATTCGTTCCTGTATTGACCTGCTTGTGAAAGTGTGCTGTGTCGCATGGCTATTGTGCTCAGAAAATAAGATTGTGAGTCAACTTGATTCATTTATCTGAAGGCATAAACAGGGCCTGAGGGTTACGCATCATCTCTCCACGCTGCATGCAGGAACACATCCGTTTTAATAGCAGGATACTAAGTAAAACGAATGCCAAATGGGCCTGAATGTATTATTAATCTTGCTTAACAGTCGCTGAGTTCTTTTCATCTGGCTTATTACACTCACTGATAAAGCTTTGCAATGACGGGTGACCGTTTTAGTCTGACACAGCAGGGACCCACAGGTTCAGGGGTCTAAAAACAATCCTGAAATTACTATTATTATTTTGTTGTGTTTATTTGGATTGCTATTTGTGTAGCTATTTAGTCATTTTGCAGACACATTTATCCAAAAGGAACATTGCAGTCAGTGGCGGCTCGTGACTGCTTATCCGAGGGGTGCAAATTCAAAATAAATGTTCGTAGTGTCATGTCTGTTGCTTGTGTTTTGAAAATATGTGTTTGTTGCGTCATGTGAACCATGTGCATCAAGTGTTTTGTCAAAATAAGTGCCTGCTGCACACACGTCAAAACCGTTTATGATAAAAGAGTCGCTCACATTCACAAAATACTCGCAAGACACTTCCTTAACAGTAAACTCTGATTAGGCATGAGATTATGTGAGTATCTGGCAAACGCAAGTGTCTCTTTTATTATAAACCCTTTAGACGCTGCAGCAGGCACTTATTTTGACGCACACGTGCAGAACACATATTTTGAAATTAAGAACCACACACATGACAGGCTACATACATGTTGTGACGAACTTCACATCGAGGGCCCTCGAAAAAAGAGGGGGCTTATTTGCATATCTCCATAAACTAAATGAGGCAAGTTACATTCAAGCTGTTTTAAAGCACAAAAAAATTACTGTCACATGAAAAACATTTACATATGCTATTATGATGCTTAAAGGTGACTACATGGGGACTGTAAGAACAAAGCACTTATTGGCACTCATTGACTCATTTCCAGTAGTCTGGAAACATTCACCTGTAGTACACATTGCAACTAATAACTTCAGTTGAAAAACACAAGAATACTATGCCCGTTACACAATATAACGCCCAGTGTTTCCTGTTCGGAATTGCTCCCTGTTAAAAAAGAATTGCTGGTCAGGGGCATATGTCGAGATTTGAACACTAGTATGCTGGTGTCCCTACCAGGCTTTTTAATGAGTTTAACCAGCAAGCTTTCCTTGGTCAACCAGCCACTTCAGGAACATCATGCTGTCTGATCAATATGGCTGTGCTGGTAAATTCATACTGGCCTACACTTGTCTTTTCTTTATTTTCTTTTAAAAGCCATGCCAGCTTCTAGGGCTGTATTCATAAAGTCTAATAAAATAAGACTAAAAAAGATTTTTTAAATTAATTTCATCTAAAAAGCTTAGAACTATGTTTGGATTAACTTGTTAACATTTTTTTCCCGAAAGTATCAACAGATTAAAAGAGGTTTCTCACAGTGACAGAATATGTTTATTAGCCATACATTTTGGAGGATTTTACACTTGTCTTTTCAACTGGTTTGATATCTTTGATGTTGTTTATTAAAAAAATAATACAATTTACAATAAAAATGCTGAACTTTTCCAAGCCATGCATGGGTAAAAAACATGGGTACAAACCAATGTTGTAGTTAAGACCACCTAAACCGAGACCAAGACTTTGAGGGATCAAGACCGAGACCAAAAACAATTGAGATCAAATTACATCTTAAATATTGTGTATTAATTTTGTTGACAGATTTCTTTTTGGACAATCCCTCATTTAACTCTTACCGGCACAATATTAACAAAGGAAATCAAAATAAGAGATAAATCGAAGCGATTACTTTAAAAGTCAAAAGTTTTACATTCAATCACATTATAATGATGTTAATACATACTGTAAATTAGACAGTGCACCAGCTGTCGTCTTGACCAGTCTTAATAAATAAAATCCTGAGACCAAGACCAAAGACAGTCGAGACTGAGACAAGATCAAGACCATCAAAAAATGTCATTAATCAGATGCAATTGTCACGTGCATCTCTTCAGTAAAGCCGGTTCTGTGACTATTCTGTGTAGTAAATGCCGCTCCATCTGGTGAGTCACAGAACCGGCCTTACTGACAAGATGCGCGTGACAATTGCATGTGATTAATTGTGCAGCTGTACGTCTTGGTCTCAAATTACTACAATACTAGTACAAACCCAACTGTTGGTTTAAATTAACTTAGAAAATTAGGTTACACTTTACATGAAGGGGTGTGCATAAGACTGACATGACACGTTTCAGGAACTGTCATTAAGTCTCATTTGTTACATTTTTTAATTGTTAATCCATAGATGACATTGTTTGAGATGTCTTTGTTATTATCACAACTTGACATAAACCAATACATCATAACTTGTCATGACAACTTGACATTAACCAATACATCATAACTTGTCGTAAATCTGTCATAAACATGACATAGCAGAATAATTAAAAAAATTATAAAACTACCTAGCTTTATGTGTTAAAATTACATTAAACTGCCATTTAAATGTCATTAGGTGTGAAATAGTTTTATAAAAACATCATGTATATTTTTCTTAACCTCAACTACAGTGGTACAATGCAATAAAATATAACTTTTTTCAATTTCAATCATTATTCAATTATTATTATTGGATTCTTGGATTTTTTTCTTAAACACCTGGAGGAAACAAACAAAACAAAACAAAACAAAACAACATTATGAACTGAAGAATATTAATGACACTGTTATAAAACTATATTAACACTGACATTTTAATGACAAATTATATTTGTACCATTGAAGTTGAAGCCAAGAAAAATATTCATGACGCTGTTATAAAACTATTTGACAGAGTATTAACATTTAATGACATTTTAATGAGAAATTTAATTTGCATCACTGGTAAAAAGTGGCCAGTTATGTTGTATTGGTAATGTCAAGTTGTCATGACAAAGAATTTTCAAACAATGTCATCTTTTCATTAAAAATGACATCATTGAACAAAAAGTTGTCATAAATGTGCATAAAATCTCCTTCATGTTCATGAAACATGTCATGTCATGATTATGAAGGTATCATGTCAGTGTTATGAACAACTCTTCAAGTGTTACCCTATTCACCTAGTCCATCAACCATGGTTAAAACAACTCAGCATTTTGGGCTCAACAACCCAGCATAGGTAAAATTTATAACCTATAAGGGTTGGGTTTGTCCCTTTTTGACCCAGCCACAGGTTGAAAATAGCCCCGCCTTTTTTTTTGAGTGTACAATAAGGAATTTTTTACGTTACACACTGATATCAGTTAACATATCCTGTATCACAATGAACAATACTTCTACAGTACTTGCTATTCGGTTAATTTCAACATTTACTTTTACATTTTTAAAGCTGTATTTGTTAACATTAATGCACAAATAACTAACATGAAGAAACGAATAACAATTCTACTTGAATTAAATAACTTTAAAAATTAAATAAAAATGTTAGCTAATGCATAAACTAATGTTAATGAAAATAAAATACTTTTTTTCTGTTTAGCATAAAATATGTCATGGTAATAATGTTACATATTGCTGGGTCTATGAAGTTAATATTAATGAACTTGCAATTAATATTTTAATTTTAGGGTATTTGGTTACTTTACACGATAAACACTTTTGCTTCTGTAAAGGTCACACTTTTAGTGTTTAACTTTTAAATGTTTAGTGGAGAGCACCAGCTCTATATAGTTCTGTAAACTAGGCCAGCAGGTTAATTATTTGGGTCAGTGGAGTTCTTGAGATTTTTGAGAACCCCTTCCCTGTCTAACAGATCAAATTCATGTTTAACAGCTGCTGCTCAGAGGGAACTTACAAGATGAGCCAATAAAAAGAAAAATACAGTCTCCTTCTCAGGAGTTTTTATAAAACAATGATACATTTAAAACATTTTCTCTACGGCAAGAATGACAAATGCTTCATTGCTATTAACTGCTAAGAAAACAATTGTGTCTGCAAGTCATGGAGAAAACTACATTGTAGCCAGCATTACTCTGAGCTACAGAAATCATGGCTCATCGCTAAAATAAGCCAGGACTTGTTGCTCCAGTAAAACTGGCACAGAAAAGCTTTTTATCAGAACCAAAACATTCAAAAAGAATAATTATAGAATTTTTTACCTAAATTGACATCTTCCGAAAAAATATCTTACTCACTGGGGCAAACGTGGAAATAATTCTTCATTAGAGTTGGGAATCAACAACTGGTTCATTTTAAAATGGTTAGTTTTTGAATATTGAACTGATTTTCATAATGCCTTGTTCTGTTAAAGGCAGGGTATTTGATGTTTAAAAATGCTTAAGGTAGCCTACAAGCACTGAAATCACGATCCCACCCTTCATTCAAATCACCATCCAAAGCCACGCCTTCTCCAAAAACACATGAACACGCACAGACCAGACATCCACGGTGCACATCTCATGTCTCATTCATCAGGGAGAAAACTTTGCAGTACAAAGTGAATAACATTACCAAAATAACCAACATAAACAACTGTTTTAAATCGGAATTAGCAACGACCCTTTCAGACCCTTTGCCTCCCACAGCTGTTTGCTTTTCATGGTAAAGCAGTAAAGTTACCGGTGTTAATTCAGGTTTGTGCTCTTTGCTGATCCAGACAGTTTTTGGCGTTTTAAAAAATTTCTTTAGTTTTGTGGCTCCTGTGCAGGTTGCCAATTCAGCAGGAAAGTTTGCCAATCTTCCTCTGTTTGCAGATGGGAGGTGAGCGCACGTGAACTCGCTGATGACGTATAGACCCTTTTACTGTTTGTACACAATGATGACGTGGCTACGTATGCATGCGCAGTTTGGCAACGACAGTATGGCAAGAACCAGCCGTGAAGCAACACATACAGAGAAAATTATTTTAAAAACTTGACTTATCAACTTTTTCAACACAGCTACCAGATCGGTGTACTATCGTGGAGTGGATAGAAGATGTTAGCAGAAGGCCAGATACAAATTTACATATATTTTTATAATATATTAGTGCAACCAAACGCAACAACCAGACATTTTGATGCTGGGAAACGTTAGAAACAATGGGGAACAACACAACTTCTGTTGCCAAAATGCGTTGTTGAATCTACTCAAATCAACTTGTTATAACTTATAAGTTGACTTTTTTCAACAAGTTGTACCAACTGATCTCGTCATGATAAATAATAGTAATTTGACTTGACTTGTGAATCTAAGTTGACTCAACAAAAAAATTTAAGGCAGCAAATATTTTTTTAAAGTGCATTTTTAATGGAGGTGGCGTTTTGTGGCTTTTGCATCTGAACTTCTCAATCGTTGACCCAAGTGCTGTGCAGTAAATGAAATAACAGGTTCCCACAACAACATGCATCACAATGTATAGCATAAAATACACCAAGGTCAAATTAACTACAGCTAACAGCTGGAGAAAATACACTTTTAAATACACTACTGTCAAACATTTTCCAAGTAGCAATATGCTGACCTATGATTGCAGTTAAAGACAAGGTGGTAATGGTGCATCAATAATGACCCTATTGCACACAGAGTCTCTGTGTTCCCTGTTGCTGCTTTACAGAGTCCAAGAACAGTGTGATTTCTTCTAGTTGGTCCCTAGAGATGGTTTGTATGCTTTTTCTCTCCGCTGGCATAATTAGACATCCACATGCCCACGCCACACCCGTCACCCCATAATGAAATTGTTTGCATGGGGGAGTGAATCTGCCTCGTCCCTTTACTTACAAACAGCTTAGTACACCTTCCCATTTCCTCTGCAACACACTCAGACACAGTGTTTCTACCCATGCAATGTACACTTTCATAACAGAAAAGGCTATGTATGGATTGATAGACGTAGCCTATCAATCAAGACTATAGAGCTGCAACAAGTGGAATTCATTGTCACAACTAAATCTACATTTATAAAATTGCATTAACATATACGCATTCATATAAGTATGTATACATTATCAGTATGTATGTTCCCTTGGATCGACCCCTTGACCTTGGCAATGCTAAAGCAATGCTCTACCAGTTGAGATACAGGACTTGTTTTATTTAAAGACAAATGAACAGTTCTGCAAAAGCAATGCAATTGACATCCAGGTCATCAGAGAATGTTATGCAGAATTCACTTGTAATAAATAATTTGTAATATTGTTCTTATAGCAGTAGATAGTGTTAATGACAAGATTAATATGAGAAAAAATTCCTGGTTGTTTTAGTGCAATAAATTGTATTTTTTAAAACCAGCTTACAGAGATTCAAAAATGGTAAAGAAATGTATAATCTTGTTTTTTTATTTAATTTTCTTTGTGTTAGTGAGAATTTTTTTTAAATGAACAAGAAGTACAACAGAAACTACAGCAGGGGTCTCCAACCTTTATGTGATCAAGGGCTACCACAATGGATAAAGTTAACTAATAGTACTAGTCGTTTTACTCAGTTAGATTAACTTACTTTTCTTGGAACAGGTAACTTATTTATGGTTTGTTGTTGTTTTTTTATTCTGTGAAATGATGGCACGAAACGTTTATTCAATCAATGCGCCCACTCAGTTTCGTTTTGGGCAGCTGTAAAGCGCTACATACCTCAGTATGCAGTTTTGCACAAGCACCAGTCTTCACAGTAGAAACAGAAACTCTTCTAAATCTCGAAGATAAATGAACAATAAACACTAACAAGTCATAATAAAGTCACATATAATAGCGTTTAAATTCAAATTTCCAACTCTACTAATGCAGTCCCATGCAAAGCATGCTGGGAACTACGAGTCCACTGCAAAGTTATGTTCATGTAATTTCAACACAAAATTATTAAGTTAATTTCCTTCTTACAAATTTAAGTGGATTATATGTGATTAAATTGACTCAATAACGTGTTAATTAGAATTACATAAATTGTTCAAATTCTTATATTTTTTAACTCATATTTTGATAAAAAAACAAGAATTTAAAATTTTAAAAACAGTTTACTCATTTTATTATTGTTAAATCTAAGCACAGAAACACTTTTTACAGTGAATAGAACGTGCTTTGGTGGGCAGTTCACAGACTCCATGCGGGGCAACCTGGTCCCCCTGGGCACCATGTTGGAGACCACTGCACTATAGCAGTGGTTTCCAAACTTTTTCAGTGTGCCCCCCCCCCCCCTTGTGTACGGTGCATTCCTTTGCGGCCCCCATAGAAAATTTGTGACAAAAAACTGTTCTAAAACTCAACATTTTAATAAAAAAAACATTAAATTATACAAAAATGTATTGCTGTTGGTTAGTAGCCTTATTTTTTTAGGTTTAATTACACAGAATTCATGATAAATTAATGTATTTCATAAAATGTCATAAAACTGGGGCCCCCCTGGCACCATCTCGCGGCCCCGGCCGCACTATAGTATATGGCTAAGGCCGAGATCTGATTTTACCATCACCAAGTCAGTCCAGAAATTTTATGAATAGATGGATAACCCACATAAAAGAATAGCATACACTTTAATATGTACTATAGTAAAAAGTAGTAAAATTCTTAGATACTATTTTGTTTTTAAACCTTATTATAGTAAATATAAAAGTATACGGTAACACTTGTAATGCTGTTTTGTTAACATTAGGACATGCATTAACATTAACTAAATATATACAACAAGGAATATAATGTATTAGCATTTTTTATCTTTGTTAATGTTAGTAAATGCCAATACAATTTTTCATGTTAATTCTCCATTGCACATATAATGTAAACATTTACAACTTTTGATTTTAAAAATATATTAGTAAATGCTGAAATGAACCTGAACAGATTTATAAATGCAGTAGAAGTAGCCTTGTGCATTAGTTCAAGTAATGCATTTACTAATGTTATTGTAAGGTGTTACCAAATAGGCTATAACATAGTATTTACTACAGTTACTAGATAGTTAATATTACATAATATTATAGTTTACATTGACTACATTAGCCTACTACATTTTTTTGTAATTTACTATAGTTAATATTACAGTATTTTTCATGACTGCCTAAATCTATGAGGACTGTGGCAATAGGACATTACAACCACATAAGTCTACATATATCCGCTTTAATAGTTTTAAAAGTAAAGTATTTAACACGAACATCTAATAGACTACTTTAATCTTGTGCTTGTGTAAACAAGAATATTGACATTAAATGACCCATTCTGTGCCTCTCTCTCCCTCTTACCCAACAGTCTAAAGTCTTATATATTTCATATATGTTTATTAAACAGATATTAATAAGCTGACAAGGTGCAATACAGTTAAGTTATTGCGCGTTTAGTTCGAAGATAAAGACAAGAATGACCGCATTTATTCTGTTCTCCTTGCGCTTTTTTTATATCATTTTTGATCTGCGTTTTGCGTGCCCTTTGCCCCTCAAACACTGTTCTGCGCCATTATAACCCGAATATTTGCCGCCAGCTTTGTCGCGCGATCCCTGCACACTTGGACCAATACTTGGATATTTCAGATCATATACATACACCTTGCGTTGCGGTGTTTCTTTAAATATCGTCGAGAGAACACCTGATTCAAAAAGTTACATTATGATGCGAAAGTTGCAGCGCTCACACGACTGCTAAGCTACATTTCGCACGCGAACAAGTCGGTTTAAGCGAACTCTAAAGTAAAAAAACTCGCTTTGCGTCTTTTTTCGACAGTCTTTCAACGATATTGTCGGATTGAGATGACATCTTGAGAATGACATTGGCTGGTATACGAAGCGCTTGACCGTTTCTATTTCGCCCGCAGTCAGCGGAAGCGGCGGTATTTACATGCGCGTTGACACTTTTGTCATTTACAGAAACGTCCGCGCGATTTGCGATAGGTTTGTGTCGTTAAAGTGACGTGTTTTGTTTGCTATTTGTACGACTCAAGGGTAACTTGTGCTAGAGTTTGTGTCTGAGGGGCGTTTACCGTGTTTGAAGCTAGCAGCAGCTCTCTGGCAGACCACGGGGTGTCGGGAGTTTGACAAGCGGCTTATGTAATGCTGGCGATTCCCCGCACGCGCGTCAGCGGACACCGAACACGAATAACGATTATACATAGCGAGGTGTAAAGTTTATTTCGCTCAATATCGTGCGCGCGTCGACGCCAGTGCACGTTTATTTTTGCGCGAGTTGTTTGTTAGCTGCGCGCTGCCGTGAAATAGTGTCGAAGCTGCAACGCAGCGCGTCTTGGCAACATATTTTAACATTTATTCACCATGAGGGAAGTTAAGCGAGCAAGTGTCGCGTATGTGATCTGAACGTCTGAAACGCTTTGGATTCGTATAGAAATGCACTTTTCGTCATAAATCTAATAAAGGTAAGTGTGTCTCATGGACTTGGGGTCATTTCTGTTTCATGCGCAGTTTTTGCTAAAATACTATCTGCAAACAGATTATGTGTTTAGGTTTACATTTCATGTCGGCGAATTTATAATCGTGACATTTCTAATAACCTACGCAGCTTTTATGTTGCTTTTAAGCGTCACTCTTAAAGCCCTGCTTGCGTCATTTAGACACTCCATGTCATTTTGAGTTTAAACCATATTGTTGGATTTGTTTATGATTGTCGTTAATAAATTAAATATATGCGTATGTTTCTTATTTACCTTTACTTGTGTCTATCAAGCTTTAACGAACATTTAGCGGTTTGTCGTAGACTTGAGTTCGTTCGGGGTGCAGTAGCAGAGCTCGACCGACAGGTGGCCGCACTGCGGTGCCTCCGCTGATGTATTTGTGGGATTTTATGAGTTTTAATGTCGCTGCGTGCCTCAACCCTTCATTATCTGAACAAACAATCGCCACATCAAGCTCCATTTTGTGGGATGTGTTTGAATCCCAGAAGGACGGGAGTAAATAGTACTGAAATGTTGCTTATACGTTCACTGACAGGAAATCTTGTGTGGAGGGGTCAGAGACAAAAGTTTATTATTTTATTTTAAATAGCCGAATAGTTTATTATAACATGTTAGAAAAGAAATGAAGTATGCAAATCCTTCATGTATTGTGTCTATGAGAGATGGAGTGCTTTTATTGTGTCTATAGTGCTTTTGTTCTTGTATGAAATGTAGTTTGATATCCTGAGTTCATTCTGCTGAGAGGAAACCCATGCAGGTTAAGTCTAGACATGCACCAGTGAAAATCTGAATGGGAAACAATTCCCGAAAAACTCGCTATTATAAGTGTTTCTGGTGCAAAATTAAGCCTAATTCAATTCAGAGACGGCATTTGTTTACACTTTATTTCATTGAATAAAGCTCTATTCCTGCTTTTGTGTTAATAAAATTAACATACGTTTGTTTTCACCCTTTATCTGTGTACAATAGGATCAAGATATGGATCGTGGACTGAAACGCAACCATAAAGAAGCTGAGAGTTTAACCTTCGGGGACTGCATCGAGAGAGGCCTCGTGCCGGACATCGACGTCAGTATTTCCTCTTTAAACACGTCAGACGATTTTTCGAACGGACTGAATGCTGGTGACAATCACATGAATCTTTCCATGGCAGAGCCATCCTCGATAGGACATAACACACTGGAACCAAACGTTAAAATATTCAAACCTTTCAGAATGCATCACCACCAGCACAAAGTAAATGATCCTCTTACTCTTAGCATCGGTGAAAACTTTTCTATGTTGGACGAGAGCATCGCAGACTTAAATCGCAATTCTGGCGCCCAGGCCCCGGACACTTTCACAATGAAAACGGAGCCGTTTTCTCCTGTCGAGAAAGATCGACAGGACTTTCCTTTCTATGGTCACCAGGATAAAGATAGTAGCGAGAGACTTTCTGGAGAAAACACGCTGGACATCCTAAAGGATCTGGACTTTCACGGCTCCCTGTCAGATCTGAATGAGTTTTACGTTGCAGACGAGACTGCCTTCCTCTCCTCCCTGGCAGTGGATGATGCCCTGCTGGGAGAGAGCACCTTGCTGAAGGATACCAGCCCTGTTGTCACTGGCAACAGCGCAGCCTGTACAAATGTGAACGGCACGGGGAAACGGCAGCAGATGGTGGAAGCCAGTGTCAACATGCCAGTTGTAAAGATGGAGAAAGACACAGATTATATCCAGCTGTGTACACCGGGTGTCATCAAACAGGAGAATAATGAAAGGCGGAGCTACTGTCAGATGTCAGGAATGGGTGGGCATCACAGTGTGCCCGCCACGGTGGGAGATATGGGCGGACAGGGATTCCACTATGGAGCCGGCAATGCCGTGACTTTACCAGATCAGAAACCAGTGTTCGGCCTGTTTCCTCCTCTGCATACCATAAATGACAACTGGGTTCGAGGAAATGGATATGGAGATGGGATGCAGCGAACCAACGAGAACGTACTTCCGTCCACCTATCCCTTCAGCAGGTAGGACTGAGTATTGAAGGCTGATGAATGAGCGGCTTCGGGATTATTAAAATGATTATGAATGATTATCTAGAATAATTATGGGCAATTTGCTACAGAATCAAAAAAACTAGGCTGAGGCGGTGAAAATGGGGTTCCCACAGTCATTAAAGAAATAGTTGAGCAGAAAATGAAGCTTTTCTCATGATTTTCTCACTGCCTTTCTTTAGTTAAACACATTTTATATTTAAATGCCGCCGTTCTGAGACTTAATAGGCCGAAGCTCAAAAAAGCACAAACATCCATCATTAATGTAATTCAAATGACTCCACTGAGTTAATATATCAATATTCTAAAATAAAATGGTACATTTGTAAGTGATTTGTATTTTAATATTTTATTTCACTTTTATTTTCTGATTAACTATTCCTTTAAAAACTGGAAATCTATGAAAATTTTTAACAGGGCTGCACGATATTAAAGAAAGATGCGAAAAACGGAAAATTACATAACAAACATATGCTTCACATCCTGATGGTTGATCATCTTTCACACATCAGAACAGACACAAGCACTAACAAATGTGTAACAGTCTCTGCTAAAACTTTGACTTTATACAACAAACTTTTGAATTAGGTATTAAAATCATTCAGCTATTGCAAACTGTCTTTACCAGTGGTCTCCAACATGGTGCCCGCCAAAGCACATTCTATCAATAGCCTCTTTGATATTTATTTATTACATAAAAAAGCCAAGCTAATATAAAAAATATGTAAAATTTTAAACAATGATTAAACATATCAACAAGTAAAATAAAATAAAATCAAAAATTAAAACAAAAAAGTTTTTAGTAGACTTTATCAAAAAGTAGCCCTCCAGATGTGTGTTTTATCCATTGTGGTAGCGCTTGTTCACAAAAAGCTTGGAGACCCCTGATCTATATTATATCTATGATATTGCAATGCCTTTGGTATATTGCGCTTCCCTTATATTTAAATTTGAGATATTTTATATTTGCTCGCTCAGTTCTAAAATAAAAACTATATAATTTTTTAATAAAAAATAATTTTCCACCAATCACTAATAGTTAAGATGTGATGTTCTGATTTGTTGAGCAAACCCATCTACCTTGTCGTATTTTTGGAAACCTAACAAGGAATCTCATATGTGTTTGATTAAGCTGTTGATTTCAACATTAATTAGTTGGAAAAGAGTGTGTGCCGATCCCCTGAGCCCGTGTGTCCTGATCTGTATTGGTGCCGTTCCTCCCCGACACAAACACATGGGCCTTCTTGAGTTCCCCTCGGCCCAGAACAGCACATATGTGCTCCTCTCTAAGCCAGGGTTCAGATGGCTTAAAACACCAATAACACCTCTGCATAGGGCATACGGCTGATATATCACTGAATTTTGGACTTTGTAATATAGTTTTTTTGGTGAGCAAAGCCAGAAGCTGTAAGTCAATATGACAGATAATTCTCTGAGTTTTGGAAACAAATAAAGGAGCTTGTCTTTGCTATTTAGGGTCGGGCTTTCTAATTAATAGTTAAGGGTTAAGCTGTGACGGGACGTTGTGATCCTCCTTGGATGAAATGCCGATTTATACGTTCTGTGAGGTTTTAAATGTTGTGTGCTTGTTGTGTATTTTGTGAGGTCATCGCTTTGGTGCGTGTTTCGAATTTGTATATTCAGTACAATTCTGTTTATTGCTCTGTCATGCATGAAACAGTGACTTAGTTGTTCTTTCATAGCTCTTTGTTAATGTTTTCCTCTTTTACTTAAGATAAACCTTTAAAACTTATGGTTAATGAAGGTTAATCTTGT
Organism: Paramisgurnus dabryanus; assembly: GCF_030506205.2. Classification (NCBI taxonomy): domain Eukaryota; kingdom Metazoa; phylum Chordata; class Actinopteri; order Cypriniformes; family Cobitidae; genus Paramisgurnus; species Paramisgurnus dabryanus. The sequence continues at coordinate 20,994,592 of NC_133354.1, forward strand.
AGTTCCTTGCCACGTTGCTGCCTTTAATGTATGTCAACAATTGGGAGACTGTTGACATATTAAGACAGGAGTTCAATTACAATCCTACAGACACTTTGCATTTCATAATATCTATGTTAAAGTTACTAGATTCCTGTTAAACCAACTTTGACATATTTCTGGCTTATATCAATGTTTGTTATCTACACTTTCCCCTGACTAATTTTTTATCGACTCATATAAATTAATTTAACAACATTAGAGCTTTTTTGTATAGTTTATGGCTTAGTAAGATGAAACCACTCCCTTTAAAAAGTCTAATCAAAACAGTAATGGCTTTATACTACTAATTCCAAAATAAGATATTCCTTAGATTCCTTAGACACATACGCATATAACAATAAATGTAAATTGTAGGTAATATAAATATCTACAGTGATTGCAAGGCAGCACTCAATATATATTTATAAATCTTACTTGTGAGGTTTTGTTAAACTCATAACCTGAACCAGAATTTAGCCCAATCCTCTTAGCTAATGTTTTTTTTAAAATACATTAATAATTTTAATCTTAGGTGTGCAATTTATCTTTTGTAAACTTTCATTGAAATAAATTGAATAAAACATCTTAGAATGTTGTACTATTTAAAACTAAAAGCATTAGGTTGCCCCTGAATCGTGATTGGCCTAAATTTATTTTTATGATTGGTCTATTTTTATGCATTTATTTATTTACGACTTCCTTGCTAATTTTAACCATTTCTAGCCTCCTTTTACTGCACAGATTTTTGTTGATTCTTGTTTGCAGCACACATCGAGTATTGCGTTTCCTGCAATAAATGCATGTCTAGTTTTTATTGATGTATAATTTCAGATTAGTCATTAATGCATGTAATTACATTTAAACAAATTCATTACAATTTTTGTTTGTGAAGATTTTAAACAGTTCATGTTAAAGTGTTATTTTGTGCAACTATACCACATATTCACTGACAACTTTTCAGTCAGTTCATTTCACAGAGGATTTACTGATCTCTTTCCAGAGGTCTGGACTGTGACCTGACTCAGTTATGAAAGTGACGATAAATCAAACTTTCAATAAAGCCACACCAACATTTATCAGGTGATAGTCAGGAAAAGACGCATCAGGACTGATTCATGGTGATGTTTAAAAATAGTCTTTCACAAAATGGAGTCAGGCATCTCATTTCAATATATTTTTGTTGTAATCATTTAGGAATATTGTAAAAAACTAGTTTGTTGTAATATTTAGAGATCGAATCATCATGTAAAAATAGATTTTTAGTTTAATAAATTTTAGGGCGTCTCTACTTTACATGTAGTAGTATGTAGTGTATGTGCATATGTAGTTTGCCTTTACTGTGTAAACATGGGCCTACTGTTCACAAGTAGATTTCAGCATCAAAACTCTTTCATTTAACCTTTGGACCTTTTAATTTACTTTTACTTGTTTACATGCTTGCAGTGCATTGAAGCTATACATTTTATCAGTATGTGTAGGAATCAGGCCCATGAACTTGGCATTTCTACTGTAGGTCCAGGCTCGATCAGGGTCACTAACTGGGGAACAAATGGTAACATGATGATGAAGAGGGCACAATTTTTTCCCAGTCCCCATGAATTGAAGTAATTTCTTTGGTTTGTTTCAGCTCATTTTTGGACCTAAGAATCAGGCTAATTAAATTTCCAGAAGCAGGAGCTGAATTTCAGCAACTTTTATAGTGCAGACGAGAGAAATACCTTGTCCATATCGGTCTGTTCTGCTCTCTTTCCTGTAGACAATATACCAAAATGTGCTGCTTTGGTTAACATTGATAGTAGTTGATGCAAGAACACATTTAATTTGGCCGATACTTGACCTTAAGAAGATTGACAGCTTGGGTCCTTGCAATAGATTTGAAATAAAGTGAAAATAAGTGGAAATGCATACAAATTCGTCAAGGTTATATGTGACCCAGGACCACAAAACCAGCGTTACGTAGCATGGTTAGGGCTCTACACAAACTTTTTGCAATGGTTGCACTGGTGCGCCTAACTTTTTTTAGGTGCACCAGCACAAAGTTAGGTGCACCCAAATGTTTGACTGCATTGCATGCGCACACAGACTTGGACTCTTTCTTGCATTTTGTCTCTTTCGCGCACAGACTCGGTCTCTTTCATGCATTTTGGCTCTCTCTCGCGGCTTTCACTTCACATTTGTCCACAGCCACAGCTCATAGGTAAGGCCGTTTCACACGGTAGAATTGCCGCGCGGCTGCAGCTTTCGCATGTATAGTGGAAGCGTTTTGTGCAGCATTTAGTGCAAATATGTTTAGCACAGGCAAGGTGTGTGGACCAACTCCGCTTCACCTCTGTATCCGCCCCCGTTTTGCCACTTCCCACACATCTCCTATTGAAAAAGAACCAAACACTTGAGGTTGCCGCAAACCATGTGAAACACCCATTATGAGGGAGAGAGGTTCAAAGACGGCCGTTTTCCCGGTCTTGCGTCCAAAGATAGCCTACGATAGTTTTCTGACAGTGTCAGAAATTGGGCATGAGCACCGCACAGTGTGTTTGCTGCTACGACCTGCATGCTGGTATTTGTTTACCACGATCGCATGCCATTTATATTGTAAAGAAAAGGTTATTAGTAACTGAAATGTCACTTTAGTCATTTCATTGGTATTTAACACATTTGACTGTCATTAGCTGCAAAACCCTCTAACTACATGCAAACAAAATCTCCACTTCTAAAAAGGTTTACTGTCCTTTCTGAATTAAGGTGAAATCAGTTAATATCCTAATATATTTGATAACTCTTGCAACTTGGCGTACGAATGCCGTGGTTTATCCAACTCTTCCTTTATTTACTTAGAGGGCTTTGCTGAAAAATCTTTGTGGTTTAATGGATTCTACAGACAAACCGGTATTTCTGAATGGCATGAGGCCAGGATCAAGCGGATGTGAAGCAAAAGTATTTAATGAACGTTTAATACATGCAAAGAGCATTTGGTCAATTTGATTATCTTATTTTTGACAGAGGTGGTGTTTAGTAGCTTTTGCAACTGATGTCTTCATATATAAATAAGATATACAGTTTTATTTACACGCATAGATGCTGTGTCAATCAATTAAAGCTCAAAAATGGTTTTGAATAGGTATGGTCTGTGTATATCACTGGTTTAATCTTTTATGCATTAATTATTTGATGTATCTGAGCTTTATTCCACACAAATATACTTTGCAAATATTATAATTGTTTTCCATCCTCCATTTCATGATATACTAACACTCTAGGGATTATAGAGATATAATCTGCTCATGAATCCAGCACATGCTGTGGAATGACATAAGAGGTTTTGCTGGTTTATTCAGGCGAGCAGATGCCGGCTCAAATTGAAGAATAGTCCTTCATGAAAATAAAACTCATTCCTCTGGATGACACCCAGACGCAAAGGACATGTGTCAGCCGAATGGTTACGTAAATTGAGTCAATTGGTTTCTATTCTGAAGTTGTGATTTTACACCTTCCTGCATGAGGCTGTTATGTTGTTTCTCGCAGTTAGACTAATGATAAGATAAATTATTATTTTGCGTTGGAAGTAAAAGTACATAACAGATTTCCTGTTTGGTTTCCAGCGAGGGTCTCTTGACTGTAGTGATGTTTTTTTTATATAGCTGTTTTGGAAAGAAACGTGGAAAGGCAGATGGGGGGTGAGATTGTGAAATCAGACTAGATTTGGTGGTGTCGTAATGTGAGCTCAGCATGTCAGTCCACATTGCTAAGTCACGGCTGTCATTATAAACTAAATTTTAACCCAGACTCATTTACCCAGTATCTACAACATTGTGAAAGTGTCACAGCTTTTTACAGAAAAATTATTTCTTTCAAGAAAATATTTAGATAATTCATTCATTATTCAGTGAGTTCTCATTAATTACCAACATTGCATTGTGTGACACCTGAGAGCTGGTCATGCAGTTCTGATTCTATTAAAATATTTCAGTGTTACAATAATTTTCTTTCCATGTGAGCCAATAGATTATTGCGTGCATAAAATGCAGTCTATTTTACTTTAAAAGATATGTTGTTGAACTCGGATTGGAGTCAATTGCTTGATATTATTTTTAAGTTGAGTTGTGTGGGCCTGATTTCTATTTGTTCTGCTTAATGTGCTACAGTAATGGCTGCTGGCCCTGATCATTTGTAATTTGGCGTGGGCATAGCATCGGGTGATCACCGGCCATCTGGTAATAGTAGAATCAAGTTTTTTTTAGAATTGGTTTTGTTCCTTTTAAGTTTAAAGGAAGGAATCGTAAGCCCTGGTGCACATTTTAATGTGAGGATGCATGTCCTGCATGAAGCTGAACATCGCTGCTGAAATTGGACATGGCAATGTGTATAAGGGTTAAAACGCAACAGATGTCCACTTTGTATCTCTTTCACTTCCAGCCATTTTCTGGCACTTCTTGAGACTAATTTGTAAATCTCCAGACCATTTAAACATCCGTACATCAGTGGTTTGTGACTAGCAGGTTACAACCCGAAAAATTGAAAGGGTCACGGACAGCTGGAAAGAAATTATTGGAACACAAATAAAATGCAAATGAATTTAATGTGCGTAGGTGGTAAAGTAAGCTTATCAACTTTTCAGTTAAAACATTTCCCATGTTTTGTAGTCATTGACCTCAAATGCCAAGCAACCAATCAGTTTGCAGTATGTTGGATTATGCTGGAAATGCATGTGTAGATTTGATAGCTAGACAAATTACCATAGGTAAATGCCAACTTGGACGGGTTGCATGCCTTCATCCTCTCAAACTGTGAACTAAAGTACACTCCGGAAAGAAATATGACTCAGATACCATTAAACTTAGGTTCACTTCCAGTAAGGATAAACCTGGTTTGTGTTTTGTGTAGCGAATTATTCTGCCTGATCTCACTGGAATTCATACGTATTTTACAAGTTGGCTAATGTGTGTGAATGTGTACAAAGTGAATCATACGTATGAGTATTAGAAAGAACACAATAATAAACCCCATCCCTAACCCCAGTGTCAAAAACATACAAATGTGATTGTATGAATTAATACGAATTATCCATCTCGTAAAATTTGTACAAATTTCCAAGAGATTATTTTTTTAAAATGAAATTCAGTTTTTCTGCCTTAGTTAAGTTCCATTATATTCTTTTATTGCATTTTGTTAATAATGCTTTTGTTGTGTGATTAACGATTTTGGTATTGTGTTGAATCAATCACCCACTTGATGTCTTGTGTACAGCCAGAGCCTTGAATCAAAACCAGCTTCATCACAGTTTTTACATATCTCAGTTTTTTTAACGGGGTGATGTTCAAAAGAAACTCGTCAGTCTTGTAAGCTTTCTGTCCCACATGAAAGATTTCCTCCCCACAGTGGCACAAAACACGTCAGCTTTTCTGTGGTGAGTGTTTCTTGGAAGGGATTGATTGATGCGTACTGTAGTGTTCTGCTTTGTACAGTAGACAACTGTAAAAGGAAATGCAGTTATACTTTTTCGATGCAGGGGAATGTGGGCCGCGTTGATGCCACCATCCAACCTGCATCCGTTTTGTGATCTGTCTCATCTGCTGTATTTTTGCAATATGAGAGTTTTTCATTCACATGTGAACTTGTGCCAGTGCGGTGAGTGGTCTGCTACCCTCATCATTTCAAAAGCAATAACTTAGGGTGTTTTCACACCTAGTTCATTTGAGCCCTCCAAACGCTCTCGGAGCAGTTCAGGGTGTATATGTGAACAAACCAAGTGATCTCAGACCCCCCTAAAAGGACCCAGAAGTGAACCGAACTCAGACCACGTCAGGAGGTGGAGGTGTCATCATGTACTCACTCTCAGATTTATGAAAGATATGTAAAAGGAACAGAAAAATAAGTCATTCTTCATTGTCTTTACAGGGTTCCCGCAGAAAATTAGTTAGTTAAGGTGGTAGGGTTGGGCGGATGGGTGGAGCCTGGGGGAGTGGCAATCAAGGGGCGGAGTGTACCGCGTTATGATGAAAATGAAAATATTTATATTAAAAACACTCAAATAAAACTTAATTTTGAAGAAACTATGACAGAAAACGAACACATACTAGATTTTTAATGAATCTGTTAATTAGATTTTTAACAGATACCTAGTTAAGGCGGTAGGGTTTCCCAGCTTAGGCGGGCCGCCCGAACTGCAAAGTGCTGCGGGAAACCCTGCTTTACTTTTGCCGTAGCTCTTACATAATATTTTGAGGTATTGATATGTTAGAAGACATGTTAGAATCAATAGTGTTTGTGCACCATTTATGTAATTTTAAATAAAAAAAATTTAGTCCATTTGAGAGCTTCAGCCAAGCTGTTTTTTATCTTTAAAATACTTGTTGGAAGGGCTACATCAACTAATCGATAAAATTGATAATGAAATTTATTGACAACAAACTTCATCATCCATTAGTTGGTCTGTGACATCACATGCACCCGCACCACCTTCGGACAGCAGGGACACCCGTCCGCTTCCTACAGCCCGAGCTTATAGTTAAAGTCAGGCACTCTTTCTTCATACAGTGCAAGCTGCCTGCTCAAAGTCGGGCAATTTTTCTTTATACAGTACTCTTTTCACAGCACAACCAGCTTGGTTGAAAGCAAGTCACTCCCTGTGTCAGCGTGGGTTTAATCCGGGTACTCCGGTTTCCTCCCACAGGCCAAAAACGTGCAGGTTAGGCAAATTGGAGATGCCAAAATTGTCCCTCCTCCAACCTGTGTATGGATCAACTTGTCTGAATAAAACTTGTGTATGGATTACCTGGTTCTCACCATGAATATAGCCGTAGATGCCATAGAAGAAAAAGCAAAGCAGTGTTGCCAGGTCCTCTGGTTTCGACTACTTTTAAACTGGTTCTGCAGGTTGATGTTTTTTGCGGGTAAGAGATGGAAGGATTTGGTATATAAGTTGTTGGTATTTGGGCTGTAAATAGTCATTGGGATGCTTTTGGACTAATTTTGAAAAGCCATTGGGCTGTAATATAAGTGAGTTTGTATTTTTTTGTTGTTGTTGGGTTTTCATAAAAAAATTGTATTAAACCACAAACTAAGCATCTGTTAATGAATAATATTAATACTCATCAAGGTATAAAGTTGAAGATTAAAATGAGTTTATTAATCAGTGGCAAAATGTCCTCAGTCAGCACATCCCTGAGGTCTCAATATTTTGACATTTAAATATGTTTTACTATTTAAAACTTGCACAAACTTTTTTATTTAAGGTTTAAAATATCAAAATCAAAAAGATTATATTAGTAAAACATTGTAGGAGTGTCTGGCTTCTGCACTTTTAAAAGTACACTTACACAAGTAGTGCCTTATTTAGCTTTAAGCGAAAAATCTAATTGAGAAAATATTAATGTTTTTATCGAAAATGAAAATAATCATTAGTTGCAGCCCTACTTGTAGGAGACATAAGGTATAAATAATATCATAAATAGTACATGTTTTTTGTGTGTGAATTTTTGTTTTATTCAAATTTCAAATTTATTTATATAGCACTTTTTACAATGTTGCATCATCTCAAAGCCGCTTTACATGAAAAAGGAACACAAAAATAGGAGTATTACTAAATATATAAAATTTAAAGGGGATATGTCACAAGACTTTTTTAAGATGTAAAATAAATCCTTGTTGTTCCCAGAGCACATATATGAAGTTTTAGTTCAAAATACCATATAGATAATTTATTATAACATGTTAAAATTGCCACTTTGTAGGTGTGTGCAAAAATGCGTCGTTTTGGGTGTGTCCTTTAAAATGCAAATGAGCTGATGAAATGCAAACACTGATAACAATGATGGTGGTTTGTTGCAGTTCAAACTCAATTTTGCTGTCAATTATTTTTTTCTCTTTCTCTCTGAACTAAATGGCAATGCCGTGGTTGGATAGTGCAGATTAAGGCCTAGTAATATTATAATAATATCTCCTTATGATGCCATAAATTTCAATGACTTATTTTTTCATGTGCTTGCAGAGAATGGTTTACCAAAACTAAGTTACTAGGTTGATATTTTTTTAAATTTTTTAGGTGGAGAGAAGCACTGGGAACCCAATTATAGCATCTAAACTTGGAAAATGTCAGATTTTCATGCCATGGCCCCTTTAAAGGCATTCTAAGCGAATCTGCGAGACGTTAGTTTTTGTTGACCGTGACGTTTGAATTGTTTTCAAACAGACGGAGCGTAGCTAACTCCTCCCCCTCCCTTCCGTGCTTTCATGAACGCGCCCAACCCCCACCCCCAAATCCTTCTTGTTGTTTATTGGCTGGAACATTTTGTTATGGTTTCTGTTTGTAGGTTTGGCCACTGTGTTGTTATTGCCGTTTGTGAAGCCTGGGCTGTCTACAGAGATTGCGTTTTTTTACAGTTTGATCAGCGGACAGGCAGCAGGCAGATAGTGAGGAGATGTTTGCTGTATGTAACAAAAAAATGTTATGGTCTAAAACGCGTCAATTCGCTTAGAGCACCTTTAATATGTGATATTAGGTCGTGTTCACACCTGTAGTTTGATTCTCTTGGTTCTTTTGGTTCAGACCACAAACATTTTTTTCTGATTCACTTACCTTTTACACGGGCATCTATATTGGTGAACCGATAAGGGCATAAGAATGAGTTCACAACCTGGGATGTGTTTCTCAAAAGCATCGTTAGCCAACTATGGTCTCAAGTTCTGTTATTTTAGCATAGTTCGACGACTCGGCTGTTTTTCAAAACCATGTTCCAATGGACATTCGTAAACCTTTTATGACGTGTATATTGAGACAGATTTTGCATATCATCCAAAAGAATGCTGTGTGCTAAGCTAAACGTGCTCATTGTATGCATGTACATATGAGGGTATTTTATTCAGTGGAAAACTACAAAAAGCTTACAAAACAGCGCCAGGAATTCCTCCATGTGCAAATGAAGATATAATAAATGATCTTCCAGTGTTAACAAATTGTGTGACTTTTGGGGTTGCACCTTGTTATCACTTCGTGTTTTAGTTCTTTAAAGCAACATTAAAGAGTTTTTTTTACCTTAAAATAACTTTTCCAAAAAAAATTCAGTCGTTCATCCACTCGAAACAGGGTGAACGGCACTTTCACATTCGCTTTGCAACCCTCTATCTGCCAAAACCGCACTAAAGAAGTTTCCAACCGTCGGGTCGCGGTCCTGTAGTTCGAGTGAAAACTACAAATACTTGCTTTACGGCAGAACTACAATCCAATCAGTGCCAGCTATGCTGCAGTATTACGACAGTGGGCAATGGACAATTACGCTTCTAACCCGTAGGGGAAGCAAAGAGCAAAAACTCTTTAGTGTTGATTTAAGATGTCTTAGATCCGTATTGCATTCACATTTCAGTCGGACCGCACCAGAGTCCGCTTGTTTGGTGCACACAAAGGTTTGCAGCGTTCACACTTACTTAAAGGAACAACAACAACTGAGCAATTGCTCAAACAAGTTCATTATAATCTATCCCAATCTGTCAAGCGGAAACACTTTAATTGCCAATTTTATGTACAAAAAGATTGTAATCTACTTAAACAGTATGTTGTTTTCCTGAGACTATAGGCCATTTAGCTATAGCACTATAGGACTTTAGCAGGAAATTAGATTGATGTCAGGTGTATGAAACCAGACTTAAAAAGAAAAGAAAATTACATAAGAATGGAGAATAATATATTGCAGTATATAACCATGAACAGCAATGTAACATGCATAGTGAAATTGCAGTAGTACCATCAAATGTATGTTAGCATCCCATGCTATAATAAAAATTCAAATAGTGAAGTCTTTAAGAATGTAGTTGTACTATTATAATATTTATGAGCTGGACAAGCACAGGCCCCATTCAATTCACTTGCATGGAAAAGAGCAGCCAGAATATTCTTCAAAAATCTTCCACCCTTGAAAGGAAATTATACGGGGAACAATTTTTGGGTGAATGAATGTAAATGAAAAAAATTTCCTATATAAATGAACTGTTTCTTCAAGACCAAAGTCTCGTTTTGCTCTTCAAGTGAATTTTCCCCTCCCCTAACTATCAAAAAGGAGGAGTCGAGCTGCACTGTAAGTAGGCCTGAAGCCAGCTGGACTAAAGTTGCAACTTTGCCCTCAAGCTTGCTGAAATTCCTCTATGTTTATTTAGATTTTTCTGGGAGCTTTGCTTGGATTCGCTCTCGGGTGCTGAGTTATTGCAGTCGATGGAATGCAGTACCTGAATCCCGAAGAAATCTCGACTGCAAATGCATTGTGTTTTTTCAGCTGTTCACACATTGAATTGTGGGTGTATTTGATATACACACAAGCTGTGCTTTATTCCTAACTGAAAGCCCATTTTTAAGATGCTTAGACAGATGTACTCTCCTATAAGTAAGAAAATGTTTGTGGGGATATATGGTTATGGTTGGTGGAGTGAATGTGTTTTACTCAGAATGGATGAATAATACTCTTTGGACCAGATTGCATAGCAAAGGTCAAACTCCTAAGAGCTTAATATAAGTCTTTGTCCAGTAAAACCATTCCCAATCGACACGTATATTAATTCATGTTTTGTACATTGTCCTTGTAGTCTAATTGATGGAGCATTGTATTAGCAGTGCAAAAGGTCATGGGTTCATTCCCAGGAAACCCTTTACAATTTCCAAATATACAGTAAATGCAAAGTTAATCGGATTTAATAAATGCTGAATTCATTCGCTCAATCCCATTACTTCTGTTCAACACAGAAGCACAAGCAATGACAAAAGAGCACAAGATAGCAACAGTAACTAAGAAAGGCGGGTTTAGCAGTGAATAGTCAGAATAGTCCTTTTTGCAAATGCTCTGTTGATGGCTGCTTTATCATTTTTTTATTTAACAAAAGCTGATGCTCTTTAAAGGCTGAAGATATAATGTATTTCGAGTAATATGACCTTAATTCAATGCATCGTCGTCCCCTGAAGTAGTGCACTTTAAATCACTTAGTTGGCCATAAATTGATGCTTTTAAACCAAACTAAGTCCCTCACACAAATTTGCATGCACCGTCTCTTCTATGGCTTTCAGTCTGTGTGGATTTTTTTTGTGTTTTTCACATGTAATTAATGTACGTTTCGTCTCTGGTTCTGCAGTACTAAAGGAGAATTGCAGAAATTTTGCTTTTGCATGTACTGACCATCTCGTCTGTGCGCTTGACCTCTGACTGGAAAGAGCAACATTTTGGCCCAGCAATTAGACTCCATTCAGCTTTGTTTTTCTCTGCACCAAAATGAGATGTTTTTCTCTGGCAAATTAGTTCCCCACTATTTTCGGCGAAAGTAGAAACTAAATTGCCTGCCGTGTTGACAACCGCATATTTGAATGAAAATAATCATAAAGGTGAAAAATGGTGCTGGATCTCTGTTCACTCTAAACTACGCAAAAACCTGATGACGCCCTTTGCCGCGCGAAGTACTCAAAAGAAGCAACAGAAAAAAGAAAAATATGTCCAATCATAGCACTGGGCTCATCCACCACATAGAAAGTGGGGATGATTGACAAGTCGTATGGCCAATCAGTAACAAGAGTCTGCTATCGATGGAATCACAAAATCCAGCGTGATCTCCTTCCTCCACCCGCAGTTTCTGACCATCTTTTTCAAGTCAAGACGTCTGACCCGCTAAGGTAAACTGGTCAGGGTGGATGTGCAAATAATGAAATAATGCATTAGCCTAATCCTTTGAAGTCGACGGTCGCGCGGGCTCCGTTTCATAACGTGCACTTGACCGCAAGATGCGCTAACATTACTTCTGATTTGTAAATGAGCATCATTTATAATTGAGCGCTTACGAAAAAGTACAATGATTTTACCATGGGGAGAGCACCCAGTTTTAGTCAAATAAAAACGGAAAGTTCACTCTCATTGAAGGGAATCCACCTGACATCCGAGTGAAGCGGATTAAATGAATTCTGAAATAACGAGCTCTTGATAATTGTCAATAAAATAAAACGTCATATACAAACCACATCAAATAAAGTTTTATAAATGGTAGAGCCCGACCGATTTATCGTTTTGCCGATTTTATCGGCCGATATGACCCTGTCGCAGATATATCTGTATCGGCGTAAAAGCCGCAGATATGAAGCCGATATGAACGTTCCTTACAGAAGACATTAAATGCTTTTGAAAGATGTAAGTACTTGTTTGTCCAGCAGAGTGCGCCCTACTGGTTGCTAATGGTGACCCAGGTCACTCACTGTAGTGACACCAGCCAATCCCCCACCCCCTTCACTTCAGTCAGTCCCTCAGTTCAGGTGGAGGCAGTCACGCGGTTTCTTCACAACATTTTACACCTGATATTAGGACGCGCTTTGGTCGATTGGATTATAAGTGGACGAGAGAGACACATTCCGGTTTACATTTGGTGTTTTTAATCCGTCTCTTTTGTCCACTTGCGAGTTGTTTAAAACGCAAGCGGAAGAAATGACGCGAGGCGGGGAAAGGACGCGCTTTAACTGCCGCGCAGTCTGTGGGAGTACAGCTGCTTGTGCTGTTACTGAACATGCTCATTTCAAAGCAATTGATTAAATAAGCTCGCGCAACTTTACACCCTCGCTAAATTAAAGAGGCGGAGAGCAGACGCTTTAGTTTTATAAAAGTTTAAAGTCCCGGCAGAACACTGTGGGTTCGTGTTATAAAAACGTTGTGCAGTACATTAAACATAAGCCTACATCATTATGTTGTCAGCAAGTCAAGCATTGTCGTCTTAACGGTACGTTTCTAATTAATTTGTGAAGTACATAACTTACTGTAAAGCAAATAAACAATGACTTTATACGTTTCCATTTTCCAAATAAGCCCAATATAACATTATTCTCGTCAAAACTGACAATCATTTAAGTTATATGTATTTTTTTTTGTTTGTGTTTTAAAGTTATTTATAATTAGTTCAAGTTTACTGTTTTGTGCACTTATATCAGAGTCATTTTGGATAATAAAGTTTATTGTTAACTTGTAAAACACACCTGCCTATATTACATATCTTTGTCACATCATTTTAAGTGTTTGATCACCACATTTGTGAGTGATCATTGCAAAAAAAGTATTTATATATAGTATATTCTGTTAATGTATATAGTGTATTATATGTACAGTAGCCTGCTGTAGTATAATATACTTTAGTATATGTGTACTGTACTATAATATACACATAAAGAATATCGGCCGATATATCGTTATCGGTGTTTTTTTACTCCCTAATATCTGTATCGGCATCGGCCCAAAAAAATTCATATCGGTCGGGCTCTAATAAATGGTGTATATCTCGTGTCTCGAGCGCCCACGTGATAGGTGCCTATACCGTACTGTACTGCACTGTAAACAAAGCTACAATAAATTACAGACAGACATACAGTTAACAGCACTACTGTCACAGTTATGGTTGAATTTAAAGCAGTGTTAACTCTAAAATACTGTCTTAAAGGTATAGTTAACTTAAAACATGTAATTCAGTCATAGTTTACATAACAGAACAGACCATCCAAACATTTATGAGTTTCTTTATTGTGTGATACCCAAGTTATTTTAAAGAGTGTTGATAACCACAGTGTCTGGTCCCCACTTCATTGTATTTTTTGCTAGTCAGGGAAAAACAAAAAAGATTTTTCTAAATTTTTTTTGTGTGTGTTTCACTCAAGAAAGAAATCATGAAGGTTAGACACAATATGAGGTTGAGTAAATGTTAACAGAATGTCATTTGTGGGTTAACCATCTCCCACTATTTAACAGTAATATCACTTTTAACAGTGTTTGTGCAGACATGCTAAACTTTTGAGAATACAGTATTTAACATTAATAATGTTATTAATCACCATGTAAGGCAAATTTAGTTAAACATGATTTTATTTACATTTATAATTATTTTTAAAGCAGATTATGGGAGGATGGGGAAAAAAGTGCAATGTGCAGCATGTTACCTTGAATGTTACCAAGAGGTGTGTGTGCGTGCATGTGCGCGTGCATGTGTTAAATTATATGTTAAAAACCCGTGTTCTGTCCTTTCGGCCGATGCTACTGTACTCAAAAGATTTTTCCAAGGTTGGCAGGTCTGCGTTTTGGACATCTGTCAGACCAGCTAAACACCACATTGCCTAGATTTGTTTACTAGATAAGACTGTCAAAAAATTTCCCTAGCTTTCACTGGGGCAGTACACTTTCAAAAAGTACACCCTTGTACATAAAGAATGCATATTAGTACCTAAAAGGTTTGGTACTTAATTGGAACCAAATGTATACATCTAAATAGTTTTACTGGCCCCAATGACCATTCCGACAGTGTACAATCCTACCAAATAAAAGTAGGATGCTTAAAGTAAATGTTTCTCTCAGTAGCTTCAACTGAATGTAAAGCTGCAGTGTAGTGTAAGTGTAAAAGCAGCAGTTATTGATTTTAATGCAGGTCTCTACCGATGCATCTGTTGCTATGGTGAGAATCTCAGGGTCTTGTGAACGTTCACTTTTAGATGACTTCCTGTCTGTTCTCGGCTTTCATGTGGTCAACACTATAGCGGAAACAAAACTCCAACCTTTGTCACACCACCACCTGAGTCTCTTTCATACCACAAACAGGCATTGACTACATGCATGGGACTTTCTGTCCTGTGATTACTGTGCAGTCCTGCCAGTTAATTTGGTTTTGAGGCTGAATTTTTTCTTCCACCAATATTTTAGGTCAGTGGTTCTCAAAGTGTGTAGTGGTACGCGGGCTCCCAACTACAGGTAGTGGTATGCAGAAGAATCACTGAATTAAATGTAAATTCTCAAGTTCGCCTGCCTATTCAGCCTTAACAATTAAAGGGTAAACAAACTTGGCTTGGTCATTGATATTTTGCTCTCCTTATGATGATCAGTGTTTGAATTTCATAATCTCATTTGCATTTTAAAGGACACACCCAAAATGGCACATTTTGACCACACCTAAAAAGTGTCAATTTTAACATGTTATAATAAATTATCTATATGATATTTTGAGCTAAAACTTCACAAACGTATTCTGGGGACCCTAAAGATTTATTTTACATTTAAAAAAAGTCATGAAATGGTCCCGTTATCGGGCGATACCAGCCTGTGGTCGATCGATCGGAGCATCCCTAATGTCAACTAATCACAAGCAAAACTTAAAATAGCAGGTTGAATTGACTTGCAAAATCAAGTTGTTTAAACTTCATTCTGCATTTTCTTTTACAGTCCATGATGTTTCATATGGGGTTGGTGGGACATGTTGAGTGTGCTTGGGTGTTATGAGTGTGCTTTTTGCTGGCCTACTTCTCTAACAATTAGTACTTAACTTTTTTAAATTAGATGCTTAACTTCAGAAGTCACTTGGATTAAAACATCAACTAAAACAATAGAAGAAAAATATGAATTTAAGTGTTGTTTTATATATGAATAGGTAACACTTTACAAAAATGTACTATGAACTAACAATGAACAATACTACAGGATTGATATCTTTTTGAGAAATATGACTTTTTAACAAGACTGTATTTTTTGGCCCATTGTTGGCACATGTACACACTACACTTAATTATTTTAAAGTGCAATGTACAGACATTGACATAAACCCATGTACACATTAACACATGACCTTGCTGTTAGAAATGTCATGCTCTACTAGGTGAACTACACAACCAATCCCATTTTTATAAAATATTAAATTTCTTGCCACTGAAGTTTACTTTATAATAACTTCTATTTTTATATATGTGCTGTAAACAATGTGTTTAATATAAATTATTATTATTATTTTTAAATAATTAAAAACACATGTGACCCTGGACCACAAAACCACTCATAAGTCACACAGGTATATTTGTAGCAATAGACAAAAATACATTGGGTATGTTTACAGGCACACAATTTTGTCAATCGATTGAATTTAATACGCTTGAAGGTTACGACGATACAGTTTACATGCACCCTAAACATTGCAATCTGATTTAAATTTTCGTTTACATGTACATTCTAGAATCCGAACGGAACGGTTGCCAGATGCTTGTATCAGAACCCTCTCAAATGGACATTCAAAACTAGCCCAAAAGCATCCCAATGACTATTCACAGCCCAAATATCAATAACTAATGAATAAAATAGTTTCATCTTTAACCCGCAGAAAAACAACAACTGGTGGAAACAGTTTAAACAGTAGCCCAAATCTGAACTCAAAAAAAGCAGAGGACTTGGCAACGCCTCACTGCAGACAGCAGCTCTCGTCGAGTTCACGCTTTATCTCTGAATTAAAGTCAAAGTGGAGTTGGAGAAAGTTGTTCTTACGAAGTTTTCAGATATAGGTGATGAAAACACACTTTTCAAAAGGCACGACGCTATTTTATTGCTTTAAGTAGCCTAATGTTTTAAAAGTACACATAAACGCGGCAGAAAGTACATCGTGTGACCCCAGTAACCTTACCTTCATAATGCTTGATGCCACTGCCTTGCTATTGCGTGTTTCTGTGACGAGAATCATGTGAAATAAGAGTTTAATATAAATCGTGAACTTGAGCACAAATGTTCTGCGCATGTGCACAATGTATTTTTGCATCAGATTGAGAAAATACTAGGATTCACGCGTTTACATGCATACTTTTCTCCTGCGGTTCGGATCACACATCGGAGTACACCACCCCCTTCAATACAATCCAAATTTGCACCCGATCGTCCTCAATCATCTTGATTAAGGTGTTTAGCGTTAGTAATGTCATGTTTTGCTAAGAACTTGATTTGGACAACCTTTTCTCAATTTTTGGATTTTTTGCACTCACAGATTCCAGATTTTCAAATAGTTGTATCTCAGCCAAATATTGTCCTATAACAAACCCAAAATTGGTGGAACGGTTAATGCTTATCTATTCAGCTTTGAGATTTTAAAATCTTTTTTTTTTGTGGTCCAGGGTTACACATTTATTTTTGGCTGTATGGAAATAAATCTGATGTCTGAGTACAAATCTGATATCTGACTAGAAGTCGGATGTGATGCAATGAAAAGAAGCATTACATCACCTAATCTGAAATCCCATTTTGTGCAGGCAGGAAACTGTTGCATGTTTTTAGTGTGTTGCATAGTGTGTATTTCCTGAATCTTCTTAAAGATGACTCTTTAAAGCTGGCATTATGGTAATGTGTTTTCTCTTATATGATCAATTGTGTGGGATGTTTCTCATTTGTGAATAGCTTTAGTTCCAAACCAACAAATAAATAAATGAATTGCTTATATTGTATGTAACCAAATGGACAGTTAACTGTCACCACAATTTCACAATCATGAATGTGTATAATGTTGTAATTCAGACAAACATCTTGCACAAATGAGACACAAATGTCACTTTAAATTGTCTCTAAGGTGGTGGTCTGAAAACTGACAAGTCTGGGACTCTAAAATGACTTTGCACATTACTGTGGTTTGTTGGTTTCTTCAAATGCTCCAACGAAATGTGACTAAAGCACACATCATTAAAACCACATTTCCTCTTTAAGTGAATTATAGACCAACTGCTTTAAGTCTGAAGATGACTCGAGACTGTGACAATGTATATTTACAGTAACTGCTTTGCAAGCATGTTTCGGTGGAAGCTTCGCTCTCATTCTTCGCCTTTTCCTTCCTTTCGGTTTCCCTGGGCCTTTGCAACACATTTTAGGGCAGCTATACACAGGCAGAAGTGATGGGAGGATGTAAAGCAGCTCGCCATCTTCACTGACCTCTTTTTCATATCCTTTCGTTCTTTCTAAAAAAAATCATGTTTGTTGGGTAAAACAAGAAAGCTGAAATCCCTCAATAATGGTGTTTTTAGCTGTAATGGCCTGTTGTCGGCACAAACATGTGTTGATTACAGGTGTGGTAAGGATAAGAGCAAATAAGGACACAAACTTACTGCATTTTACTGCACATCCTGAGGGCACTCCAGGTGTCTCTGATGCTCCTCACATGTTGTTTACAGCCAGCAAAAATAACAAATAGAAATTTCCCTTGGAAAACACAAGCCACCGCAGTCGTAGCAAAATCGAAAGCAGAAAAATAATTGTGCTTTCTTTAAAAAAAAAAACTATTAAGTCGTCACGTTTATTATTTATTATTTTTGTTCTACGTCTTGCATAAAGAAAACCCATCGCAGTGCAGTAATGCAATGAATGTGCTATAAATATGTAAATTAAATGTGCCATCAATGTGCCATCACTGGAAATTGCAACGATTTTGGGCATTTGTGCTTCTGTGACTTTGACTGCATGCACTTAAGTCCAGGTTCAGCCACAATAGAAGACAATGGTCACTGATTTGACAAAATTTGCATGATTGCATCAGATCTTTAAAATATATTCAAGTGTTTTGGGCTTTGCTTTGGGCTGTTTGTATCTCCTGAATGAGATTCTAATTTATTTGCAGTTGTTTTACAGAGTCTGCGGCGCCATTATTTGATTACACTTTCCTGCACTTAGCTCCATGCTGGTTTAATATTGTGTGTCAATGAAGATAAGTGGTCTTCTAGATAGAACAGAAAGCAAACTGTGATGGAATGCTTTAGACGTCTATTATTCGCTCACTTTTGTCTAATTGGGTTTTGCATTAACAGTAAGAGGTTTGGCTCTGTTGAGATATAAGTATACTTATATCTCAACAGCCAGCATTTGGTTGAAAATACAAATCTAACGTTCTTGAATTTGATTTGATTTTTTTGTTTATACTGTAACAGATCTCTCTTTTCTCTTAATTCATTTATAATAGCATTATTGTTGTGTGGGCAGTTCACTTCAATTGTCCTGCAGTGTGAGAAAGTATTGAATTAAAAGCATGCTGTCTTTAAACTGATACGTAAAAGTCACACGATTCGTAAAACTACAACAATTTAACTAAAATTTGTTAATTTAAAATAGTTGTAAATGGGAGCACGGAAACTTCTACTTTACCCTCTAAAAGGTGTCATAGGAGGAGTAAAATAAAACCCTCACTTCTCTGTTTTCATGCGATTTTATTGGACCTCATGTTCCCAGGGGGTTTGAGGACGGTTGTGTCTGTAAGATCCCACTCCTGTTTAGGTGAACTGTATTTAACCGTGGCTGCTGTCCAAGAATTTATAAATTGCAGACTCTTCCGTTCGAGTGCGTAATTGTTGCTAGGGCTTTATGTTCTTCCTGATTTCTGGATAACAGCAGATAACATACCTCACATAAGTATTTGTGAATATTTGTACACAAGTGTACTTTAAAATTCGCTTTAAAAATAATATTTTCTATTTTAATTTTAAAACAGTATAGACAATATTGTATAGAAAATGTAGCAATGGACATACTGTCTGAAAAAAGTAAGAAAACTCGTACCTTTTCTATCAATGGGGTTGGTACCCTTAGGTTCCATTTTGTACCTTTACAGGTAAAGGCCTACTAAACATAATACTGTACCTTTAAAAGAACCCATAATATTAAACGGGTACACACAAGTGGATCCATAGTGTATAATATTGTACCGCAAATGTTACAACATTTTAATGATGAACCTTTTGAGGGTACCACCCCAGTGACAGAAAAGGTACAGTTTTGTACCTTTTTTGTACCGTTCTCTGTACAGTGTAAATAATAAATGAATATAATCCTGGCAACCTTAAATTAAATTAAAAAAGTTTTTATTGGGTGGTAGAAAAAAGTGCTTCATTAAAAACTGATCAAGTAGTCACATTTATTATTTATCACATTATTTTGTACTAATTTTAGTTTTTGGGTAGTCTTACATTTTTTACATCTTGCATCACAAAAAGGCAATGCAGTACTGCAGTGAATGTGCTGTATGTCAATTAAATGGGCTATAAATGTGCCTATAATAAATAAAACAATGCTCGAATGGCAAGATTTTATATAGCCTCAAAGATATATACATATAGTCCTGGCCATGGTGTTTTCACACCTAGCTTGTTTGAGCCCTCAAAAGTGTGCAGTTGACATACACACAGTTCAGTGTGTATATGTAAACAAAGCAAGTGGTCTCAGACGTCCCTAAAAGGACCCAAAAGCGAACGTGGTCTGGACTTGGTCTGAGTACGGTTTGCTTTTGGGTTCTTTTGTGGTTCGATTTCTTTATTACATCTGCAAGCAAAGAGGTCCCGGTCCGCTTTGCGTGTCGCTTTGACATGTATTAAAATCAACTGCTGCACAGAAAGCTGGGGTGTGAGTTCTTATAAAGTTGTGATGTGAACAAGAAAGAGTCTGAGATCACTTCAGTTCTGGATCCACTTTTGAGTCAACTATATTGTGAACACAAAAAGACTGAAGGCAAATTCGGCTAGTTACTTTTCTTTTTCACTTTAACTCTTTCCCCACCAGCGTTTTAAAAAAAAGTTGCCAGCCAGCACTAGCATTTTTATGCCTTCGAGAAAATCCGGGTTTTATAACTTGGGTAAGAGCACCAGCTGGTAATAGCAGAAACACGGATTGCTGGAAAAACTCGTCATTGGCATGCAAGCGTTTTCTCTTAATTGACGAGTTTACTCGTCAATGGTGGGAAAAGGTTAAGTGAACTGGGTTTTGGTTTAGAGCTGCACGATTAATCGTTAAAAGATCGTGATCTCGATTCGACCCCCCAAACGATCTTAATCCAGCATTTCGACGATTCAGGTAATTATATTTTTAAGGAATAAAGACGCAGTCTCGTCAGTTCTCTCGACAACACGCAATCACAGCAGCTGCGATGACGTCTTGACGTCACATTTATTATTGCGCAAGCCAGATGTGCTCGTGTTCCCTCCACTGATACAGCAGATGCTTTCGCCGAGAAGTAAGACAGAAAGAAACAGAAACTAAAGAGAATGAGTGAGGCAGAGCAATGTGCAGGTACGTCCGACAAGAACCTTGACGTTGTTTTAGTACCAAAAAGAGGATCTTTTCCGGATCTTATCCCTTCCGAAAGGGTTTTTAGCACAGGGGAAACATTGGTTGTGTCCAAATAACCACACTTGCTGTCTTTGCACTTGACCACTTGACTACTTACATTACGTTTTCCTGTTTTTTGCCAAGTGTAGTGGGTGTGAAGATTAAGCGTGCATGTAGATTTAGTCACCCGATGGCTTTCATGCCACCACTTTGTGAAAACAGTAAACATAAAAAATGAAAAGTGTTTCTGCGTTAGGCCTGGGTGGTATGAGCCTCTGTATCTCTGAATAAATACTTTCATCAGTTTTTTTTAACAGTAATGTGTGTAATATTTGGTGAACAAAATTCAATAAACTAACCAAGTGGCAATGCTTATTTTTATATAATTCAGTGACTGCTTATTATCTCTTTTTACTTGAGGCTTGATAGAAACCAAAGATAGCATGAAAATCTGGCATCAGTGCAAATCCAGATTCATGTTATATAACACTTTGTTATGTAAAACTCAACACTACAAAAGTGACAATAACTCTAAACTCTAAACTGTGTTTGGATAAGCGTAAGCGATATTGAAAGTCATTGACCTGATCATTTGTTGAATTTTGTAATAACGCAGCTATTTCTAAACCACACAAAACTTCACTTTGGGTTGTTGGGTATGTGTTCACCTAAAAAATAACGTATTTGAGAAAGACCCTGTTCTGTATTTCTCATCATTGTCATGTGCATGCAGCCCTGCCCACTCATAGATGCACAACTGTATATACTGCAGTATAAATGGTGTAGCAAATCCTCCATTTTAAACTTTTCTGGTCACACCACATATACCAACATACCTCCCATCCCTCTTGTGCGGTTTTAAAATGACATACTTCTCTCATGCTTAAGCTGTTCAAATGCAATTGGCTTTATAATTTGTCATCCGAGTCCCTGTTTCCCTTACGCTTGTATTATTTACTTGTTCTGACATGTCTGTGTTGATCCGCACTGCTCCCATTTTTTCATCTCTGTTTACCTAACCCAGATCGAGAGCTTTGAACATTGATTTGTTCTTTAGCGAGGATCTAAAAATCACCACGGCTCATTTGCCATCTTTATACTTTGAGCCAGGGAACAACAGCTAGCAAAGTCCTCACAAAACAAGGAGAATAAAGCAAGCCGCCCTTAGCCGCCTTAGTCTGTCAGCTTTGTACAAACAGTATGTTAACTTAAGCTTCTCTTTAGCGTTAACCTGTTAAATGAAGGCTAATCGTATAAAACGGAGAAAGAAACGGCCCTGTCCATCGACTCCCCGACCATCCGTCTGCTTTAGCAGTGAGGTGTCTGCCCTTAATCAAATTGCCTTCCCTGTACCCTATCTGTGAATTCTTTAATCGCTGCCCCTTGGTATCAAGAAGCAGAGCGTTCCCTTCAGCGTTCCCTGCTTTTATTGCAGGCTAGAGTCACGGCAACCCACAGAAACGACCTTGAAAATGTCAAAGCTTGAATTTTTATGGGGAAGGTGTGAAAACGGCTCATCTGCGGCGTTTAGCCGCACTGCTTTGTCAGGTTTAACCCACGTACGAGGCCTGGAGCTTTCAGAAATGTGTTTTGGAGGGACATTCTGCCGTGGGAGGCTCGGCTAACGGAGAGCTGGACTCTGTCCGTCCTCCTGGCCCGCAGATACTTCCCGTGTCAAGACTATAAAATGGAAGCTGAAGCCATTTCGCTGCAAAGTCTTGGCTGTCTCTGTCTCTTGGTTATCTTGTAGCACGCTCGTTCATTTGTGTAGTTCAGACATGCTTGAAGATTGATGAGTCACACGGGACAGCAGATTTTTTGTAGTGATAACATCGTAGTGTCAAATGTGATAGGGTCGTGATGACACAAGCTGCATGTAAACTTCCTGCAGTAAAATGTAGGTTCTTGCTTAGCTAATCTTGCTTTTTTACTTGCAATCTCAATGTCATTTCTTTTTAAAGGGTTCGTTCTTAAAAATTTTTTTTTGCCAAAAGTTAGCTGAGACGTTAAAGCATTAAAGTAGTTCTTTAAAGAGCCCCAATTTTTTAAATTTAAAGCAAAACTATGTATTTTCCATGTAATAATGACTAACAGCTCCCCCATGTGGTTGAAAAGCGCAACAGTGCCTGGTATCAGACACTCTTCTGCAGGCAGGGGGAGGGGGACGGGGCTGT